>NC_138768.1:49040823-49520823 GCF_965119305.1 Pelophylax lessonae | reverse complement strand
GCTCTGATTACAACAAAGGTACGCTAAACACACTAACTGCCCACCATCAATGCCCACAGTGCCGGCCATCAGTGCCCCCCCCATCAGTGCCCACAGTGCTGCCAGTCAGTGCCCATCAGTGCCTGCTCATCTAGGCACTAATGAGCACTGACTGGCAGCACTATGGGCACTGATGGTGCTGCCCATCAGTGCTCAGTGCCACCCGCCAGTGCCGCCTCAGTGCCCAGCAGTGCCACCTCTCAGTGCCACCTCTCAGTGCGGCATATTAGTACCTCCTCATCAGTGCAACCTCATCACTGCCCATAAGTGCCACCTCATCAGTGCCGCCTCATCAGCGCACATCAGTGAAGGAGAAAAATTTATTTATTTTCAAAATTTACTCGCAGAAAATAAGAAAAACTTTTTTTTTTCCCAAAATTTTCTGTCTTTTTTCTTTTTTTTTGTAAAAAATAAAAAACCCAGAGATGATTAAATACCACCAAAAGAAAGCTCTATTTGTGTGAAAAAAATGATAAAAATTTCATATGGGTACTGTGTAGCATGACCGCGCAATTGTCATTCAAACCGTGCGAGCGCTGAAAGCTGAAAATTGGTCTGGATGGGAAGGGGGTTTAAGTGCACAGAAGGCAAGTGGTTAATATACATTCTTGTTTAGTGAGTGGTCATGTGGGGTTGGTTTAGTTTGGTCTTGTCTTGATTATTATTATTGGGGCCAGTGTACTACATAGTTAGTCAGGTTGAAAAAATAATATCAGGTTCCACCAAAAAAAAAAAAAAGGAAAAAAAAAAAAAAAAACAGTATTGAAAACCCAACCATACAACCCCATATACACAATCTTATACCCGCTGTTGATCCAGAGGAAGGCGAAATAAACCCCAGCAAAGCATGATCCAATTTGCTACAGCAGGGGAAAAAAATTCCTTCCTGATCCCCCGAGAGGCAATCGGATATTCCCTGGATTAACTTTACCTAAAAAAATATTTAGTACCCATTTATATTATGTACACCCAGGAAAGAATTCAGGCCTTTTTTAAAGCAATCTAGTGAGCTAGCCAGAACCACCTCTGGAGGGAATCTATTCCACATTTTCACAGCTCCATCTGTGAAGAAACCTTTCCGTATTTGGAGAGGAAATCTGTTTTCCTCTAGATGTAAAGAGTGCCCCCTTGTTTTCTGTGTTGTCCTTAAAGCGGAGTTCCACCCAAAAGTGGAACTTCCGCTTTAGGGAGTCCTGACCCCCCGACATGCCACATTTGGCATGTCATTTTTTGGGGGGGGGAGCGGGTACCTAGTTTTGACAGGTACCCGCTCCCACTTCCGCTCGGAGCGCCGCGGCGCCCTGAGCGGAAGTTCTCCTCTCCCCCTCCCTCCCTGCAATCTTCTGGGACACGTCAGAGGTCCCAGAAGATTGCCGGCCAATCACGGCGCGCAGCGCGACTCGCGCATGCGCAGTGGGTACCCGGCTGTGAAGCCGCAAACTCTAACAGCCGGGTGCCCACAGCAGTGATGCCGGCGCAGAGGGAGAGGATCGAGGCTTCCGGTGGCCGCATCGCTGGACCGTTGGACAGGTGAGTAAATGGCTGGAACTCCGCTTTAAGGGTCCTTTCACATGGCCGCTCCGTGTGAAAGGTCCGCTGCGGGACTTTTTTTTTTTCCAAGGAGCCGATGACATTTCTGTCATCCGCTCCGTGTGCCCGCATATCATCCCATCAGTTTGCAGATGATATGCGGACATAATGTAAGTATATGGCACTGCGGATGTCAGCGGATGACACCGCTGACATCCGATTTTCCTTCCTTTCCGTTTTTTACACCAGAGGAATCCCTAAGTTTCATCTCAGGGAACCCTTGCTGAAAGGAGGAAAAATCGGATGTCAGCGGATGGTATTCCGCTGACATCAGCAGTGCCATAGACTTACATTATGTCCGCAAATCATCCGCAAACGGATGGGATGATTTGCGGACACACGGAGCGGCCGTGTGAAAGGACCCAAAATAGTACTGTCTTGGTTACTTCTCATGCATACGGGTTCAGAATGACAAGAAAATATCATTTTTGTTTTTAGTCCTTTTTGTTTGTGTGTTTTTTTTTTTGAGAGCAGGGGCTTCAGGGAGTGAGTCCATTCATACTGCCGCGACTTGTGAGGCGACTTGTGTCGCCCCAAGTCCCTTGACATAACAAAAGCAATGTTAATCAGTGCCGTCTTAATTGGCACTACTGAAGTCGCTCCGACTTCAGAAAAGGGTCCTGTACTACTTTGAGGCGACTTGTATCCGACTTGTCCCATAGACTTCAATGGGAGTCGCCTCCTTATCTTATTTGAAGCGACTTGTGATCCGACTTTCCATTAAAATGGTACTGAACCAGAAAAAAAGATAATTTTTCTTAGAATTTTTAGTAGCACAGGCATAGGGCTCCTCTCCACCTGGGCGTTTTTGTTGCAGGCATTTATCAGGCGTCTTTGGAGGCAGGCCTGCAACAAAAACGCCCAGGTGGAGAGGAGCCCTATGCCTGTGCTACTAAAAATTCTAAGAAAAATGATCTTTTTTTCTGGTTCTGGACATGCTACAGAGCTGAAACTTCACAGGTACACTTTTTAGACCCCCAGACACAAAATACAAAGAAATCTCATTTTTTTTTTTCAATAATTTTTTCAATAATTGTCTCTCTATCAAAAACGACAATTTTTAAAGAACTTTTTTTGGTGTGATTGAGCATGACACAGAACCATCATATTCTGATTTGCCAAATACAAAGTCGTACAAAGTCGTCTATCATACAAGTCGCCCTCAATACGTGCAAAGTCGCGCTAACAAGTCGTCCCTTATGAGGCGACTTAGAGGTCGCGGCAGTGTGAACCGGCTCTCAGGGATCACATGTATATATAAAGAAATACAGGCGGTCCCTGGGTTACAAACAAGATAGGGACTGTAGGTTTGTTCTTCAAGCGGTAGTATACTGCGCTTTTTAACTTTTACCTACAGGTAAGCCTATAATAAAAGCCTATAATAAGGCTTTCCTGTAGGTACAATTAATATCTCCTAAACTGGCACAGTTTAGGCGATAATAGCCCTGCATGCAGCCGCTGACACCAGCAGCGCATGCACTCTGAAGGTCCGGCCGACCTTCAGAAGTTCCTTGCCGGAAAGTGAACTCCTGCGCGTGAGTGACATCATCGCAGCTCCAGCCACTCAAAGCGCCGGCGCCCCCGAATCCGGAAGAGACGCCAAGGGAAGATGTCAGCTGCCTCAGCGGTGCCCGAGCAACCATGTCCGGGCTTCCTTCTGAGGTAAGCATTTCATATTGAGCTAGTATGCCATGTATATTAGCTCATCAGGCCTTTGTCCTGCAGGGTTTTTTTTTTTTGTTTTGAGGATACAACCGCTTTAAGTCGTATTTTTTATTTTTGAACAGGTAAATTTTTTAGATTTAGCTCCAGGAAAAAGAAGAATTTTTAAGTTTTTTGGATAGCATAGGAAAGGGTTAACAAACACCCCTGTACCATTTGTTTAGCTGTCTGTACCCCTGTTTAGAAGATTTCACCTCCATTTCTGTTCCTATGGGCTCTTTCACACGGGCGATCCGATCAGATCCTCCATGCAGCTCTATGGGGCAGCGGATGTCAGCGGAGACACCTCCGCTGACACCCGCTGCCATCCGCATCCGATCCTGTCCGTGAAATCTGGACGGATGGAAACCCTATTTTTCCATCCGTTCAGTAATCGGAGCGGAGCGGATCTGATGAGAGCGGACAGGCGGTCCGCTCTCATCCGATCCCCCATAGAGGGCAGCGGGTGCTGAGACACCTCCCTCTCCGCTCTGCAAGTGGAGATAGAGCTGTCATCCGCCGGCTCAGCGGGGATCGCGGATCGATCCCCGCTGAGCAACACGGATCCGCCTACGAAGGCGGACCGTGTGAAAGAGCCCAATGACAACTTTTTTTATTTTGAAAATTTTGGGTTGTTGTGGAAACAAGGATTAGTGATAACGCTTCAGTGGAGACACCTTTTTCCCATGAGAACACTAAGGCCCCTTTCACACATGGGAGTCCGTTCAGATCTGCTGGTCAGTTTTTTTGGCGTATCTGAACGGACGCCCCATGCATCCCTATGGGGCATTGGATGTCAGGGGAGACATTTCCGCTGACATCCAATCAGATACCTCAAAACTGGATGGATGGAAACCCTATTTTCCAGCCGTCTGGCAGATCGGATGAGAACGGACAGACGGTCCATTCCCATCCGATTCCTCCATAGAGATGAATAGGGACTCGACAGCTGTCTCCCCGCACACAGCGCAGAGCAACAGCTGTCATCCGCCTGCTCAGCGGGGGATCGGCGGATCGATCACCCGTTGAGAAAAACTGAGCCCTAAGGCCCCTTTCGCACATACGGTCCGTACAGTTCATCAGTTCAGTCACGTCAAAATGTATCGTTTCTTCATCCATTTTTTTCTACATCAACTACCAATGCAAAAACAGATGAAAAAATGAACCGTTTGTCCGTTTACATCCGTTTTTCGTCCAATAGGGCATTCATCCGTTCCAAAAAATGGACATTGACAGAAGCAGATGAAAACGGATGATCCGTTTTTACATAGAGATGCATTAATGTCCGTTTTTAATCCATCAACGGATGGATAAAAAACGGACGTATGTGTGAAAGAGGCCTTATAGGAGTGAATTACCCTTCCTAGGGGGGAGATTTCTCCTCACTTCCTGTTGTCTCCCTCTGTTTGTAAGTCGGATGTTTGTAACCCGGGGACCGCTTGTATACACATTTCCTAACTTGTATGCACAAGGGACGGGAAATCCATATTTTAGGTCAGACCACACTCAGGTTCTACATAATGCAGACTATTCCAATAAGTTAACACACACATTTTTCTGCCAACTCAGTCAATGATTAAAAATGTGTGTGTCAGAAGCCATTTATGTCATTACCAATGGCCAATAAACAAAGGTGTATCTATCCAGGGTGTCCATAAATATCCTTAAGAGGTGCTTGGCAAATTGGCAAAACTGGTTATTCCAAATTACAGAACAAACACCTAAGGTGACTGCAGTACTGGATATACTAGAACAGATTGAGGTAGCATGACAACCTTCTGATGATTGTGCGCTACAACACAATGGTGAGATTTACGGTTAATAAAAAAAAAAAAAAAAAAAAAAGTAAAAAATTACAACATTTTTCAAATAATCTAATACAGTAGTATAGAGAGCTCCACTGACACAAACATACAATCTAATGAAGCCGATACAGGACAATGCTGAGATCTGTAGTTGCCTAACATCTGGCAGGCGGCAGTTGGCCATAAACATGAAGTATAACTGTACAATGTAAACAGAACAGATGAAGCTTTTCTAGCACAAAGATGGGGAATTCCCAGACTGCCGTTTGTCTATCCAGTATAATATACCCAGTCCTCTACACAGACCTAAATGCAGCTCTTGGTCCTCATTTACGAAAAAAACCTGCTCAGGAGCAACCTGAATCTTCCTATCATACTCCCATATTGCACAGATGGAAAGTTGCCTTTAAAGCGGAGTTCCGGCCTATTTTGCAACTTTAGTGATTCTCGGAGAGCTCGCTATGCTGATCCACAATTGGGCATTTTCAAATTTTTTCAGGGGTCCCTTACCTTATTTTCAGGGCATTTTTGATTATACTTCCTCCTTCTCTCCCCTCTGTGGCCGCGGCCACCGACATCACTTCCACCTTTGCATTGCATCCTGGGAGCTGTTTGTCATCACTCCCAGGAGGCTGGAATCAGGAAGAACTCCCAGAACACTCCCTGGAATCAGGAAGAAGGTCACAGCAGATTACACTGCGGCTTCAGATGCCCACATCCAAGATGGCCACCCCCAGACAGCCTTTTTAAAAGTAAGATTTTGACTAAAATCCAATACTGTACACCTTGTAAGTATGAGAATAGCGGTTCTGTAAAGGGCGATGGATTAGTATTATAGGGGTATTTTTAGTTAAAAAAAGATATTTGAGACCGGAACTCCGCTTTAAATTGACAAAAGGATGGAATCTTTTTTAAGGGAACCTGTGCCCATTAATTTCTTCAAGGGTGTGCTATTGCACATGTGTTAACCCTTATGTTGCATGTTAAAATGAACAGGCTGACAGCGCACCCATTACCTTTGTTTATTTTCTACCCTACTCAGCACTACTACTTTTTTCCTACACTCCCCAATAATGCAACACTTTACAATGCAGATGCACTGCCTTAGTGCATTGGGTACCATTCAAAACTAGGAAAACAGAAATGCTTGTAGACCTGGGTGTTTATCCCAGCAGCTGCTGAAATTGTACACAGAGCTTAGGAGCATTTCAGCACATTCTGGATGGTCACCTGACACACAGACTCCTCCTCCAATCTTCTCTAGCAGTGGGAGGTATTAGGAGATGCAGAGAGCAGCACTGATGTGATGAAATCAGCATCAATATGCCAGAAATGAAGGACAGTCTGGTGATCTTCTCAGAAGGCATTATATGTCATCAGCCTAATGCCGGGTGTCATTCCTAACGGAAGACTGAGGACATCTTTTGGCGAAATAAAGAACTGCAGGGGGAACTATCATTAGGCCCTGTTCACACCTGAATGCTTTTCAGCTTGTAAAACGCTCATCTCTGAAGTCTCAAAACGCCCAACAAGCAAAATCCCATTCATTTCAATGGCCCCTGATCACATATGAGCGTGTCGCCTGTAGCAAATCGCAGAAGCTCAAAAAAGTACATGAGCTTCTTTTTTGGCAGATTACAAGCGTTTCTATTAGATGGCAATGCCTGCCTCCAAACACCTGCAAAAAAAAAAAAAAAACGCCCGAAAAGCATCCAAAAAAACACCTGAAAATGATACGCTCAGGTGTGAATGGAGCCTTAAAGAGGTTGTAAACCCACCTCACAAACTTTTACCTATAGGTAAGCCTATATTAAGGCTTACCTATAGGTGCTATAAATATCTCCCAAACTTTAAACGCCCCGTTTAGGAGATATTTAGAGTGCATACTGCCGATGATGTCTCATTGGCGCATGCGATCTGAAGGAACGGCCACCCGTGCCCTTCCTTCAGAGCTCAGTGCCATGAACATGATGTAATCGCGCCTCCGGCCAATCAGATGGCCGGAGGACGCGAACCCGGACGGCCAGAAATGTCGGCTGTCCTGTCGCTGAGCGGGCGGCACGGCGGGGGCTTCGTTTTAAGGTAAGTACTTCATAATGAGCTAGATGCATACTAGCTCATTATGCCTCTTTACAGGGCTTTTTTTTTTCCCTCTTGTTTTTTTTTTTTTTTTTTTAGGGACTTTACTTCCTCTTTAAGGTTAATGTTGCAACTGGGGCTGTTTTTTTTTTTTTTTTTTTTTAATTGTCTGGAATTTGACTTTAAAACCCACCACTGGGCAGATTTAACATCCCCAAATATGAATGCAGTTCTGCATTTATTAAGGTGGAATTCCAGCCTGAAACTTGTCCCCTCCCCCTCCTAACACCTATTCTGACTAACCTGTGTAGGAAAGACGTATACTGTATACTTACCTATTCTCAGCCTGCACTAATTGTGTCATGTGATCCCTGTGTCAGCCAGCGGCAGCTGCAGGGGAGAGTCTTGATAACTTGGAATTCTGAAAAAGGTGATGCCACCCATAAAGGACCCACACAGAGGAAGTGGATCACCTGATTGGACGGGAGCAGGCTGAAAATAGGTAAGTATATACATTTTGTTTTTAGCATTAATTTATTTTTACACAGGTTAGCCAACATATGTGCTAGGAGGGAGGATGGAACATTTTTTATGCAAGAATACCAAAATTTTACTTGCTATCAACATCTTGCAGCTCCTGTACAGCAGAGCTCAGAATGAATGAGGGAGAAGCAGCACAAGCCGCCAATCCTTTGTGCTCTTCCTGCTAACTAGTATGCTGATAAGAGAAAAGTGACAGAGGGATAAGCTTATCAGTCTGCTGCTTCTCCTTTCACTGTCCAATCACAGGCTGGTGGAGTGACGAGACCGGTTAATGAGAAAAACGAGGTTCCCTGCCTGCCAGACAGAGCTTTGTGGCAGAGCTATGCAAATCTTAGAACTGGATGATACCCCAGACCCAGACAGCATCCATCTACATGTGCTAAAGGAATTAACTTTACCTGGAAATAAAAGTCACTCCTCACATGAATTCATAGGACATGGCAAAAAAAAAAAAAAAAAATCAAATTTTTTAAGGGTCAAAAAAAAAAAATTGGAGGGTCCTCAAGTAGCTAGAAGCCGAGGAAAAGTTCAGATGATATTTAATTTTTAATCGACCTGGCTGGTAGACTGACAGTGAAATAGTTTAGCTCCTTTCACACGGGCGCACCGCCCGACGGAATCCGTTCTGCTCAGCGGGGATCGATCCGCCGATCCCCGCTGAGCAGGCGGATCACAGCTCCGTCTCCTCTCTGTGTGCGGAGACGGAGCTGTCGGATCCCCACTGTCTTCTATGGGGAGATCGGATGAGAATGGTCCCCCTGTCCGTTCTCATCCAATCCGATCCTCCAGACGGATGGAAAATAGGGTTTCAATCCGTCCGGGTTTCACGGACCGGATTGGAGAGCAGCGGGTGTCAGTGGACGTGTCACCGCTGACAGCCGCTGTCCCATAGAGATGCATGGAGGATCCGATCAGGTCCACCTAAAAAAACGACAGGTGGATCGGATCGCCCGTGTGAAAGGGGCCTTAGGCACAATCGCTCTGCTGCACTGCTAACCGGACATTTTTCACGTGCATTGCTTAACCACTTGCTGACCGGCCACAGTACATATACTGCGGCAGGTCGGCTCTAGTGCGCAAAACAATGTACCTGTACGTCATTTCGCGCACACGCTGACTGGCCACAGGAGGAGCTAACCAGCAGGTCCGGCGGACGTGATGTCTGCCGGCAACCCGCGATTGTTCCCCAGAGAGACAGAACGGCGGTCTGCCGATGTACACAAGGCAGACCGCTGTTCTGTCAGATGGACACAGGGATCTTGTGTTCCTACTATTTAGGAGCACAGATCTGTGTTCTTCTAGTGAGCCCATTCCCCACACAGTTAGAAAGCATCCCCTAGGGACACACTAAACCCTTTGATCATTCCTGGAGTTAACCCATTCCCTGACAGTGTCATTATTACATTAACGCATATTTTTAGCACTGATTACTGTAGTAATGTCGCTGGTACACTCAAAAGTTTTAAAAAAGTGTCAAGTGTCCGATCTGTCCGCCGCAATCCTGCTAAAAAAAAAAAGAAAAAAAAAAAAAAAAATAAACGCTGATCGCCGCCATTACTGGTAAAAAAAAAATAAAATAAATAAAATGCCATAAAAATATCCCATAGTTTGTAGATGCGATAACTTTTGCGCAAAAACATGTAGCAGAATACATATTGACCTAAAATAATGAAAAAATTATTTTTTTTTTTCAAAATTGTTGCTCTTTTTTTGTTTATAGCGCAAAAAATAAAAATAAAAAAAAACGCAGAGGTGATCAAATACCACTAAAAGAAAGCTCTATATAATGGGAAAAAAGGACATCAATTTTATTTGTGTACAGAGTTACACGACCGTGCAACTGTCAGTTAAATTAATGCAGTGCCGTATCGCAGAAAATGGCCTGGAAAGTAAAGCGGTTGTATCCTTAAAAAAACAAATAAAACCCTGCAGGACAAAGGCATAATGTGCTAGTATGCATCGTATACTAGCTCATTATGAAATACTTAGGTCATTGTGAAATACTTACCTTAGAACGAAGCCCCGACACGGTCGCCCGGACACTGCTGAGGCAGCTGACATCTTCCCTCGG
Organism: Pelophylax lessonae; assembly: GCF_965119305.1. Taxonomy (NCBI): domain Eukaryota; kingdom Metazoa; phylum Chordata; class Amphibia; order Anura; family Ranidae; genus Pelophylax; species Pelophylax lessonae. The sequence continues at coordinate 49,510,995 of NC_138768.1, read as the reverse complement.
CGACTCTTCCGGGTTCGGCGGCTCTCAGCCGGAGCCACGATGACGTCACTCCTGCGAATGAGTGCGGGAGTTCACTTTCCAGCAGGGAGCTCTGAAGGTCCGCCGGACCTGCAGAGCGTATGCACCTCTGGTGTCAGCGGCTGCATGCAGAGCAAATATCTCCTAAACCGTGCAGGTTTCGGAGATATTAATTTTACCCACAGGAAAGCCTTATTATAGGCCTTATTATAGGCTTACCTGTAGGTAAAAGTTAAAAAGCGGAGTATACTACTGCTTTAAGGGGGTAAAATCTTTTGGAGATTAAGTGGTTAAACAATTATTATAAAGACTGAATTTCCACCCTAAAGGTGAACTGCAGGCAAATAAACAAACTCAAATACATTCTTCTATAGCCACAAAGGAAATAAATCTACTTAGTGTGCACCAAATGCCCCTGCAAAACCAGACATTACCTTATAAAATTAGCAGTGACATGTATATAGCTGTATATAGCCTGTGCAGAGAGCAAAGCTGTGGGAGGGCCTTGGCAAGCCCCACCCACTGCAAGCTGCCTGCAGAAAACTACAGGAGGGGGCGGAGACCAGACCAGACACCCTGCACAAGGAGAGAGGGCAGCAGAGACCAGTCTTCATTACAGGAGAAAGTCTCACACCAGATTACTGCACAGATCTGGAAGAAATACACAAAGCACACCAAGGAAGAATACACATGACAAATGTATTTAGACAATAAGTGTCTCTGTCACTTATATTTCATTTCAGATGCCTTCATATACAGAAAATTTTTACACAATCCAACCATCTTATGTCTGTAGGCCGTCTCTGACAATTGCCAGCCGAGGAAGTCATTTGCACAATATCATTACTCTGCATTTTACAAAGTTTGAAAAGCTTGGTGATCTTCATTCCGATGGCAGCACCATAAACACATCAGACATAAACACCACAACAGTGGGATGGGACCATGTCAGGTAGCCATGGCGACTAGTAAAGGTCCTCTGGGACCAAGAAATCCTGTTGATTTTTCTTGTCTAAAGGACGGTACCATTAAAATCCCCTTTTCCGTGCCCCAATATTTCAAATTTAGATTTTTTTATAAACGTTCTAAGAAATAATTAAACTTTTCTTCCTTAGTCCAAGTGACATTATATACTAGGTCTCTGTGCTCCTCTATGCAATTCAAGTAGATGATAGCTAGTGGGAGGGTCTGGCAGGGTGCTGTACATAGCTGAAAACATCACAGCCCCCTGGCCAGAGGCCACAGTACTCCTCCCAAGATTCCTCAGCCCTGATACAAGCAGGGGGCTGGCTCTTGGGAGGAGTTATGAAAATATCACATGGGATGGATGTCAGTCTGGAGGAGTGGGAGTTCCTAGTCAGGCTTTACTTGCATGCAAAGCACCTAAATTAACCCCAAAATGTGATGCTGAAATTCCATGACTGAAGTTCAATTATTGAAAGGAGGTGGGCTGGGGAGAGTTAGGCTGGGCAGGAAAGGGCTAGATCACGTGTCGAACACAAGGCCCGCTGACCGAATTTGGCCCCCCAGGCCCTTTTACGTGGCCCTCGTAGCTCTCCTGCAGCATCCCCCTCATCTCTGCCCCCACCCCACTTCTCTACGCAGCCGCAGCACCCCCAGCCGGTCCTCCCCCAGACCCTGCACCTTCGGCTTCCCAGCTCTGCCCTCAGCGTCTTCCCCACAGCAGCACAAGTGTAAAAGAGGTGACGTAAGGGATGGAGGGGGGCTCCTGACATCTGATGTAAAGGGGGAGCAGGGTGATCTGGACATCTAGACTTACAGATACAATTAGCCCTTTGAGTGCAATCATAATGGCAATGCAGCCCACGATAAAAACGGAGGTTGACACTAGGGGTGCACCGATTCGACTTTTCTTGTCCCGATATCTGGCATTGTGTATCTGCCGATATTGATCTGGAACTATACACATACACAATATGCATGCAGCTGCAGTACAGAGCAAAGCCGCTGCTTCATGTGTACGGCTCCTCCCATTCACAGGCGGAGTGCATCTGATATCACTCCGCCTGTGAGCCGGTGTTCTAAAATTTAGTCGGACCCATGAAAATTCCGGACCCTCGTCACTTCTGGTCACTTCCGGGGACGCTCCGTCACCACCAGCTGCTGCGAGCCCCGATGCACATACAAGACATTTTCAAGGTCCGATGAAATTCTAAGACTTACGAACAGCTGACTTAGAGGAGGTGAGAAGGAAGTGAACACTCATACTAAATAATAATGATAAAAAATGTTTAGTATTTCTTACTTTTTTTTTATCATTACTATTTAGTATGAGTATTCACTTCCTTCCCGCCTCCTCTAAGTCAGCTCTGCAACATGTTCTTTGCTCGATGACGCGACAGTGTTGTAACATTATCCCGCAGCGATGTGTGCGTCCCACCTCAGCCCCTCCTCCTCTCAGTCAGCTGTTCGTAAGTCTTAGAATTTCATCGGACCTTGAAAATGCCTTGTGCGCAGGCGCGCCGGGGCTCGCAACAGCTGTCGCACCAGCTGGTGGTGACGTAGCGTCACCGGAAGTGATGAGGGTCCGGAATTTTCACGGGTCCGATGAAATTTTAGAACACCGGACCTATACAGGAAGTAGCGGCTCCCATCCCATACTACTACTACTACTACACCAAGTAAGGGACGGCTGAGCCGGGACTCAGCAAAACCGGGTCGGCCCATGGATCGGTTCATTTTACCGATCCAGCTATTGTGGCAGTATCGCCGCTGATATCCGATCCTAATATCGGATCATCGCTAGTTGACACACCCCCACCCCTCTTTTTTTTTTTTTTAAAGTCCGCAGTGGTGCAAAAACCTACAAGAAAAACCTGTAAGTGAACAAAAAACGTGCACGTACTAAGAAGTGCACTGAAGGGTGTGCTTTTAGTCCACCCCCCGAAGGAGTAGGGCATCTCGTATTCCATGGAGCCAAGGCTTCTGATGGGGACAAAGGGTTTACATGGTCTGCCTAGCCATAAGGCCTGGCAGGCCCCGTTCTTCTGGGCAGCCAAAGCCACCACCAAATACTTGTTCAAGTGGCTCTCCCGAAGAGAGACCCCCCAAAGGCAGGGGAGGAAGGAACCTGAGGGCCACAATCCTCCCCCTAGACGTCAGAGTAAGCCCCTTCATCTGTGAGAAAAACACACAAAAGTGAAAGAGTGACAAAATGTGGGAGGAAGATAAAAAGAATAATAAAAACAAAAGTGTCCATGCCGAATGCGCATTGGCCTAGGCCCTGAGGCCAGTAAACAAAAATTGCCCCCGGACTTAACCTAAAGGCCAGGCCCTAAAAAGGTGCAGGGCAAAAGGAAAGCAAATTTGGTGGCTGTGACCATGTGCCTTTTCACACCATGGGATCCCACACCCAAGTGTTACTAAGAGCACCCCCTAGGGCAGGGATCCTCAAACTACAGCCCTCAAGCTGATGGGGAACTACACATCCCATGAGGCAGTGTAAAACTCAGACATTCACAGACATGACTAGCTTTCCAGGGGGAATTACTCCTGTGCCCCAACTGCCTGTGAGTGCCCTGGTTTCTGTTCCAGCCGGTACTAACCTACCAAGCTCCCATCACTCCAGCAAGCTTGCATAGCCGCCACCCAACCTTGGTCAGGTCAGATGACAGCACAGCGCCCCCAATGGATCACTGATAGGAACAGATACTACACTTGATCTTAGCCAACACCCCTGGGCTAGATGAAGCTGGACATCCAGCCAGAAAATGAGGTGACAGACAACAAAATAAGGGCGCACCGACCTCGTGCATTACCACTATAAAAGGTTTATTGTAATCCAAAGACAACATACATTATACTCACAAACAAATGATGATATAGCACATAAAGGACAATGGAACCAGTCGTCTCCAACTTGACCAGGGAGCCCCTGTACTGGATGATGTGCTGGTGTAAGCAACTATATGGCTGGGCTGACGCATTTCAAGGGAGGACCCTATTCCTTAGAGCCAAAATGTGCTACTCAGGAAATGAGGTGAGCTTTGACTTGCTGCAGCTTCTAAAGCACATTGTGAGACGCTCACAGTGTGCAGTGAAATCAGAGTAAACAATTCCAGCCCAGAAGTGGGGTCTGTACAACTGTGCCAGACTGATGGTTAGGCTGGAGATCAGCTCTAACTACTACAGATACCAATGTGCCCATGTAGCCTACAGGGCTTATTGCTGCCCATAACAAATTCAAGCTTTCATTTTTATACCTGCAATTTAGAACTGACAGCTGGAACCTGATTGGTTACTATGAGAAAAAAACATTTTTATGTTTAGTTTTTACAGATGATCAAAATTATCAAGAAGGACTCGGCCTCAAAGCTGCATTTCTGCTGGTTCTTTGGAAGATCTAAGATGACCAAACCTGACAAAGGTAACAGATATGATCAGGGTAAAAGAAGGAAGTGACAAAAATGAGATGACGCCTCTGACAAATCCATAACCACAGTCACCTTCTTTGCAAGCAGGAAGTGCTGAATAAGTCCACCAACGTGGGAAAAGAAGAATCAATCAGGGCTGATTCACACCCCAAAAATGCACTCTTTAAACAAAGTTTTGATGCGTTCCGGTGCATTTTTGACACGTTTTATTGCATTACAGTCCAATGCAGGAAAAATGCAGCATGTTCTACTTCTTTTTTTTTTTTATGGAATTGGAACTCACTGGAACGGACCGCACTGGTGTGAACTATGCCATTGGAAACCATATAACCTACTTTCCATGTATTTTTAATGCAGACAAAAACCCACTGGACTGCATGTGGTGTGAAAATGGCCTTAAAGTGACCCTAAAGCCAAAAGCCTCATTCACACGGGAAATGACATACACAAATAGTTACAGTTCACTTTTCTTCCACTTTAAATAAACCAAACACAGGAGGCTTGTGTGAATGTAGCCAAAATGTTCCCTGGAGGTCTGGATAGTGTGTGATACCTGTTGTTATCGGTGTGTGTGGGACATTCACTCTGCCTATAAGAATACTAGAAGAATGCCCCAATATTCATTGAGGATAATGGCAGAAATATTCATTTGAGTTTTTCTTGTTCTTCAAAGCTGGTAATACACGTTACAATCTGAATGTATAAACTCCTTTAAAAAGGTCACAAAACCCAGGAGCCTGCACTCGCTATATCTGGTCACCCCAGGAGCCTGCACTCACTATATCTGATCTCCCCAGGACCCTGCACTCACTATATCTGGTCTCCCCATGAGCCTGCACTCACTATATCTGCTCTCCCCAGGAGCCTGCACTCACTATATCTGGTCTCCCCAGGACCCTGCACTCACTATATCTGCTCTCCCCAGGACCCTGCACTCACTATATCTGGTCACCCCATGAGCCTGCACTCACTAAATCTGCTCTCCCCATGAGCCTGCACTCACTATATCTGGTTTTCCACAGTACATGGAAATGCCATTGATTTATTAAATATAAACTGCTAAATAGTTTTTCTCATCAGCAGTATATAGCAGTCTTGTGACTTCCATCAGTGTCTGGTTAAAGCTTGTAGGAGGAGTTTCCAGTCTCCCCCTGACCCTCTGTCTGGACAGTGCAGATTGGCTTTGTGCTGATCACATGCACTCTCCCCCAAAAAAAAAAAAAAAAACTTGGTAAGCAATACGCGCCACACTGAGCACGTGCAGAGTGACTACAAATGCTCTGTTCTATCAGGAGATGGGTTGGAGTCAGTTAACCACATCAGTCCTGGAAGGTTTACCCCTCCCCCTCCTAACCAGGCCATTTTTTGTGATACAGCACCGAGTTACTTTAACAAATGCACGGTCGTGCGACGCTGTACCAAAATTAAAGTTATGGGTTTTTGCTTTTTCTTAACAAATAGAGCTTGGTTTTGGTGGCATTTGATCACCTCTGATTTTTTTTTGCTATAAAACAAAAAAAGACTGACCATTTTGAAAAAAAAAAAAAAAATTATATTATATTAGATTATATATATATATATATATATATATATATATATATATATATATATATATATATATATTTTTTTTTTTCCCCTTTAACTTTCTGCTATAAAACATTCCCAATAATAAAATGTAAAAAATTATATTTCTTCATCAGTTTAGGCCAAAATCTATTCTGCTACATATTTTTGATAAAAAAAAAAAAAAAAAAAAAACAATAAGTGTATATTGATTGGTTTGTGAAAAAAATAATCACATCTACAAACTATGAGATATTTTTATGTAATTTTTATTTTTTTTACTAGTAATGGCGGTGATCTGCGACATTGCAGCGGACAAATCGGACACTAATGCCTCGTACACACGTACCGATTGTCGGCCGTAAATATTCGGCCGACGACCGATCGACCGATTGTAGGCTTGTATGATGCTTCCGACAGCACATTTTCGGCTGAACAGAATCTGTAGTGCAGGCATTAAAATTTTTGTTGGCCAACACGAGAACGGCTGATTGTTCGCCAGTCAGTACAGAATTCGGCCGACAATCATCAGATTTGCAAGACTGGGCATGCTCAGAGAAGAAAAAACACAGGGAAAGTTAACCATCACATGACATCACTTCTGCAGTCGGCTGTTGTTGGCCGACAAAATTCGTGTGCAGTCTTTTGCACTTTTCAGCGGACAGGACAGCACCGGACAAAAGACGGCAGATCGGTCGGCCGACGATCAGTACGTGTGTACGAGGCATAAGTGACAGCAATATAGTGACCAGTAGTAAAAAATATGCCCCGTCACTGTACACTTTCAGGAAAAGAGTAAACATCAGTGGCGATCAAAAGGTTAAATGTGTTCCTCGGGAGTGCTTGCTAACTGTGTTGGGGAGGTGCTTGTACTGTGGGAAGACAGAGATCCGTGTTCCTGCTTTGCAGAAACACAGGATCTCAGTTTTCCCTGGTCACAGAATGGTTATCTGCCTTGTTTACATACACAGACCACCGTTCTGCCTCTCTCCAGAACAATCGGCGGGTGCCGGCAGACATGACCCACTGATTGGCTCCCACTGTGTCCAATTACAGGGGGAGATAGTCACTGGTCGCAAACCTGGAAATAGCAGGTGACGTACAGGCAGCTGCCGCCGCCCCACAGTCTATGTACGAGGGGCAGTCAGAAACGGTTTATAAAGAGGAAGTCTTCCGTTATTTTTATTTATTTTTCCCCCTGCAAAGTACATGCATAATGTGCTAGTATGCATCGCATACTAGCACATTATGTCACACTTACTTGCAAATGAAGCCCGCATTGTACCCGCTGGCAGCCGCATCCATCTTCGCCTGTCTACCTTCTGGGTCTGTGGACTCCGGCTGTTTTACTGGCCAGAGCTGCGTGACATTACTGCCGCGCATGCGCACAGGAGCCACTGATCACAGCACAGGGCTCTGAAGAAATGGAACGGGCGGCTATTCCTTCAGAGCGCATGCGCCGATGACGTCATCGGCTGCATGCAATATAAATATCTCCTGAACGGTGCAAGTTTAGGAGATATTTACAGTACCTATAAGTTAGTCATTAATCAGGCTTACCTATAGGTACAATTATAAAGGTAGGTTTACAGCCACTTTAAAGAAGGGGAGGATCAGAGAAGACAAGATCACACAGCCTTTATACACAATTCAGAGGGTTAACCCCTTAGGTTCCACAGTGAGTATAACAAGTTACTTCATAGCATATACAGACCAATTTTACTGTTGTAGGTTTAGTAACACTTTAAGCTGCTCAAACATCCCCCAGGGTGGGGGTACCTGTTTATGCGCAGTAGGGAAGCTGAGTTCCCGTACAGGCAATGATGGTGGCAGCACCCGAGAGCCGATGGTAACATCAGCTAGCGTGCCAGCATCCCCCCTCTTATACTTACTTGAGCCGCATCCCGTTCCAGCGATGTGCATGAGAGCAGTGACTCTACAGGATCTCCCTTACTCATTGCCTCACACAGCAGCAGGAGTCATTAATTCTTTAAGGCCTAAATTGCCAGGAGGGCATCCATGTATGCGCGGCTCGCTCTGTGATCAGTGGGTCCATGAGACTCGATCCCAGACCCTTACCACATGATCAGCTGTTAGCCAATGACAGCTGATTACGTGATATAAACAGAGTCAGTAATCTTTTTTTTTTCCCCCCCCCCACGCAAAAAAAAAAAAAAAAAAAAAAAGGGCGATCCCCGAATTCTGTCAGAGGGACACCGATCGCAAAGAGACCACCTCATCTGTGTCACCTACCAATGCCTCATAAGTGCTGCCAGTGTCACCTACCAGGGTCTATTAGTGCCAACTTATCAGCGCAAATCAATGAAAGGCGAAAAGTTACCCATTTACAAAATGTTATAACTATGATAACTTTTTTTTTTCTTCAAAATTTTCGGTCTTTTTTTGTTTGTTTAGCAAAATATAAAAACCTCAGTAGTGAATAAATACTAGGGATTGACCGATATCGTTTTTTCAACGTCGATACTGATATTTTGGTCATCACGTATCGGCCGATATTTTTGTACATTTAAAAAAAAAAAAAAAAAAAAAAAAAAAAAAATTATTTCACAGGTACTCTAGTGGAGGTATCTAAAAGACCCCAAACCCCTCCTCTGCACTTAAATGCATTCAAAACTCCAAGTTTGGCTGTTTTGAATTCTGTAATTTTTTTTTAATCTGGCGCCAGACAGTACCCGGAAGAGAGGTCATGACATCACTTCCGGGTTTTTGCATGGATTGGAGACCCAATCAGAGATGAATGCGGCTTTGATCGGGTCTTCGGCGGCCATGCAGGTTGGTTGCCCGGGTCTCCCGGTGGGGCGGGGACCCGGGCGAGCCGCGGAAGGCGGCGGGAGGGGAGACGTCCCCTCCGGCTCCTTGTAATGACAGCCGAGCGGCTTCTCAGCTGCATCGGTTGTCATTACAAGACAGCCGACCTTCGGCTATGGACGCCGGTACCTCTAGCTGCAGACATTACTCCGGTACAAGCACTTTGCGAAAGATCGGTAACCTCAGAGGTTATCAGGGAAAGTGCAGATCGGCCCTCCATATATCGGCCGATCTCTAAAATACCACCAAAAGAAAGCTCTATTTGTGTGAGAAAAAAAAATGATTATAAATTAATTTGGGTACAGCAATGCATGACCGTGTAATTGTCAAAGTGCAATAGCGCTGAAAGCTGAAAACTGGCCTGGGCAGGAAGGGGGTTGAAGTGCCCAGTAGGCAAGGGGTTAAATTGTAAAAAATTAAAGTTACACCTAAGGGGGGCTTGTAAAGCGTGGTCTATGGAAAAAATAAGGAACTCACATGTTGGGTATCTATTTACTTGTGCAACCTCCTGTTTTACATTTTACCAACAAAATCGGGTAATTTATTGCATTTTTGTGCCTCCTACAATTAGCTTTAAAGTGTAAACCCTCACATATACCCAGTGAAGTGAACAGCCTCAGATAATACAGAGAGGAGACAAATCTCCCTATATAATAAGTTATACATGAATATCTGCTGTCTTCAGTGTTATATATTCTTTAGAAAGTGCACATCGTGTTGGAAATTATCTTCCGGTTTAGCACCGGAGTGTTGTGTTGGTATACACTGTGTGACAGCTGATTGTGGGAAAGGCACACCCCCCCCACAGGCAGAGGAAGGAAGGAATGTGCTGTGAATAGACCAGATCTCTGCTAAATATATTTATAGCACCCACTACACAAAATTCAGCGAGGTTTTATCTCAGTTGATGGAGAACTTGTCAGAAGTTATGCTGATAAGAGAATGAAGCGGGAGAAAGCTAAGGGACTTAGGGCAGTTTAAGTGTCAGTGAGGAGGAGGTGGGTGTCAGTATACAGTGCAGTGAGGAGGAGGTAGGTGTCAGTGTGTAGTAAGGAGGAGGGTAGGTGTCAGTTGGTAGTAAGGAGGAGGGTAGGTGTCAGTTGGTAGTGAGGAGGAGGGTAGGTGTCAGCGTATAGTGAGGAGGAGGAGGTAGGTGTCAGCGTATAGTGAGGAGGAGGAGGTAGGTGTCAGCGTATAGTGAGGAGGAGGAGGTAGGTGTCAGCGTATAGTGAGGAGGTAGGTGTCAGTGTATAGTGAGGAGGTAGGTGTCAGTGTATAGTGAGGAGGAGGAGGAGGAGGTGGTGTCAGTGTATAGTGAGGAGGAGGAGGTAGGTGTCAGTGTATAGTGAGGAGGAGGAGGTAGGTGTCAGTGTATAGTGAGGAGGAGGAGGTAGGTGTCAGTGTATAGTGAGGAGGAGGAGGTAGGTGTCAGTGTATAGTGAGGAGGAGGAGGTAGGTGTCAGTGTATAGTGAGGAGGAGGAGGTAGGTGTCAGTGTATAGTGAGGAGGAGGAGGTAGGTGTCAGTGTATAGTGAGGAGGAGGAGGAGGAGGTAGGTGTCAGTGTATAGTGAGGAGGAGGAGGTAGGTGTCAGTGTATAGTGAGGAGGAGGAGGTAGGTGTCAGTGTATAGTGAGGAGGAGGGGGTAGGTTCCAGTGTATAGTGAGGAGGAGGGGGTAGGTTCCAGTGTATAGTGAGGAGGAGGGGGTAGGTTCCAGTGTATAGTGAGGAGGGGGGTAGGTGTCAGTGTATAGTGAGGAGGGGGGTAGGTGTCAGTGTGTAGTGAGGAGGAGGTAGGTGTCAGTGTGCAGTGAGGAGGAGGTAGGTGTCAGTGTGCAGTGAGGAGGAGGTAGGTGTCAGTATGTAGTGAGGAGGAGGTAGGTGTCAGTGTATAGTGAGGAGGAGGTAGGTGTCAGTGTGTAGTGAGGAGGAGGGTAGGTGTCAGTGTGTAGTGAGGAGGAGGGTAGGTGTCAGTGTGTAGTGAGGAGGAGGGTAGGTGTCAGTGTGTAGTGAGGAGGAGGGTAGGTGTCAGTGTGTAGTGAGGAGGAGGGTAGGTGTCAGTGTGTAGTGAGGAGGAGGGTAGGTGTCAGTGTGTAGTGAGGAGGAGGGAGGTGTCAGTGTGTAGTGAGGAGGAGGTAGGTGTCAGTGTGTAGTGAGGAAGGAGGTAGGTGTCAGTGTGTAGTGAGGAGGAGGGAGGTGTCAGTGTGTAGTGAGGAGGAGGTAGGTGTCAGTGTGTAGTGAGGAGGTAGGTGTCAGTGTGTAGTGAGGAGGAGGTAGGTGTCAGTGTGTAGTGAGGAGGAGGTAGGTGTCAGTGTGTAGTGAGGAGGAGGTAGGTGTCAGTGTGTAGTGAGGAGGGGGGTGGGGGAGGTGTCAGTGTGTAGTGAGGAGGAGGGGGGTGTCAGTGTGTAGTGAGGAGGTAGGTGTCAGTGTGTAGTGAGGAGGGAGGTAGGTGTCAGTGTGTAGTGAGGAGGGAGGTGTCAGTGTATAGTGAGGAGGAGGTAGGTGTCAGTGTGTAGTGAGGAAGGAGGTAGGTGTCAGTGTGTAGTGAGGAGGAGGTAGGTGTCAGTGTGTAGTGAGGAGGAGGTAGGTGTCAGTGTGTAGTGAGGAGGAGGTAGGTGTCAGTGTGTAGTGAGGAGGAGGTAGGTGTCAGTGTGTAGTGAGGAGGAGGTAGGTGTCAGTGTGTAGTGAGGAGGGGGTAGGTGTCAGTGTGTAGTGAGGAGGGGGGTGGGGGAGGTGTCAGTGTGTAGTGAGGAGGAGGGGGGTGTCAGTGTGTAGTGAGGAGGAGGTAGGTGTCAGTGTGTAGTGAGGAGGGAGGGAGGTGTCAGTGTGTAGTGAGGAGGGAGGTAGGTGTCAGTGTGTAGTGAGGAGGGAGGTAGGTGTCAGTGTGTAGTGAGGAGGAGGTAGGTGTCAGTGAGGAGGAGGGAGGAGGAGGGAAGTGTCAGTGTGTAGTGAGGAGGAGGTAGGTGTCAGTGTATAGTGAGGAGGAGGGAGGTGTCAGTGTATAGTTAGGAGGAGGGAGGTGTCAGTGTATAGTGAGGAAGGTGTCAGTGTGTAGTGAGGAGGAGGTAGGTGTCAGTGTATAGTGAGGAGGAGGGAGGTGTCAGTGTATAGTTAGGAGGAGGGAGGTGTCAGTGTATAGTGAGGAAGGTGTCAGTGTGTAGTGAGGAGGAGGTAGGTGTCAGTGTGTAGTGAGGAGGAGGTAGGTGTCAGTGTGTAGTGAGGAGGAGGTAGGTGTCAGTGTGTAGTGAGGAGGAGGTAGGTGTCAGTGTGTAGTGAGGAGGAGGTAGGTGTCAGTGTGTAGTGAGGAGGAGGTAGGTGTCAGTGTGTAGTGAGGAGGAGGTAGGTGTCAGTGTGTAGTGAGGAGGAGGTAGGTGTCAGTGTGTAGTGAGGAGGAGGTAGGTGTCAGTGTGTAGTGAGGAGGGAGGTAGGTGTCAGTGTGCAGTGAGGAGGAGGTAGGTGTCAGTGTGTAGTGAGGAGGAGGGTAGGTGTCAGTGTGTAGTGAGGAGGAGGAGGTAGGTGTCAGTGTGTAGTGAGGAGGAGGTAGGTGTCAGTGTGTAGTGAGGAGGGAGGTAGGTGTCAGTGTGCAGTGAGGAGGAGGGTAGGTGTCAGTGTGTAGTGAGGAGGAGGAGGTAGGTGTCAGTGTATAGTGAGGAGGAGGTAGGTGTCAGTGTATAGTGAGGAGGAGGGAGGTGTCAGTGTATAGTGAGGAGGAGGGAGGTGTCAGTGTATAGTGAGGAGGAGGGAGGTGTCAGTGTATAGTGAGGAGGAGGGAGGTGTCAGTGTATAGTGAGGAGGAGGGAGGTGTCAGTGTATAGTGAGGAGGAGGGAGGTGTCAGTGTATAGTGAGGAGGGAGGTGTCAGTGTATAGTGAGGAGGGAGGTGTCAGTGTATAGTGAGGAGGAGGGTAGGTGTCAGTGTGTAGTGAGGAGGAGGTAGGTGTCAGTGTGCAGTGAGGAGGAGGTAGGTGTCAGTGTGCAGTGAGGAGGAGGTAGGTGTCAGTGTGTAGTGAGGAGGAGGTAGGTGTCAGTGTGTAGTGAGGAGGAGGTAGGTGTCAGTGTGCAGTGAGGAGGAGGTAGGTGTCAGTGTGTAGTGAGGAGGAGGGTAGGTGTCAGTGTGTAGTGAGGAGGAGGTAGGTGTCAGTGTGCAGTGAGGAGGAGGGAGGTGTCAGTGTGCAGTGAGGAGGAGGGTAGGTGTCAGTGTGTAGTGAGGAGGAGGTAGGTGTCAGTGTGCAGTGAGGAGGAGGAGGTAGGTGTCAGTGTATAGTGAGGAGGAGGGAGGTGTCAGTGTATAGTGAGGAGGAGGGAGGTGTCAGTGTATAGTGAGGAGGAGGGTAGGTGTCAGTGTGTAGTGAGGAGGAGGGTAGGTGTCAGTGTGTAGTGAGGAGGAGGGAGGTGTCAGTGTATAGTGAGGAGGAGGTAGGTGTCAGTGTATAGTGAGGAGGAGGTAGGTGTCAGTGTATAGTGAGGAGGAGGGAGGTGTCAGTGTATAGTGAGGAGGAGGGAGGTGTCAGTGTATAGTGAGGAGGGAGGTAGGTGTCAGTGTATAGTGAGGAGGTAGGTGTCAGTGTATAGTGAGGAGGAGGTAGGTGTCAGTGTGTAGTGAGGAGGAGGGAGGTGTCAGTGTGTAGTGAGGAGGAGGGAGGTGTCAGTGTGCAGTGAGGAGGAGGAGGTAGGTGTCAGTGTATAGTGAGGAGGAGGGAGGTGTCAGTGTATAGTGAGGAGGAGGGAGGTGTCAGTGTATAGTGAGGAGGAGGTAGGTGTCAGTGTATAGTGAGGAGGAGGTAGGTGTCAGTGTATAGTGAGGAGGAGGTAGGTGTCAGTGTATAGTGAGGAGGAGGTAGGTGTCAGTGTGTAGTGAGGAGGAGGTAGGTGTCAGTGTGTAGTGAGGAGGAGGTAGGTGTCAGTGTGTAGTGAGGAGGAGGTAGGTGTCAGTGTGTAGTGAGGAGGAGGTAGGTGTCAGTGTGTAGTGAGGAGGAGGGAGGTGTCAGTGTGTAGTGAGGAGGAGGGAGGTGTCAGTGTGTAGTGAGGAGGAGGTAGGTGTCAGTGTGTAGTGAGGAGGAGGTAGGTGTCAGTGTGTAGTGAGGAGGAGGTAGGTGTCAGTGTGTAGTGAGGAGGAGGGAGGTGTCAGTGTGCAGTGAGGAGGAGGGAGGTGTCAGTGTGCAGTGAGGAGGAGGGAGGTGTCAGTGTGTAGTGAGGAGGAGGAGGTAGGTGTCAGTGTATAGTGAGGAGGAGGGTAGGTGTCAGTGAGGAGGGGGTAGGTGTCAGAGCACAGTGAGGAAGGGGGTAGGTATCAGTCGGTAGTGAGGAAGGGGGTAGGTATCAGTCGGTAGGTACCACTCACCGTCTCTCCCGCTCTCTCTCCTCTCACTGGATCACAGCCGCCATCACTCCACGTCGCTGCAGACAGCTGCGTCACCCCAGTCACGTGACACCTCCATCACCCGTCCGCAGCTGAAAGGCTGGAGCTCTGCTGTGACGTCACCCCCCTGAGCCATCGGGGGCGGATCCCCCAACCGGTGCCTGGATACGGCCTAAGCGTGTGGGCGTGCCAGAAAAATAACTTTTACTGGTGGGCGCAGCTTTAGGAAAACCTGGGCGTGGCTACCCTTCTCGTTCTTTACGCCGATAGCACGTCATTTTTCTTCCATCCAGCAGGGTGCGCTCTGGCCGCGTAAGCCGGTGATTGAGCCTCGCTGGTTTCCGTATAGAAAGACGGGCCAGTCTCCTAGCAACAGGGCATGTAAACAAAGATCTGCCCGGAGCTGTAGTATCCAGAGAAGCCGCAGGAGAGGTCGGAGCTGGGACAGTCACCGCTGTAAGTATAATATTGTCCCGGTGACACCTATACAAGAGATAGGGAGTCTCTGTTGTCACCAGGATAAGAAGTCACAGGCCACATTAAAACAATTGTCAGACACTGTAACCCTTTCTCACTTTACTATTTCTATTTGTGACCCCCCATTGGGATAAATCCTCTCTTTCTCTTCTCTTCCTACAAGAAATAGGGAGTCTGTTGTCACTGATACAGGAAGGCGCAGGCAGCAATAAACAGTGACAGGAGATCTAACCTTCTCTCACATTACTGTTTTTGTCTGTGACCCCCATTGCGGTGATTCTCCCTCACTTCCTGTCCCAGTGACACCCATACAGGTAATAGCGAGTCTGTTGTCACCGGGACAGGAAGGCGCAGGCAGCAATAAAACAGTGACAGGAGATCTAACCTTCTCTCACATTACTGTTTTTGTCTGTGACCCCCAGTATGGTGATTCTCCCTCACTTCCTGTCCCAGTGACACCCATACAAAAAAGGGAGGGAGTCTGTTATCACTGGGACAGGAAGGTGCAGGCAGCCATTAGACAACTTAAAGCGGAGTTCCACCCTCTTTTTCAACTAAACGGATTTGAGTAGGCATATGGTTTTTAAAAAAGAATTGGGCAATTTTTTTTTTTTTTTTGGGGGGGGTCACTTACATTATTTTAGAGGAATCTTTGTCCGACTTCCTCCTTCTGCGGCCCCAGACGTCACTTCCGGTTTCGCATTGCGTCCCGGGAGACGTGAGTCATCGATCCCAGGAGGCAATGGGCATGGCCGGCCGCTCCTCTGATTGCCGATCGCAATCTACAGCGCATGGGCGAGATTGCAATTGGAATTCTGGGTAGCCAGAAATCTGGAAGAAGGACACAGCGGCTTCAGACGCCCACCCCGGAGATGGCCGCTCTCTGCAATCAATTTTAAAGGTAAAAAATTATCAACAATTAAAAACTGTACTGTACTGTAATGTGAGGAAAGTGTTAATGTAGTTTGCCATTTGTTAGTATTAAGGGGGTATTTTTATTTTAAGGCGGAGTTCCACCTAAAACAAAAAGAAAATACATAAAAATACCCCCGGGACAGTCAGGGTTAGTACATTCCACAATGGATAGCCTCTGAACTGTCCCCGGGTTGCACTTACCTTTTAGAAGAAATACTTACCTTGAAAATGTCTTGTCCAGCGCCAGGGGCGTAACTACAGGGGTTGCAGGGGTTGCGATTGCTACCGGGCCCCATGCTCCAGGGGGCCCAGTAGCAAACCAGTGGGTGAACTTCCAGGATCTCAAAGGTCACACTTGCAACCGGGCCCTGGCATTGCACCACTGTGGAGAGGCCCCAAGATTGCAGGAAGGGTGCCCACTGCAGAACTTGTGAAAGGATCCTGCTGCGGGACCATAATAAAAGGTCATGCAACGAGAGTAAAGAGCCCCAGGATTAGTGGGAAAAGCCCCGGGCTTGAAGGGAAGGGCCCCGGCCAGGGGTTTGGGGGGCCCTTCGTGGTTTCTTGCATCGGGGCCCTGAAGGTTCTAGTTACGCCTCTGTCCAGCGCTGCCATCTCAGGTGTGGGCAGCTTGAAGCCAGCGCGTCCTCTCTCGTCCTCTTCGGTCCCACGATGCACTGCACTGGCCCCGCCGTCACTTCCGGGTCTGCAGCGTCATCCCTGCACAGCTTCTGGGCATGCCCAGAAGCTGTTTAGCAAGGAATGACGCGCCTGCACCGGAACTGACGTCGGGGCCGGTGCAGGCACATTGATTCCTGGGAGCGATGACGTTCAGCTCCCAGGAATCATTGCAAGCCAGGAAGTGACGACTCGCTGTGGGGGAGGAAGAGGAAGTAAGGTAAGTATATTTTCTTCTATACGAGGTAAGTAAAAAAAAAAAAAATTGTGATTAACCGTTTGTTTTTCAGGTGACCCGGAGCAAGAAGATGGACCGAACTTCAATTTTAGGGTGGAACTCCGCTTTAAAAAAGTGTTTTCGGCCGGAACTCCGCTTTAAGGACCAAGCCGATTTCTGACATTTGTTGTTTAATACTGTAAATCAGTATTTTTTGCTAGAAAATTACTTAGAACCCCAAACATTATTATATATATATATATTTTTTTTTAGCAAGGACCCTGGAGAATAAAATGGAGGTCATTGCAATACTTTATGTCACACCGTATTTGTGCAGCGGTCTTACAAACACAATTTTGTGGGAAAAAAAATACACTTTTTTCAAATTTAAAAATAAGAAAACAGTAAAGTTTGCCCAGTTTTTTTGTATGCTGTGAAAGATAATTACGCCGAGTAAATAGATACCAAACATGTCATGCTTTAAAATTCCGCACGCTCGTGGAGTGGCGACAAACTTCGGTACTTAAAAATCTCCATAGATGAGGCTTTAAAATTGTTTACAGGTTACCAGTTTAGAGGTACAGAGGAGGTCTAGGGCTAGAATTATCGCTCTCACTCTAATGATCGCAGTGATATCTCACATGTGTGGTTTGAACACCGTTTACATATGTGGGTGTGATTTGCGAATGAGTTTGCTTCTGCGTGACCCCTCGTCCCTTTACATTTTTTTTCTTATTATTTATTTTAATTTTACTTTTATTGCTTTTACAAGGAATGTAAACATCCTTTGTGATAGAAATAAGTAGGTGAGGTCCTCTTTATTGCGAGACCTGGGGTCAAAAAGACCTCAGATCTCACGTCTACAATTATGGGCCATACACACTATAAGATTTTCTGAAGACTTTTTCCTTTAGACTTACCCAAACCATATAATAGGAGGTCAAACCTAAACACTTTCAATTCGTATGCAATCTGGCAGGCCCTTGCACTACATAGAAAAGGTAAATCTGAAGGAAAAAGTCTTCAGAAAATCTTATAGTGTGTATGGCCCTTAAAAGCAAAAAAGAAAAAAAATAATTGTCTTTTTACATTTGCCTAAAAAAAAAAAAATGGGCCCATTAAGGCCGGTGTTCTGTCAGAATACGCTACCTATCAGATTCTGCTACCGGAAGTGATGTACGGACTAAAACAACTTACTGCGCCATGCGTTCCAACATGGCCGCTGTGCATTCCAATAGGTTTCCTAATGTGACAGAACACGAAGCAGAGGCGGACATCGTTTTACAACCATGCAAGTCCTGAATTCTACATTTATTTTAGCAGTAAACCCACCTTATATACTAAAATAGTCCATTTCACTGTACAGTTTGTCGCTGAGCAGTGCGGGGTGTACCAAGATGGCCGTCACCACCTTCTCGCTATACTTACTAGAATACAATAATAATAGAAATGTAATACTGTGATTCACTATATAAGGGGAGTTTACTGCTAAAATAAATGTAAAATTCTAGACTTGTGAGGGTGTAAGAAGATGTCCGCCTCTGCTTCGTGTTCTGTCACATTAGGAAACCTGTTGGAAAGCATAGCGGCCATGTTGGAAAGCATAGCGCATGCGCAGTAAGCTGTTCTAGTTCCTACGTCACTTCCGGTAGCAGAATCTGATAGGTAGCGCTATTCTGATAGAAAACCATTAGGCGGAAGTGATGTCTGACGCCGCTCCGGTCCTCCCAAGGGCATAGAGTTGAGTGGGGGCCATCTTGCCCTCACTTGACTTCCTGCCCATCACTCCGCCAGTTTGGATTATTTCCACTGCTACCGATGGCTTTGGTAAGCCGGGGAAACAACCAGGAGAGGGCCCTTCTCCCGCTGCCCATAAAAGTGATCCCGCTGCGATTCCGGATCGCCAGCTGTATAGAAAAATACCGGGGTTATGGCAGCTATCTGCTGCCATAACCCTGGTATTTACACCAAAGTACCGACGTATATACATGGTCGGCGGTCCGAAAGTGGTAAAGGCACAGGCAGATATCAAATGTTGTCAGAGAGTTTTAACCCTCTCTCGCTATATTATTTCTGTCTGTGACCCCTGTTTCAGGAATTGTCCCCCAATTCCTGTCTCAGTGACACCTTTACAAGAAATGTAGAGTGTGGCTGTCACCAGGACAGGAAGGAACAGGCATCCAATAAACATTATCAACATTATCAAGAGTTGTAACCCTCTTTTTCTTTACTGTTTTTGTCTGTGACCCCCCCTTGCTGAGATTCTCCCTCACTTCCTGTCACAATGACACCTATACTAGAAATGGGCAGTGTAGTTGTCAGATTCCTCCACCGGACTTGGGGGTAAGATGTGATAGGGGAGGGCGGCTATGCCTCCATAGGGTAGTCCAAAAGAGGTGCTTAACTTTCCACCGCCATGCAATGGGGGAGGGGGCTAGACAATGAGGGAGGGGCAAAAGAAAAAAAGGGGTAGACCGCGATCAGAGACAACTCCATCCAAGTCTTCGATGTGATTGTCCATTGAACACCTATGCCGGAGATGTGCGAAAATGTCCGTACTGCCCCTAATATGTGTGGTTCCAATATTGCAGCCATTCTGGGGGACCGTCATATGACATCCTCCCAGAACGAGAGCCGCTTCATTTGACGGTGGGCGAGCGGAAAGTGGTTAAAGGGTAACTTCACTTTTCGTGGGGAAAAAAATGTGCAAATAAAGGAAAAACAATATAGCGTATACTATTGCAACACAAATCATATTGTGATTGAATGTTATTAAAAATGACCTAGGGCTGGGCGATAAAACGATACCGATATGTATCGCGATAGTCATGTGATCGATAGCAATAAAAGACTTTGAACGATAAAACGAAAAGTCCGCTCCGACGGGTTTAAGCTTTAAAAATGGCGCCGCCCGTTGCATACATGTCACCGCGCACGCGCCGCCGCCGCTCGGGAGAGGCCGGGAATAGCCGAAATTACACAAGCAGGGGCGGCGCGTGCGCAATGACGTGGCGGCGCCGGGCGGCACCATTTTTAAAATGAAGGCGCCTCTGGAACAGGTAAGTGAAACAGCTTCACTACCTGCCATTATGCAGGGCTGCGGGCATACTACAAGGGATGCAGTGCTGCGGGCATGGTCTACCAGTACCATGCCCACAGCACTGCATCTCCTGTAGTATGCCCACAACCCCGGATCCTCTTGTACCATGCCAGTACCCTGCATTCTCCTGCACCATGCCAGTACCCTGCATTCTCCTGCACCATGCCAGTACCCTGCATTCTCCTGCACCATGCCAGTGCCCTGCATTCTCCTGCACCATGCCAGTGCCCTGCATTCTCCTGCACCATGCCAGTGCCCTGCATTCTCCTGCACCATGCCCGCCGCCCTGCATTCTCACCCTAGGGTCCTTATTTTAAATGGGTAATAAAAAATATCAATAATTATCGATATCGACCGATATGAAACACTGATATCGTGATACAGTTTTCAGCCATATCGCCCAGCCCTAAAATGACCTTTCCTTTTCAATCTGCAGCGGTTGTAATTTTCTGAAAATACAATGCAATGTGGCCACCTGGGGGTGTTCTGTACACAGAATGTATACTGACCACACCCCCAGAAACATAATTTCCTGCTTCTGTGATTGGCTCACCGATTTTCCCAGAAGTCTTCCTAAGATACAAATCAGATTTCTGGCATCCCCTGCAACAAAAATGTCATTTTTGGTTAGATATTCCCAATAGGAACACGTCTAAAGGGAATGCAGGCCCAGCAGATTTCCTCATTAGAGCCCTGCAGTTGCCACAGCTGATAGATAATTATGAAACCGCTCCCATTTTACCCACTCAGCACAGAGGAACAAACAATGGTTTCTTCAGAATAACAAAAGGTAGGAATCTGCAACAAAGTTTGTTACAATCCTTGCAATGTACAGAGATCACCCAGAGGGGAATGCTTTTTTCTCAACAAAAGTGGAGTTACACTTTAATCAGGAAAAAAAAGTGTTGTGGCCACTAGGTGGCGCTGATGATATAGGAATCACACCTGATAGAGGAAGAAAAGCAGTTTTCGCCTTCAACGTGTGAATGTTTGTCACATCATCAGAACAAACTTTTAATACACAGACCCCTTTAGTGTCACTTTCACCACTTAAGGACTTAGGCCCCTTTCACACATACGGTCCGTTCAGTTCATCAGTTCAGTCACGTCAAATGTATCAGTTTTTCATCCGTTTTTCGTCAGTTGTCATCAGTTTTTCATCCGTTTTTCGTCAGTTGTTATCCGTTTTTCATCCGTTTTTCATCCGTTGTCGTCCGTTTTTCATCCGTTGTCATCAGTTGACATCAGTTTTTCATCTGTTGTCATCCGTTGACATCAGTTTTTCATCCGTTGTCATCAGTTGACATCCGTTTTTCGTCCGATCCGTTTTTTTGACGGATGAAAAATAGGGCATTCATCCGTTCAAAAAAACGGACATTGACGGAAGTGGATGAAAACGGATGTTAACTGATGATCATCCGTTGTCATCCGTTTTTACATAGAGATGCATTGATGTCCGTTTTTCATCCGTCAACGGATGGATGAAAAACGGACAAACGGACAGCATGTGTGAAAGGGGCCTAAGCCTTTTTCTGACACTTGTTGATTACAAGTAAAAATCTGTATTTTTTTTCCTCAAAAATTACTTAGAACCCCCAAACGTTTTATATATATATATATATATATATATATATATATATATATATATATACACTTTTTTTTATCAGAGACCAAAATGGCGGTAGTTTCAATATTTTATGTCACACTGTATTTGCGCAGCGGTCTTTCAGACGCAATAGTTTTGGAAAAAAATAGACTTTCATGAATTAAAAAAAAACTAAACAGTAAAGTTAGCCCAATTTTTTTTGTACAATGTAAAGGATGATGTTACGTAGTTAGTGTGAAGTTGTGTGAATGCATCAATTCAGTGCATGTTATCTCAGCTTGCACAGCTTTGATTCAAAAATGTATATATTGCAGAATATACAGCCTCATGCTACATAACGAAGCTCCATTTCATGCTGAATAAACTAAATTATAATGTATTCTAAATAGAAAACTATATTTAGATAGATTTTTACTCCAAAAGCATTTTAATAAAATAAATTTGATAAAAATAAAAAAAAATCAGATTTAAATAAAAGAAAATTTTAATTTTGTTTGATTTTTTTTTAAAAAATCATTGATTTCTATCCACCCTGTTTGGAAGGCCTGATCACATGACTGGGAGCCAGTCCTCCCTCCCACTTTGGGTAATATATTAGTGTAGACTGCGCTACACTATTTTATAATATATTACTGTGAAGGTGTTGGATTACCCTTTAGTGTTAGCTGCTGGTCCTTGTTAGTATTTATTTATTCAGCGCTGAATCTTTTACAATATTTTTGATATATTAGGGTTGATTTACTAAAACTGGAGAGTGCAAATTTGGCGCATCTCCTCATCGAAACCAATCAGCTTCCAAGTTTGTCAAATTTTAAAGTGATACTAAAGTCTTGTTTATTTTTTTCTTTAAAAATAACAAACATTTCATACTTACCTCCTCTGTGCAGTTGGTTTTGCACAGAACAACCCGGATCCTCCTCTTCTCGGGTCCCTGCTCGGCACTCCTGGCCCCTCCCTCCTGTCTAGTGCCCCCACAGCAAGCCGCTTGCTATGAGGGCACCCGAGCCAAGCCACAGATTTGTGTCCATTCAGAAATGGAGCCATGGCTTGGCCCTGCCCCGCCCCTTCTCTTTCCTCATTGGCTAACTGACTTTTATTGACAGCAGCTGGAGCTAATGGCGCCAGTGCTGTGTTTCAGCCAATGAGGAGGGGAGTCCCAGACGGCCAAGGTACTTATGCACATCGCTGAAAAAAGATGGTGCTCAGGTAAGTATTAGGGGGGGCTACTGCACATAGAAACTTTTTTATCTTAATGCATTAAGATAAAAAAAAACTTCTGCCTTTAGAACCACTTTAATTGAACAGGCTGAAGTTAGAAGCTGATTGGATACAATGCAGAGCTGCACCAGATTTTCCATGCTTAGTAAATCACCCCTAGAGTTAAAATTAGGTTTATTGTATTTTTTACTGACATTTTGCATTTGATTATTGTGCGCTAAAATAACAAACTGCAACTGCCACCATTTTTTTCTCCAAGATTGTTGCTTTCAGCTTTTGGAGGTTTAACTAATCTTCAGGCCTAAAATGTGCATTTTAATGTGGACAAAAACAGAAAAAAGGGCCTTGGTAGAAAAGTGTTTAATGTAGAAGTCCAGTTGGGTTTTTATTGCTGATCATTGAGCTTCTTGCAGGATTGCGACTTTATGTTTCTGTGGTCCCTGCTGGTCTTCTGTGTCTCCAGTTCCCAGCATGGTTCCTCAGGGTCAGGAGACACAATCCTACATGGTGAGCAGTAATCACACTAAGCTGTAATCTTTGTGTTTATTCCTCTATGAAGGTAATGAGTGCCACTTCTCAGCCATCGCCTGGACTGTCCATGGAGCCTCCCAGCATATATGTGGAGAGGACCTTAGCCCTCATTAAGCCAGATGTGCTTCACAAAGCAGAAGAGATCAAAGACATCATCTGCAGAAGCGGCTTCCACGTTGTTCGGGTCAGTAGTATACCTAACAGATGTTAACTGACATTTATTGCTGGTAAAGTTCTGGCCGTGTGGAGATTTGGAAAATTGTTGCCTGTGAGGAGTCCCTCTCCCCCCTCAATTTCGGTCAAAGCAGCACAGTTTGGATTTATCTACAGACAATCCTTATCAGTGTTGCCAACCTACTAGATTGAAATTTACTGACACGATACCCAAAATTTACTGGCATATCCAAAAGTTACAAAATGACACCTTTAGTGTCCTTTCACACTGTTCGCCTTTCCGATGAGGTCCGTTCTGTTCAGCGAGGAGGGGGGGGTCGATCCGCCGATCCCCACTAAGCAGGCGGATGACAGCTCGGTCTCCGCTTTGTGTGCGGAGACGGAACTGTCAGATTCCACGCTGTCCTCTATGGGGGAATCGGATGAGAACGGACCGCCTGTCCATTCTCATCCGATCCGCTGGACGGATGGAAAATAGGGTTTTCATCCGTCCAGATTTCACAGACAGGATCAGAAGCAGATGGCAGTGGGTGTCAGCGGACATGTCTCCGCTGACATCTGCTGCCCCATAGGGATGTATGGAGGATCCGATCAGGCCCGCCTAAAAAAACTGACAGGCGGATCTGATTGGATCGTTCTTGTGAAAGGACCCTAAAGTACAAATTTAGGCTACAAACAAGTACAATATGCAATTAGCAATATGATTTAAGGTAGAGAATAAGGCAAAAACATATTTCTTATTTTATTTTCCTTATAGTAAATAAGTAGCTCAGGGACAGAAGTCAGGAGAGGAATCAATTAGAATGGGCAGGCATAGAGACACGAAATTGACTCTCACAGTGACACTGACAGCAGTGTGCAGCAGCACAGATAATGATGACACCTCACTGACACAACACCTCCCCTCCTAAGTCACAGTGACAGCCTCCCTCCACACCAGGTGGTCCCTTCAGTCCAAACAGAACTGACAGTCCCTCTTGCCTTGCTCCCGTCCCGCAGACCCGCACACACGAGGCTCTGGCCGCCCATTTAGCTCCTTTGCACCATGACATTACACTAAACACTTCCGCCGAACACACTATAGCAGGCACTCAGATGGTCTCTGCTTGCTTTGGACTAGAACTGAGCATGCCATGCGTAACAGACATATTTTTTTTACTGGCAACCTTTTCCTGTCACTGGCATTTACAGACAGGAGACAAGTGCCTGTTTTTTACTGGCTGCCAGTAAAAATACTGACAGTTGGCAACACTGCCCCTTATCTGCATAGAAAGTTTGCAGTAAAGGTGAACTAACCGTTTAATTTGAAATAATATCTTTTATTTTAACAGAAGAGAAAAGTCCATCTGAGCCCCGAGCAATGTAGCGACTTTTATTCAGAACAATATGGCAAGATGTTCTTCCCCAGCCTGACAGCGTACATGAGCTCAGGACCAATCATTGCCCTGGAACTGACCAGACATAATGCCATTGTCACCTGGAAAGAACTGATGGGGCCTTCAAATAGCTTGAAAGCTAAAGAAACTCACCCAGACAGGTAAGGACCTGTATACATTGTCTGGTAATGTTAGTATATATAGTCATCTTCATTCTCTGGTTGTAAGTGCCAGTCTGCAGAGAGATGCATAAAGGGGACATTCACAGAGCATTTAAAGCCCAACTCCGGGCTAACTCATTTTTTTTTTATAATATAAAGGTTTCACGAGGATAATAAACACAAAAATGCAGCTTTTTCTGCAATTCTTACCTTCAAACTGGGACTGTCCCCCACTCTACTTCATTCCTGACACAAGATACCCCCTAGATGTCTACCAGGTTGAATTACAGTAGAACATCCAATGAATGCAGGGTGTCATGGAATTGCTATCTGAGTGGGTCCTGCTGTGGTGCCCTGCACTGTGCACACATTATTACCTCAGTGCTGCTAATGAGGACCGTCCTGCAGAGAATGTGATCCACCTTGATAACCTTGAATTTGATCCACCTTAAATCATCTAAAAAAAAAAAGTTTAGTAGTATTAAAAAAAAATAATAATAAAAAAAAACACAAGGGGCCCTCAATGGGTGTAACGGGTCCCTTGGATGGATCCGCTTTGGGGTCCCAGAGTTTTTTTTTTTTTTAAACTCTGTTTATTGAGCTCAGAGGTGATCAAATACCACCAAAAAAAAGTTCTATTTGTGGAAAAAAAAGACATCAATTTTATTTGGGTACAGCGTCACACGTCTGTGCAATTGTCAGTTAAAGCAATGCAGTGCCGTATCGCAAAAAATGGCCTGGTTATTAAGGGGGTAAACCCTTCTGGAGCTGAAGTGGTTAAGGAGACATAAAGGGTCCATTGGATTGCTATTATCACATTTGCTCCACATTGAATATAATCAAGCATAGATCATGCTTCATTAGTTTCTTCCCAGGCAACAGCAGTATGATAGTGTGAAAAAGGGGGGGGGTTACAGATCAACCAGAGCGATGGAGCTGTACCAAGGGGGATTTAAGTGTGCCTCTACAATGATTGTATATACGTACAAAAAAGAAGAAAAAAGAACAAATAATTGTAAAAAAATATTACAACATTTTTATTAAATATACAGCATTTAAATTACATATAGTGATTTTAAAATTTAAGAAATATGACCAAGACAGATCATTATGATTGAATTATCCCACAGAGAGTAAACAATTGTGAATAACCATTGCTGGAACTACGCGTTTCACAATGGATGCTTCCTCAGGGTCCAGGGACCTCAGGGTTATGTTTACATAAATTCATATTGGACAAATCTAAACGATCTAAGAATAAACAATATAATGATTAAAGACATGAAACACAACATCTAACAAAAAGTGAAACATGAAATATACTTATTCCTAATTTGCAGTTCTAGAATAGATTAATTTACTTTACATATTTTTATTATATCTGGAAATATATCTTCCATCAAAAATTAAAAAATACTTGTAATTCATTTATATTGCAGTAGAATAAATCACATTATTATTCATAGGGAATCATAGTATATATCCATATAAATTTCATAAAATGATATGTTTATATCGGATATATACACATAAGGGACCAAGGGAGGAAGAGGAGGGGGGGGGGGGTGGGAAGGGAGGAGGGAGAGCAGTATGATAGTGCTGAACCCGGAAGTGACATAATACATGTCGCTTCTGTGTTCAGTCACTGGAAGGGAAATCAGCCGTTGGAGTTCTGCTCTGTCCAGCAACATTCACAATGCCAGTCTTGGGCCTGCAGGTGGAATAGTGGAGCCTAGGATGCATGATGGAGGGAAATCACTTTTGGGAGTGTGTGGAAGTGGGCAGATAATTTTGACCTAACATATGACAGTCGATGTGACAGGTGTAAACACACGCTGCAGCAGCCAGGAGCGTGTTTAACCCCTTAGCGCCTATGGAATGCAAATATGTGGCCTCGGATTCAGGGGGTTGTACCGGGGTGATGCTTGAAGCTAGAGGCATCACCCCAGTACCGTTGTTTAAAGCCAATGGTCAGCTTTCTTGTAATGACAACCGATGCGTCTAAATAGCTGCTCGGGTGTCATTACAAGGAGCAGGAGGTGATGTCCCCCCCTCCTGCCGCCTTCCGTGTCACACACGGCTGGCCGAAGACCCGAACAAAGCCAAATTCGGCTCTGATCAGGTCTCCGATGTAAGAACCCGAAAGCAATGTCATGACATCACTTCCGGGTACTGGAGCCTTAAAGGCGAACCATACCTGTGTAATGAATGTTGAAGTGGCCACTTGTAGCCTCCATCAGAAACCAATTTGAAAGGGTGGCAATGTGGAAGCTGAATTGGAAGATGGTAAAAACATTCGCACCCTGGAAAAGTGTTTCCCAATTCTACTGCTAGATTGTCACCCCATCACATGTCCCCCTGCTGGAGAATACAAGCATTGCACAGGCGTGGTTCACCCATGTCACTATCAGGCTGTATTCACACTTAAAGAGAAAGTAAACTCTCCCTGTTTCTTTTCGTTCCCCTCCCCCCCCCCCCTGCAAAGTAAATGCATAATGTGCTAGTATGCATTGCATTCTAGCACATTATGTGACACTTACCTGCAAATGAAGCCTGCGTTGTCCCCACTGGCGGCCACATCCATCTTCCCCCGGGTCTGTGGACTCCGGCTGTATTACTGGCCGGAGACATGTGACGTCACTCCCACGCCGGTCACGGCACAGGGCTCTGAAGGAACGGCACGGGCAGCCGTTTCTTCAGAGCACATGCGCCAATGACGTCATCGGCTGCATGCAATGTAAATATCTCCTAAACGATGCAAGTTTATGAGATATTTCAGTACCTATAGGTACGCCTAATTAGAGGCTTACGTATAGGTAAAAGTTCTCAAGGCGGGTTTACAATCACTTTAAATCGGATGCAGCTCACAGCAGGGGTGCGGTGCGCCCCTGTTCTCCATTTCAGGGTCGAATCAGGCTGGAATTTCTGCCTGAATTTGGACCTGAAACAGAGGCAAAAACGCACAGGATCCCTGTGCAATCCGCTTTGCAGTGGGGGGGAGGGAAACCGCATCCAATTAGCACTACTATGAACCCAGCCTCAAGAATCTTGTCCAGAATGAGGTGCAGCTGACACTGGAGCAAGTGCATATAGAGAGAAAGTGGCTGGAAGAGACCAGAGGAGATCAGAAGCACTGAGATGTAACAAAGGATAAAAATAAAGGTGAAAGCAAGTATTTAAAAAAAAAAAAAACAAGGCCATTGTTTGCAATACACAGTCTTTTAGCAAATTCAATGTCATCAAGATAGGGTTACGTCTACTTTAAAAGTGGATCTTCTGTGAAATGTATTATCGCAATCTATTAATTCATTTTATAGGGAGGTATACCTTCTTATTCTTTTTAATCTTTACATCATTACCATAACAGCTCCATTATGTTTTTTCTTGTTTTGCTGAAAAACGTCAATGATTATTCAAACTAATATTACTGTATCCTTCCAGTCTGAGGGCCATCTACGGAACTGATGATCTCCGCAACGCTGTTCATGGCAGCTACTGCTTCACTTCAGCCGAACGTGAGATCCGATTCATGTTTCCAGATGGTAGGTGCAGCGACGTTTACCACCACAACAATGTATAGGTCAGATGTTTGAAGCTAAGCAACAGCCCTAAAAAGTCCATAGAGACACCATTAGGAGGATAGTGACACATGAGGGCAGAGGTATCACATAACTCTATGGGGGTTAGTCCCCTCCGTAAGATTAGTCCAGTGAAGGTGGCTAACCTATAGCTGTAACACTGCATGACCCATGTTGGATTGAGCTCAGTCTATCTTCCAGTTGGTAAGCATGTAAGAGTAAGCCCTCGTTCAGTCCCATGCGACTTGTCATGCGATTTGACAGTTCCAAAGCACAGGACAAGTTACACCGTATTGGCAGCAATGGAACTGTTCAACGATTCCGAAAAAGGTTCCAGCACTACTTTTTACCGACTTCATTGCAACTTGCATAGACTTCTTTTAAATGAAGTCGCAAGCCGCAATGAAAATCGGCAGGGCAAGATGCACTGTTGTGCAGCTTTGAAATCGTGCTGAATGAGCGCAATTTCAAACCTGCACCTGTGTGAACCAGGGCTAAAGGAGAAGTAGAGCCAAAGTTATTTTGCATTTTGTTCTGCACTCCTGTGACCTGTTTTCAGCTGACAGCAGGCTAAAGTCTGGTGTTAGCTGATGTCATTCAGCCAATCCAGGCTCTGGATCGATCCAGACTTTAATGTCAGGATCCACCCAGATGCCTGGACAGGCAAGCAGATTGAACTTCAGCTTAAAATTTTCCCATGCAGTAGCCTGCCCCCACCCCAATCCATGGGTTAAATTCATTAGGGAGAAAAACGGGGCAAGGAGTAAAAATACTTTTTTCATCGCTCCCACATTTCGTTCTCCTCACTGTGCCACCGGTCCCCTGAAGCTACTTCACTTCTCTGTATGGCCAATCCTTTCCCCTTAGCCGATCGAGCATTGAACCCTTGCAGAAGAGGGGTGTCCCCATTACATGGGTAAGATTAGCAGCAGCCAAGAGTTGGGTCGTAAATGCCAGTTCCTTAGTATCTCATAAAAACCAATCAGAATTGGGCTTCAGCAAAGTGAACTAAACAGTGTATGGATAATATAGAGAAAAAAATATTTTGTTAATGGGCCAACCTATTAGGTAATTAACCCTACAATGCCGTCACCAATCCGTGTTTGCCGACATATCTTGAAGTCAAATAAGTGAAAAATATCCCGTATAGACAGGGGAGAAAGAAGCTATAAAGTCAGCAAAGAATCAGGCAGAGGGAAATGTTAAATAGAAAATTATCAATTATTTAATGAATGGCAACATTCAATGGCTCCAAACTAAAATCAAGGCAATGTTTAAATGATACAACAGCGAACAAACAAATGACAGAAGACAAGTGGGGAGTCCCTCTATGTGCAATGGGTACCTGGTGACCGGCCGGTTGTACATTGCTTACATGTTGTTTGTCTTGTCTTCTGTCATTTGTTTGTTCGCTGTTGTATCATTTAAACATTGCCTTGATTTTAGTTTGGAACCATTGAATGTTGCCATTTATTGATTAATTGATAATCTTCTATTTAACATTTCCCTCTGCCTGATTCTTTGCTGACTTTATAGCTTCTTTCTCCTATGTCTATACGGGGAGTTTTTCACCTAAACAGTGTATGAAGCCCACTGCGCAATCTTTCCATATTATTATTATTATTATTATTATACAGGATTTATATAGAGCCAACAGTTTGCGCAGCGCTTTACAATGTGAGGGAAGACAATACAGTTACAATACCATTCAATACAGGAGGAATTAGAGGGCCCTGCTTATTAGAGCTTACAATCTAGAAGATGCTCCTGTCTATATAGGTTGTTTGGCACTGGCACTAGTGGTGACCGTGCGCACGCACACGTGCATACACATCGCATGGCCATGCACCATAATACAAATGTCTGTGCATATGTGCTTGCACTGGTTTTCTTTTGCTCGGATACTCCATAGTAATGCCTATGGTTTTGGAACAGGATATCCAACAGTTCATGTAGATGTAATGATCAGATGTCCACCAACTTTTGACCTGGCCCGGGTTTTGTAACACATTTTTTTTCTTAAAATGCTTATGAAATGCATACATTTTTAATTGTGAAAAAATGAGTAAAAGGAATTTACTATACTATCTTTCTGTGTGGGTGATGCTGACTTTCACTTTTCAGAGACCATTGAACCTGTGCCTACGGGAAGCGCTGCAAGAGATTATCTGAACCTTTTTGTGAACCCAACTTTACTTACTGGACTCACAGAGCTCTGCAAGCAAAAGCCAGCCGATCCCTTGGTACGTAAGTTTTGAGCACACAATCTTTTCATAGCTCTTAAAGCTGAACTTTTTTTTTTTTTTTTTTACCCCCCCCCCCCCCCCCCCCCCATGCAGTGTGGCTGTACCCGGACTGAACAGGTCAACTGCTCTTTTTGTCTAGGGGGAAGCAGAAAGCTTACACTCACTCAATCCTTCAATCCAACGGAAAACAATGCCCCCCCCTATGGTCCAGCAGTGGACTGATCCAGGTCTATGGACCCTGCTCTGCGTTTGATGACATCAGGTACAGTCCACTATTGAAAACCATTGGAGCAGGGGGTGCCTGACCAGACTTGTGCAGGGAGGATTAGGTAAGTATATCTCTGCTCTCCTCTCCCCTAGAAAAAATAAGGAGCAGTTAACACGTGCATTGCGGACACAGCCCCACTGTGTGGGAAAAAAATTTGCCTGGAGTTCAGCTTTAAAATGGAATTTATGCGTAACCACAACTATTCTTAAAAATGTCCCCACCGCTCTCCTGCTACTCCTCTTGCCTTCCCGATTTAAAAATCTGTATACCTACCTTTGTTTAGCTCGCTCTGGTCCATTCACGCTCACCTGTTTGAGTGAGTGTCTGGATGCAGGGAAGAAGAGGAGGGAGCTCTGACAACAGCTGAGAGCCTATAGGTGATGTCACCGCTTCAGGTATTTCCTAGCTGTTGTCGAGCACTCCCTGACACAGGAGAGCAGGAGCTGCGGCATCACATGACGGGACCGGAGCAGGCCAAAAAAAGGCAAGTATACTTCTTTTTCTTTACATAGGGTAGGCAGCAAGAATTGAGAGAGGCGTTTTTAGGAATAGTTATGTTTAGGCACTTTAATGTAGGTTTTTTGAAAATTTTGTCCGTTATTTTTGCTTACAGTGGGTACGGAAAGTATTCAGACCCCCTTAAATTGTTCACTCTTTGTTATATTGCAGCCATTTGCTAAAATCATTTAAGTTCATTCTTCTTCCTCATGAATGTACACATAGCACCCCATACTGACAGAAAAACACAGAATTGTTGACATTGTTGCAGATTTATTAAAAAAGAAAAACTGAAATATCACATGGTCCTAAGTATTCAGACCCTTTGCTGTGACACTCATATATTTAACTCAGGTGCTTTCTATTTCTTCTGATCATCCTTGAGATGGTTCTACACCTTCATTTGAGTCCAGCTGTGTTTGATTATACTGATTGAACTTGATTAGGAAAGCCACACACCTGTCTATATAAGACCTTCCAGATCACAATGCATGTCAGAGCAAATGAGAATCATGAGGTCAAAGGAACTGCCTGAAGAGCTCAGAGACAGAATTGTGGCAAGGCACAGATCTGGCCAAGGTTACAAAAAGATTTCTGCTGCACTTAAGGTTCCTAAGAGCACAGTGGCCTCCATAATCCTCAAATGGAAGACGTTTGGGACGACCAGAACCCTTCCTAGAGCTGGCCGTCCGGCCAAACTGAGCTATCGGGGGAGAAGAGCCTTGGTGAGAGAGGTAAAGAAGAACCCAAAGATCACTGTGGCTGAGCTCCAGAGATGCAGTCAGGAGATGGGAGAAAGTTGTAGAAAGTCAACCACCACTGCAGCCCTCCACCAGTTGGGGCTTTATGGCAGAGTGGCCCGACGGAAGCCTCTCCTCAGTGTAAGACACATGAAAGCCCGCATGGAGTTTGCTAAAAAATACCTGAAGGACTCCAAGATGGTGAGAAATAAGATTCTCTGGTCTAATGAGACCAAAATAGAACTTTTTGGCCTTAATTCTAAGCGGTATGTGTGGAGAAAACCAGGCACTGCTCATCACCTGTCCAATAAAGTCCCAACAGTGAAGCATGGTGGTGGCAGCATCATGCTGTGGGGGTGTTTTTCAGCTGCAGGGACAGGACGACTGGTTGCAATCGAGGGAAAGATGAATGCGGCCAAGTACAGGGATATCCTGGACAAAAACCTTCTCCAGAGTGCTCTGGACCTCAGACTGGGCCGAAGGTTTACCTTCCAACAAGACAATGACCCTAAGCACACAGCTAAAATAACGAAGGAGTGGCTTCACAACAACTCCGTGACTGTTCTTGAATGGCCCAGCCAGAGCCCTGACTTAAACCCAATTGAGCATCTCTGGAGAGACCTAAAAATGGCTGTCCACCAACGTTTACCATCCAACCTGACAGAACTGGAGAGGATCTGCAAGGAGGAATGGCAGAGGATCCCCAAATCCAGGTGTGAAAGACTTGTTGCATCTTTCCCAAAAAGACTCCTGGCTGTATTAGATCAAAAGGGGGCTTCTACTAAATACTGAGCAAAGGGTCTGAATACTTAGGACCATGTGATATTTCAGTTTTTCTTTTTTAATAAATCTGCAACAATGTCAACAATTCTGTGTTTTTCTGTCAGTATGGGGTGCTATGTGTACATTCATGAGGAAGAAGAATGAACTTAAATGATTTTAGCAAATGGCTGCAATATAACAAAGAGTGAAAAATTTAAGGGGGTCTGAATACTTTCTGTACCCACTGTATGTGATAAAAAAGATAATTCAGGATTGATTCTTTTTAGTTTTGGTGAAGAAAAAAAATGGCAAAATGTAAATATTTGCTGACATTTATTACAATTCGCTCAGCTCTACCTGCAGGCACTGGAAGTAAAATTTCTATTTACCTCCCCCGCAATTACTATTTCATTGTTCATAAGTACATTGCCTCTTAAAGCGGAGTTCCGCCCCCAGTAAAAAAGTAAAAGCCAGCAGCTACAAATACTGTAGCTGCTGACTTTTAATATTAAGACACTTACCTGTCCAGAAATGCTGCAATGTGGGCACCCCAGCCAATTCTCCGATCAGTTCTCAGGTGCTGACACTGCCATTCGTGGTAATAGAAACCGGAAGTAAAGCCTTTTGGCTTTGCAGCCGGTTCCCTACTGCGCATGCGTGAAGCACGCTGTACTTTCTAACTGGCCCAGCGGTGGAGGAAGGAGGCCGAACTTCCGAGGGACTTCGCCATGGTGGAGTCTCACAGAAGTGGGGACGAGTACTTGTCAAAAACAGGTACTGTTCCTCCCTTGCCCCTGAAAGATGGCAAATTGTACACCGGAAGGGGGGGGGGGGAGGAAGCAGATAAGCAGAGCTTCCACTTTTGGGTTGAACTCCGCTTTAATAGTTAATAAATGGCCCCCAAACAGAATCAGCAGTTGACACTGGTTGACAAGCTGCTAGTTGTGTGACAGTGCTGGGTCTGACAGCCATGCTGTAAGCACACAAGAGGAGGAGGGCCCTGGGCAGACTTTAATTTAGGCCCCTATCAGTTTTGGGGCTATGCCATCTCCCTCCTCTCTTGCCACCCAAATATCCATGGCAAGTGCTGTTATTTACCACTGACATTCTTTCACTAGTGAGGAAAAAGCTCCAAATTTGGATACGCTGAGGCCTAAATTACTGGGTACATTGTGGTTTGAGGACAATCCAGGGGAACCATAAAAGAACAGGGCCATATCCAATAATTCTAATGCTTAAGCGTTAATTCTTGTGCACTAACCCATTGCTAGCAATGAGATTTTTCCATTCTGAAGTCAGATCAGAAAATGACAGAATCTGATTGGTTACAATAGGTTAGCACACTTTTCATACATCAGCCCCTGAGCATCTTGGGATTATTCAATTTATGAGTTACTGTTTTTGGGAAACCTTGTTTCAGTGTGCTGCTATTGGGTCAACAAGAGATTAGTCTCGAGCTATTAAGAGCCCTTTCACACTGAGGCACTTTTCAAGCACTTTGGCATTAAAAAAAAGCATCTGAAAAGCGCATGAAAACCTATTGCCATTAAAATTAATGAATGCTTTCACACTGGGGCAGTGTGCTTATGGGGCAGTGAAAAAATCCTACAAGCAGCAACTTTGGAGCGCTAAAAAAAAGCTCCTCAAAAATGAC
This sequence comes from Pelophylax lessonae, assembly GCF_965119305.1. Classification (NCBI taxonomy): domain Eukaryota; kingdom Metazoa; phylum Chordata; class Amphibia; order Anura; family Ranidae; genus Pelophylax; species Pelophylax lessonae. The sequence continues at coordinate 49,476,635 of NC_138768.1, read as the reverse complement.
CCTCTCCATTGAAATAAATGGGAAACTCCTCAAAATGGTTCTTGAAGCAGTTTTTGAGTCACATGTCCTTACAAAAAGCAGTTTTCAAGTGCCTCAGTGTGAAAGGGCTCTAAGCATGCTAAAACTCTCCCATGTTGACTGAAAGAAAATTGTGGGATTAGAAAAAAAAAAAAAACCTACATACTTACCTATGTGGATGCAGCATTGATCTGATGCTGCAGCTGTCCCCCGGCCACTCTAAGACTGTGACCTGAGTGATCACATGACCACTGATCACTCGGTTCTCATTCTTACCAGAGCAGAGAGCAGTGACTGTCAGTTTCTGGCTCTGTCCTACCAGTGCTCACTGGGGAGGGAGTGGTGCGCTGAGAGGCTGAGCCAACTGCCGGCCAGGCATCTGGGTAGGTCACGACAATATGGTCTGGATTCTTCCAGAGCCTAAACCGGCTCTGTGACGTCACCCAACAGTGGACTTTAGCTGAATTTGGGTCACAGGTGTGCAGAACCAAGTGAACTGCTTTGACCCACCTGAGAAGTATGGCCAAAAGAGCTTTGCCCATACTTCTCCTTTAACTTGTATATATTTTTACCAAAACGAGAGAGAAACTCTGCAATATTTTCTTGGATAAAGAGCGATAAAAGCGAACATATTTTGCTCTTAAAGCGTAACTTCACTCTTTCAATCAACATGGACTATTTTAATTCCTTATGCTGCTATTATTAGTAAATAGATAGGAAAGTATATCATATTTACTTGTTTTACACTTTTTTTTATACATTTGTTTAGTTACTTCCCGGTTTCTATGCCAAGGCAAATTATGTCATACATCCCAGCAGTCTTTAGGGCGGGAGGGAGGCAGGGTTCTAAGCTCAGCCTATCCCGGAGCTAAGGGCAAATGCATTCCAGGAAGTAAATGATACATGAATCATCTGCCCTTACTCAAGATGGCCACTGCCATCATTTAAAAATGATTTGTAAGCAAAAACAAGCATTGAGACAGATAGATGGAGGAGATTGCTTTGAATGTTAAAAATTAATTAAATAGCATTTTTGGTTTGTGGTGCTCAGATGCAGTGTAGTTCCACTTGAATGAAAATGTGTTTTTGTGTTGCGTATAAGGAAGTTGTCAAATTACCAAATTATTATCAACGTATTATTTTACCACAGACCTGGCTGGCGGACTGGCTTCTGACACACAACCCCAATAGACCAGACATCCAAGAAAGGTCCATTTAAACATTGGACTGTTAGCCTGCTTTGTGCCGGGAAGTTTCTCTTTGTACTTTTTTATGTTCTGTTTAATTTTTATGTGTACGTTAATAAACAAACATTTGATAAAAAAATTATACTATCTTACTCCTAATGGTTGTGTTGAATCTGATTTTATTGCTCTTTATTTTAAATGATCAAAAAAGTATTTGACCCCCCCTCTGAGAATTGGGACTTTAAAGGCAGAGACAGTACACCAAGGACATTTAGTAAAATATATCAATTTATTTCCACATGTTAAAATTGTATTTACAAAAATAGACAAAGTGGAAATCATGAACATATACATAATAAAAAAACGGCTTTTCATACAGACATCTCGGTATTGGCCAATCGTCTAAGGTTGGAGAAAGCATACCTCACACAGTTTTCCAATACCGAGATGTCTGTATGAAAAGCCATTTTTTTTTATCATGTATATGTTCATGTTTTCCTCTTTGTCTATTTTTTTGATGTTTTTATAAATCTGTATTAATAAAATGTACTATTTTTACACATTTTTAGTTTTTTTGTTTGTTTTTGCACCATTTAAAGTCAGAATTTTCCTATTCATGTTCATGTTTACACAAGGGGTGTGGTGCTAAATGACCCCCGGACACCCCAATTTTTCATTTATACAATTTTAATTTGTTGGAATAAATTTATATATTTGACTATATGTCCTCGGTGTATTGTCTGCCTTTAAAGTCCCAATTCCCAGAGGGGGTCTTAAACTTTTTTGATTTGTATCTGGGATGTTGGCAAACAGACACCTGACTAGTGGAAATCATTGTCTTTATTTAAAATTATGAGGGACTATCAGCAGATGAAATGTATGTAATGTGTTTTCTACCAAGAGACAATATACACCAGCTATCAAAATCACCTACACTATGAATGTATTTGGTTCCTCATTCTGAGACCTTGCATTGTAATAAAAGCTACCTCCAACACCAATGCCATGGATTGTTGGGGAAGATTTACTAAAGCTTGTGCAGCTGTGCACAGTAACCAATCGGCTTCTAGGTTTTATTGTCAAAAGCCTAATTGAACAAGCTGAAGTTACTATGGTAGCACCAGGTTTAGTACTTTTCCCCAACTGTATCTCATTAAGGCTCCAGTGGGTGTTTCCCCTAAACATAGTTTGTGACTCCATCCCTTCTCCAAGGCCATAAGAAAATGATCACTCTAGGAGCTAGATTTGCCAATATACAGGCACATTTCATAAAATTAGAATATAATGTAAAAGTTAATTTCAGTAATTCAATTCAAAAAATGAAACTCATATTTTATATAGATGCCTTACACACAGTGATATATTTCAAGCATTTCTTTCTTTTAAAATTACATAATTTACATAAGACCAAAAAAAAAAAAAAAAAGGATTTTTAATACAGATATGTTGACTTAGTAAAAAGTATGTCCATGTACAGTATAGTATGCACTCAGTACTTGGTCGGGGCTCCTTTTGCATGAATAACTGCATCAATGGAGGCGATCAGCCTGTGGCACTGCTGAGGGGTTATGGAAGCCCAAGTTGCTTTGATAGCGGCCTTCAGCTCGTCTGCATTGCTGGGTCTGGTGTCTCATCTTCCACTTGACAATCCTCCACAGATTCATAGGGTTTGGGTAAGGCGAGTTTGCTGGCCAATCACGCACAGTGATACCATGATCATGTGACCAGGTATTGGTACTTTTAGCAGTGTGGGCAGGTGCCAAGTCCTGCTGGAAAATGAAATCAGCATCTCCATAAAGCTGGTCAGAAAAGGGAAGCATGACGTGCTCTAGAATTTCCTGGTAGGAAGCTGCGCTGACTTTGGACTTGATAAAACACAGTTGACCAATACCAGTACATGACATGGCTCCCCAAATCATCACTGGCTGTGGAAACTTCACACTGGACCTTATGCAAATAGGATTTTGTGCCCCTCCACTCTTCCTCCAGACTTTGGGATCTTAATTTCCAAATGAAATGCAACATTTTCCACAGCCCATGGCCACTGTGTGCAGGATCACATGTGGGGAGGACCCCTATTCAAATAAGGGACTGTATGCCAATGTTGATAACTGGCACCATACTGGCCAGTAATTCAGCCATCCCTAATAGGCGACTGATACCTGGGTTGTTGACCTCTGCCTCTCCCTCTTCCTTTTCTGCCTCCTTGTCCTCTACCTCTAGATGGAAAACCCCTATTAACTCTAGGGCGAGGGTGGGGTGTCCCTGAAGCGGGCTCGGATTCAAAATTCGGTTCAGACTTAGAGGTTTGAGGGTGGCTGAGTGTAATTGGATCCGAATCAGGCACCTGTGAGCCTGTATTTTCTGGTGGTTGTTGCCGCTTACTGTATGCCAAGTTCTCACTAAAGTCACCCAAATCCCTGAGGATTTTTTTCTTTTTCTTATCCTGAGCTTTTTTGTCCCATATGGCAAGCTTCAATTTTAACTTGTCAGACAGCCTAACAAACTCCTTATCTTTTTCAATGAGTTTCTTTATAGACTCAATCTGGGTCTCTAGGGTCTTCGTCTTTCTCTGCTTGCGGAGCAGTAGAAAAGATAAAAGGTCCAAACCTTTGCTATTAAAGAAATCCCCCCATTCTTTGATTTGGCATCCATCAAACCATCAATTGGTGGGATATCCTAACAGACAAATATTGTTCAAAGGACACAATGTCCCACCAAGTTTTAATTTTCTTTTCAAAAATATGCCCCAATTTCTTAAAAGCATATGTGAGATCACTTGGTTCTTTCGTCAAGACAGTACGTGAGAATACATCATCAAGCTTGATTTCTCTAATCTCTACATACTGAAAAATATCCATATTAACCTGATCAGCTGCTGAATAAACAAACAGTTGGTAAAGAGTACAAATCAAGTGAAAATATTCAGCGGTAAATCAATCAAACCTTGGTACTAAAGCTGCTGAAGACTGGAAGGCCAAACCTAAAACCTCAAGCAGTAAAAATAACAGAAAATAGTGCAGCGCTCAATTAAACAAAACTAAATAACAAATCATAAATTATAATCACGAATAATAAATATCATAAAAGTCCATAAAAATCCAACGACATAGCAGATCAATCGTCAAGGGAGACATCCATCAGTGAAGAAAGATGAGTATCATGCAATATTGCTCCAAGTGTGTCAGCCCATCCACCAAGGAACCCACTGCCTCTCACCTACACTATTCGACCACTAGGGGTCATCAGGCCAGACAATAATACCAATGGATATAAACCTCTGTAGACAGTCTCTGCTCGGTATAGGACAATGGATCCGGTGCCATAAAATAAGAGAAGATCTAATGCTCTCTGTTTAACATGTTTTATTAAAAAATGCAAGATAAAGCTACTCACATATAAAGCACCGACACAGTGCTAAATGCAATCATGACAGGAGCACAGATCATGCCGGGTGGCCGCGGGTGATGTCAGACTCCTCCCCCATACGCGCTACGTCAGTGGGACCGGTGTGACAATAAGAATACTGTCGCATAGCAACCGGATGCCGGATTGATTTACCAGGAAGGGGAGAGAGAGCTGGCATGCCCCCCTCCTCACAGGGAGACCCGTTCCACATCCTGGGGACACCAGAACTGCTGAAAAAAGCAATCCAGCTTACCAGAAGCTGGAAACGGGCCATAAAGACATGATACAGCCCCAATCAAATATATAAAAAAATATTTTTAAAATATATACACATGTACAATTAGGCGACGTTCACAACTTGGCGTTGCTATTTACAGGCGTTTTATAGGCCTTTTTTTTAGGCCTTTTTATGGGTGTTTTTTCAGGCGTTTTACATGCGTTTTTACAGGCGTTTCTGTGCAGGCGTTTTTAGGTTGACTAGTGACCAATGGAAAAAAATAAAAACGCCTGTAATCTGCCCAAAAAGAAGCTCATGTACTTTTTTGAGCGTTGGGCGTTTTGCTTAAAACGTCAAAACGCTCAGATGTGAACAGGGGCCATTAAAATGAATAGGATTTGTCATGTTGGGCGTTTTTTTGAGCTGATCCTAGAGCAGAAAAACTCCCCAAAAATGCCCCAAAACGCCTAATGTGAACTTAGGCTGGCCATACACTATACAATTTTCTTATTCAATTTCCTTTAGATTTACCTTAAACTATGTAGTACAAGGGCCTGCCTGATTGCATACAAATTGAAAGTTTGTAGGTTTGACTCTATATTACATGGTTTTGGTAAATCTAAAGGAAAGTTGAACAAGAAAATTGTATAGTGTATGGCCAGCCTTTGCCTTAGGTTGTGCTCTCACATGTATATAAATATAGGAGTGTGACATGAACCGCGGCCCCCTATGGCAATCATAATTAATAAACATTAACCACCCTCCATCCGCGCTACAGCCTATATACGGCTGCAGCGCGGACTTGAATTTTCGGGAGGCCGTTTTTAAACGGCCTCTCAGTGACACGCCCCCAGCGCGCTCCCGCGAGCGCGCTGCGGGGAAAATCTGTGTCGGCCGTGTCCCTTGGACACGGCCGATCACAGATCGTGGTGAATGGCCAATCACAGCGGCCATTCACCACGTGATCGGGCCGTCCAATGAGCGATGATCTCATATGTAAACATATGAGATCATCTCTCATCGCCGGCGCTCCTTCCTCACACGGAGCCTGCAGTGTGAGGAAGGAGGGGGAGCCTCACAGCGCCGGGGACACAGGAGAATGTAATCAGGGCACCGATCACCAGTGCCCTGATTACTAAAGGTAAAAATACACACACAGTGCCCCCCCATCAGTGCCCACAGTGCCCGCCATCAGTGCCCCCCATCAATGCCCACAATCAGTGCCCATAGTGCTGCTAGTCAGTGCCCATCAGTGCCTGCTCATCTAGGCACTGATGAGCACTGACTGGCAGCACTATGGGCACTGAGTGTGGGCACTGATGGTGCTGCCCATCAGTGCCGCTCATCAGTGCCACCCGTCAGTGTCCAGTGCCATCCGCCAGTGCCCATCAGTGCCGCCTATCAGTGCCCATCAGTGCCGCCCGTCAGTGCCGCCTCTCAGTGCCACCTCTCAGTGCCCAGCAGTGCCACCTGTCAGTGCCCAGCAGTGCCACCTCTCAGTGCTCATCAGTGCCGCCTATCAGTGCTCATCAGTGCCGCATCTCAGTGCCGCCTATCAGTGCTCATCAGTGCGACATATTAGTACCTCCTCATCAGTGCCCATAAGTGCCACCTCATCAGTGCCCATCAGTGCAGCCTATCAGTGCCCATCAGTGCCGCCTCATCAGCGCACATCAATAAAGGAGAAACATTTATTTTCAAAATTTACTCGCAGAAAATAAGAAAAACTTTTTTTTTTTTTCAAAATTTTCTGTCTTTATTCTTTTTTTTTTGTAAAAAATAAAAATCGCAGAGGTGATTACATACCACCAAAAGAAAGCTCTATTTGTGTGAAAAAAAATGATAAAAATTTCATATGGGTACAGTGTAGCATGACCGCGCAATTGTCAGTCAAAGTGTGAGAGCGCTGAAAGCTGAAAATTGGCCTGGATGGGAAGGGTGTTTAAGTGCACAGAAGGCAAGTGGTTAAATCATAATCAAAAACATATATACATATTACATGATAAAACTAAATGATATTAAATAAATAAAATACAACAGAGGAATAGCAAAAATGAAAGAAAACTACTTAGAAATAAAACAATTCAAATCAAATTCTACATTAGGGCCCCCAGGTGTAAGTACATGCGTCCGGTAGATCCAAAAGGATTCCCTGTGACTGAGTTGGCGTATATAATTGCCACCCCTCCAATGACGCACCACCTTCTCTAAGCCCCAAAATTTCAAACCAGTCGGATTACGCTGGTGACAGTTTTTAAAGTGCCTAGGGACACTGTGATTGGTTTAACCCTGTCTGATCTTATTAATATGCTCCCCTACTCATACATGGAGGACCCTAGATGTTCTCCCAATATATTGTAACCTGCAACCACACTCTAGCATATAAACAACTCCTTGTGTGGTGCAGGTAATCAAATCTATAATACCGTGCACCTCCCGGGTTGCGGTAGCGCTGAATTCCTTTCTTTTTTTATTGTTCCCCCTACAATTTTTGCATGCCGCACATTTGCCACATGCATAAAATCCCTTTAGGAAAGAAAAAAACCCGGCATGATCTGTGCTCCTGTCTTGATTGCATTTAGCACTGTGTCAGTGCTTTATTTGTGAGTAGCATTATCTTGCATTTTATCTTTATTTGTGAGTAGCTTTATCTTGCATTTTTAATAAAACATCTTAAACAGAGAGCATTAGATCTTCTCTTATTTTATGGTCCTATACTGAGCAGAGACTGTCTACAGAGGATTATATTCATCGGTATTATTGTCTGGCCTGATGACTACTAGTGGTCGAATAGTGGAGGTGAGAGGCAGTGGGTTCTTTGGTGGATGGGCTGACACACTTGGAGCAATATTGCACGATACTCATCTTTCTTTACTGATGGCTGTCTCCCTTGACGATTGATCTGCACTGTCGTTGGACTTTTATGATATTTATTATTCGTGATTATACTTTATGATTTGTTATTTAGTTTAGTTTAATTGAGCGCTGCACTATTTTCTGTTATTTTTACTGCTCATCATCTGGCCAATACCATCCAGCAGCAGGAACTGGGAGACTAGGCAGGATCGAGGAAAAAGATGAATGTAGCAATTTTACTTCCTCGCTGCCTATCACAGTTTCGGAGGCCCTGAAATATCAAGATAGCACAACCCCCTCCCCCCACTGACCTTATTTTGGAAACTAGACACTCCAAACTATTTGCTGAGAGGCATGTTAAGTCCATGGAATATTTTATATTTTTCCACACGTTTCAGAAAAATTACAATGTTTTTTTTTTTTTTACACAAAGTTGTCACTTAAATGCTATATTGCTCACACATGCCATGGGTATATGTGACACCTCGAACACACATTCTGCTGCTTCTCCTGAGTATGGGGATACCGCATGTGTGAGACTTTTTGGCAGTCTAGCCTCGTATAGGACCCGAAAACCAATCACCGCCTTCAGGCTTTCTAAGGGCGTAATTTTGATTTCACTCCTCACTACCTATCACAAGTTTTGGAGGCCATAAAATGCCAAAATAGCACAAATTTCCCCCCCCCCCCCCCCCATGACTCCTTTTCGGTAGGTAGACCCCCCAAGGTATTTGCTAAGAGGCATGGTGAGTATTTTGCAGCTCTCATTTGTTTTGGAAAATGAAGAAAGAAAAGAAAAATGTAATTATTTTTTTCCTTTTTCAATTTTCAAAACTTTGTGACAAAAAAGCAAGATCTGCAAAATACTCAAAATGCCTCTCAACAAATAGCTCAGGGTGTCTACTTTCCGAAAAGGGGTCATTTTTGGGGGGGGGGGGGGTTTGTGCTGTCTTGGCATTTCATGGCCTTCCGAAACTGATAGGTAGTGAGGAGTGAAATCAACAATTTACGCTCTTAGAAACCCTGAAGGCAGTGATTGGTTTTCGGGGTCCTGTACACGGCTTGACTGCCAAAAAGTCTCACACATGTGGTATCCCTGTACTCAGGAGAAGCAGTAGAATGTATTTTGGGGTGTCATTCCACATATACCCATGGCATGTGTGAGCAATATATCTTTCAGTGACAACTTCATGTTAAAAAAAATAAGATTTTTGTAAGATATTACCGTAAAATCTTTTTCTCTGATGTCCGTCGACAGATGCAGTCTCATCTCCATGAGCTGAGTGGTTTATGCTCCTCCCATCAGGAGTAGTATAGGCAGTAAAATTTGAATACACACACCCAGAGACCTGTCCCTCAAGGCATAAACCCCCACTGCACTATTCAGCACATCAGTTTAGTTTAAAAGCAGTGAAGACAAAAGAACCATCAGATGAACTCTTATGTTTCTCCAAAATGTGCCACTGCGTTTTGTTTAAGTGGCTGCCTACTGCCCAGGAGCTTGCCTCTGTGTTTGCCAAGGAGGTCATCCGTTTACACGGGTTGCCTAAGGAGATTGTCTCAGACCGTGGGAGCCAGTTTGTCTCCAAGTTCTGGTGTGCCTTTTGCTCCAAGTTGGGTATTTGGCTCTCCTTCTCCTTGGCCCTACCATCCTTAGTCCAATGGTGCCGCTGAGCATTCCGACCAAGCTTTGTAGCAATTTCTCCACTGCTATATCTCTGACTATCATGACAATTTGGTTGATCTACTACCCTGGGATGAGTTTGCCATGAACTCTGCCATCAATTCATCTTCTGGAATGTCTCTGTTCATGGCCAATTATGGGTTCCAACCTGCCGTGTTGCCCGGGTAATTCTCGGCACAGGACATCCCGGCTGTGGAGGATCATCTTCGTGCTCTCCGTTCCTCTTGGGTGCAGATTCAAGAGTCTTTACGGGTCTGTACAGTGTCAGAAGCTCCAGGCTGACCGGAGACGTTTATCTGCTCCTTCGTACCAGGTCGGGGAGAGGGTGTGGTTGTCGACCCGTAATCTCAACCTCAGGGTGCCTACTCCAAAACTGGCACCTCAATTTGTTGGGCCTTTTTGCATCCTCCGTAAGGTGAACCCGGTGGCCTGTGCCCTGGATCTGCACCATGGCGTGCGTATCTCCAATGTCTTTCACGTGTCACTTTTGAAGCCACTTGTTTGCAATCGCTATATTTCTTCACGTCCCTGTCCTCATCCCATTCCTGTGGGCAATCATGAGGAGTATGAGGTTAGCAGCATCTTGGATTCTCGTCTGTTCCGAGGTCAGGTTCAATACCTGGTGCAGTGGAAGGGTTATTAAAACACAAAAAGAGGGGTGAGTGGCTGTGCCTAGGGACAGGTAAGATGTAAACCTAGCAGGACTGGGGCCAGGTACAATATTACGTGATAGGCAAAAGGTGTACACAGTGCAAGAAGGTATGAATAGCACTAGTGGTTCAAAAATAAATAAATAAATAAAATATTATAGCTAAAAATACATCAAAAAACATGTGACAAATTTCTTAATAAGTACTATATCTCAAATTCATCAAAAAAAGTGACAAGTGATAAACAGAGACGTGTGCTAATGAATGAACAAGTATATCAAAATACAAAGGACTGTAATATATACTATAAAATCATCAAAGTGCTGTTGTGCAAAGGTGAATAAATATATAAATCAATAAATAAACAAATTAAATCAAATCCACAATAAAATGAAAAAGTCCATAAAAATAACAATCCCAAGGCTATCTTGGAAGTGATTGGTGACTGTGAGTGAAGTCATGCTTCCCTGTCTCCCAGGACCGCAATCACCAAAAGGAAAAACCCCAACAGGGGTATCGAGCTTCAATCAGTAGTTAAAGTATGACTGATGTAGATATGCCCGATAATATTAACCACAGCCATATGGACCGCGGGTGCCGCTTAGTTTAGGAATCCCCAGGTGGATAAGGATGAGAGAATCTCATAGTGTAAGTCCATATTACATTTGTTTTATTTGAGATTTATAAAAGATACTCACAAACAACAGAAATTGAAACAGCCTGCTCCTGATGACGTCACATCGACGAAACGCATAGAGCATCATTATGTCAATTCCAGTCCGTGGAACGCATATGCGTTCCAGATACACTGTTTCGATCACCGCTTTCAATTTCTGTTGTTTGTGAGTATCTTTTTTAAATCTCTAATAAAACAAATGTAATACAGACTTATTCTATGAGATTCTCTCATCCTTATCCACCTGGGGATTCCTAAACGAACCGGCCATGGTTAATATTATCGGGCATAACTACATCAGCCATACTTTGACTAGGGATTGAAGCTCGATACCCCTGTAGGTGTTTTTCCTTTTGGTTAGTGCGGTCCCGAGAGAGAGGGGAGCACGAGTTCACTCACAGTCACCATTCACTTCCAAGATTGCATTAGGATAGTTATTTTTATGGACTTTTTCATTTTATTGTGGATTTGATTTAATTTGTTTATTTATTGATTTATATACTGTATTTATTCACCTTTGCACAACAGCACTTTGATGATTTTCTAGTATCTATTATAGTCCTTTCTATTTTGATATAATTGTTCACTCATTAGCACACATCACTGTTTATCACTTGTCACTTTTTTTTTTTAATTTGAGGTTTAGCACTTATTAAGAAATTTGTCACATGTTTTTTGATGTATTTTTAGCTATAATATTTAATTTATTTTTGAACCACTAGTGGTATTCATACCTTCTTGCACTGTGTACACCTTTTGCCTTTCACGTAATATTTTACCTGGCCCCAGTCCTGCTAGGTTTACATCTTACCTGTCCCTAGGCAGCGCCACCCACCCCTCTTTTAGGGTTTTCATATATTTGAGGTAGGCTTCAGCCTGTGACATACCATAGCGTGGAATTCTTTTCTATAATACTGGAATAAATATATATGCAATAGTGTAGCGCAGTCCGGTATCGATATAAATAGGCAAGCTTATATAAAACTTATAAAACCAAAATCATCGTTGTTAAAAAGCCATGTATGGATAAAACGAAAGTTCATAAAGGTGAAGGTATAAACGGTAAGAAAACACACAGTCCACTAGTGATCCGGTGAATAAAATATTATGTGTGACTTCAGTGCTCATAAATCCCGTCACCCGGCATTCTCTGCCTCTCACCTCAAGAACTTGACCCTACAGGGTCTAAAAGCATGAATCAATCTCCACGATGATCAGCAAAAACGATTTCAATAGAGCCAGGTCAGAACCTCCTGCATACCGATATCTCAGAACCGCAAAGGATACACCTTCCCAAAATGCTCCAAAACATATGGATAGAAGAGGAAACAATCTAGTGCTCTCTGTTGCAGTAATAGCATTTTATTGCTCAAAGACAATTTTGCACTTACATTGTATCCCGATTAGACAGGCATAAAACAAGCAGAGTATGCAGCGTGCTGAGAGGTGTCTGGCTTCCGTGTTGTTGGATGGCCGTAGGACCGTGTGACCAATCCCCCGTACGCGTTACGTCAGGTGGGCGTAGACTTCTTCAGCGGGGATGCTGATAGGTCAGCGGTCCGGCTCTTTATACTATTACATGGGCGGTGCCTACCGCGTCATGTCCGGCGTTTCACCATCGCCATGGAGACTATACGTCTCTCTGGACAGGAAGCGGAAAGGCGGCCCCGATCATGATGTTTACTTGGCAAAGACACAGATGCGTGTATTGCCATGGAGACAGACACACATCTCCGATCATGATACGATGATAAAATAAGCTATTGTGACAGGAAGTCAGGTAAATCTGGGAATGTAGTCACAGGAAGGAGATACATTTCCACCTGATTTAGAAAGTTCATTGATACTATAGGGTGTTGGCTGAAGAGAGAGCCAGCAGGAAGTTGAAAACCATTCAGCTGTTCAGAATGAGGAGATCAAGGCCTCTATAATTTGTCCAGAGAAAATATATTGAGTGCTGCCTCCTGTCGCCGTGTGGGCTGGGAGAGGAAGGCAGACAAACGGCTGCCTCCTGACGCCATGTGGGTAGAGGACAGTCCTGTGTGCCCCCTGAAAGCTGTGAGCATGGGGAAGACCTCCTGAAGCGGTGTGCGCTCAGGAGGGTAAAAACGAGTGAAGACGTCTCAAAGGTGAGAAGACGAAGTGTTTCTGTGTGAAAGAAAACAAAGGGACATGTTCAATGGACAATGTTTGTGCTGTGTGAAAAGCAAACAAATGGACATTTGAGTGTCTGCTGTAGGATCAGCAGTGTCGGCCCAACAGTAGGTTGGGAAGACTTCTTAGGTAGGTTCCAGCTGTGAGAAGGTAGACGCCCACAGCGGCCAGGATTTATTTTGTTTTATTTTATTTTGATGTTTTGCTGCATGCACTTGTTTGAAGAAATTGACCTAATAAACCAAACTATTGTTTTCAACCACTCCTCGGCTATCTCCCTGTGTGCCGACCCCCCCAAAGGGGTCACCCATACGCCTACCACCGAGCTAATCCCTTACATATGGTGGAGGTATGCAGTGGGCATAAGCAGAGATCCCTGCAAGGAAGTGCAAATGTTTGATGAACTTTATCTGGTGCATGAGATTGCACAATCTATGTGTGCAGGAGAGAAGATCCTGACAGAAAAAAAAAAAGTGTTTTAAAGAGACAGCGGTCTCAAAATTATTTGATGAACTTTGTTGTGTCTGGTGCAAGTGACTGCACAAACTGTGTGTGCAGGAAAAGAGAGCTTGCAAGAGAGAGAAAAACTACATGTGTTAAAGAGACAGTGGTCTGAAATTTTTTTGCTGGACTGTGAAAAATTTGTTTGTGGAGTTATTGAAGATGGGGCGTTCAAAACGCCTGAAGAATGCAAAGATAGATGAAATGAGAGACCGGATTCTATGGATGGAGGGGATGTTACCGTCTGAACCAGCCCCATCCATGCCTAAAGAGAGTCTACTAAAGAGGAAGGGTTTTGTCCCTAGCAACACTGATGAAACTGCTATGGAGACGCAGTGTGCTCAGATGAAAAGTAAACCCAAAATGGGGGAGATGCTGAAACAACGGAGCTTTGCAGCTCAACAAAAGGATCACCAAGAGAGCATGGCAGGCTGGAAACAGAGACGCCAGCAGCCAATGGAGGCCATCGGTTTGGAAGAAACCGAGTATGTGTGCAGGGCTGAGTTGGATGCCTTGCAACGGAAAATGGAAGAAAAGGAACAAGCCTTGGAATTGCTTAAAATGGAGCATAGAAACTTGCAGGAAACGAATGAACTACTCAAGTCTCATGTGTCACAGTGGGAAGAATCCACTGCTCTTCTTTTGGTCGAGTTGCAAAAACGCAGAGAGACTATAATGGAGAAAGATACCATCCTCATGGAAAAGGAAAGTGAAATTCAGACTTTGCAGAAGCAAAGCATGTGTGAAATGTTGGAGTTGCGTAATCAGCTGGAAAAAAGTCTTCAGTGTTTGGAAGTTACAAAAATAGACCTGCAGGAGTCGCAGGAACAGAATGTCGCTCTGAAAACGACATTGTCTCTCAGCGACAACGAGAAAAGTGAAAGAGAGGCTAAATTACTGAGTACTGTGTATGAGCTCACCACTTTGAGCAATGTGGTAGATGAATTACGTGCAGACTGTGAAAGTTGGAAAGGTGAAGCCCAACGTTTCCAGCAGCAGTTAAAGGAGAAAGAAGCCTGTGTGGCAGAATTACAGTCTCATTCCCAGAAACTAGCCAATGAGGTGAAGGCTCTTATGCAGGGAAAAGGAGATTGTGAACATAAGAGGGAAAAAGTAGAGGCACAGCTTCTGGAATCGCAAGTCAAGGTGTCAGAAGGTGACCGATTGTGTGCTAAGCTGTCAGAGAAGGCAAACCGACTGCAGGTTGAGTTGGACAATGTTACAAATCAGCTTTCTCAAGCAGACAGCAAATCTAGAGAAATTGCGGAAGATTTTTCTATCTTGGAATCGCAGCTGCAAGACACGCAGGAACTCTTACAGGAAGAGAGGTGTCAAAGGCTGAGTTTTAGCACAAAGCTCAAACAAATGGAAGATGAGAAAAATGGCTTCCTGGAACAATTAAAAGAGGAGGCGGAAGCAAAGAGAGAGGCGTCTTAAGAATGTTGAAGACATTAAGACTAGCCCAATTGAGTTGCCTATGGATCACGGTCCTCCATGGTGGATTGGACAGACGGTTATGAGGGACAAGCTGTCTGACATTTATGAGAAAGCTGTCAATGAAGATGACAGAAACGAGAAGGAGCAAAATGATGCCAAAAATGCAGTTGAAGAATGTGTATATGAGATGAGAGACAAACTGTGTGGCATTTATGAGAAATCCGTCAATGAAGATGACAAAACAGTTTCATCCGGAAGCTTGAAGATAATAGGAGGCTTATCAGTGAGTCAGCAGTGCCTGACACATGCGTGCCTGGAAATATGTGTCCCAACCCTAGGGTTGAAACAAGAGGGGGGGGTATGTGACAGGAAGTCAGGTAAATCTGGGAATGTAGTCACAGGAAGGAGATACATTTCCACCTGATTTAGAAAGTTCATTGATACTATAGGGTGTTGGCTGAAGAGAGAGCCAGCAGGAAGTTGAAAACCATTCAGCTGTTCAGAATGAGGAGATCAAGGCCTCTATAATTTGTCCAGAGAAAATATATTGAGTGCTGCCTCCTGTCGCCGTGTGGGCTGGGAGAGGAAGGCAGACAAACGGCTGCCTCCTGACGCCATGTGGGTAGAGGACAGTCCTGTGTGCCCCCTGAAAGCTGTGAGCATGGGGAAGACCTCCTGAAGCGGTGTGCGCTCAGGAGGGTAAAAACGAGTGAAGACGTCTCAAAGGTGAGAAGACGAAGTGTTTCTGTGTGAAAGAAAACAAAGGGACATGTTCAATGGACAATGTTTGTGCTGTGTGAAAAGCAAACAAATGGACATTTGAGTGTCTGCTGTAGGATCAGCAGTGTCGGCCCAACAGTAGGTTGGGAAGACTTCTTAGGTAGGTTCCAGCTGTGAGAAGGTAGACGCCCACAGCGGCCAGGATTTATTTTGTTTTATTTTATTTTGATGTTTTGCTGCATGCACTTGTTTGAAGAAATTGACCTAATAAACCAAACTATTGTTTTCAACCACTCCTCGGCTATCTCCCTGTGTGCCGACCCCCCCAAAGGGGTCACCCATACGCCTACCACCGAGCTAATCCCTTACACTATATTACATATATTTAAAGGAACAAGTTTACAAACATTGCCTTATATAATATGTTAGCTATTTAAAATAACAATCAATCACTAATTTAAAATTATGGTCAATCGGACCTATCAGCCATACTGACAGCCAGGCACCAGATGACAGCACACTACATATTCGAAGGGCACACAATATTAAATGCAATACATTATATAAAAACATATGCACGCGTATTAAAAATACATAAGAATATACAATCAAGATATTAAAACCTAAATAATTCTACTAAAAAGTATAAAAAGACATGACATATAAATCTAAAAATAAATGACCATATAAACTCATCTGTCTGAAATAAAACAATTAAGGTCGAAATCAACATTGCAGTGCTTGCTATTCTGAAAGAAGACAGGATCTTGGGTCCTGTCCTGTCAGAACAGCCCAAATTTATTTACAGAAAAGCCCCCTCTTTAAGAGACAAAGTAGCCCCAGGAGTAATTAACCCACCTCGGGTAAAAAATAACGGTATTTTTCCGTTCCTGGCAGGTTTTTATGCGTGTGGGAAGTGCGCAACTTGTAAAAGCTGTAGGAAAAACATCAAAAAACGTAAAAGTTTCGTATCCACGGTCACACAAAAAAGTTATAATATAAAGAATTTAATTACATGTGCTACGCAAGGCGTAGTTTACATGTTAGAGTGTGACTGTGGGCTACAGTACATAGGCCGCACATCAAGAGCCTTACATGTAAGAGTTGGAGAACACGTAAACAATATACGTAAAGGACTTACTACCCACAGTGTACCTAGACATTTTAAACAATACCACAACAAGAATCCAAGCACTTTAAAATTCTGGGGGATCGAAAAAGTCAGCTACCATTGGAGGGGTGGTAATTTTATTAGACAACTCAGTCGTCGCGAATCCTTTTGGATCTACGAGGCCAAGGTTTTAACCCCTTTGGGCTTGAATGTTGATTTCGACCTTAATTGTTTTATTTCAGACAGATGAGTTTATATGGTCATTTATTTTTAGATTTATATGTCATGTCTTTTTATACTTTTTAGTAGAATTATTTAGGTTTTAATATCTTGATTGTATATTCTTATGTATTTTTAATACGCGTGCATATGTTTTTATATAATGTATTGCATTTAATATTGTGTGCCCTTCGAATATGTAGTGTGCTGTCATCTGGTGCCTGGCTGTCAGTATGGCTGATAGGTCCGATTGACCATAATTTTAAATTAGTGATTGATTGTTATTTTAAATAGCTAACATATTATATAAGGCAATGTTTGTAAACTTGTTCCTTTAAATATATGTAATATAGCTTATTTTATCATTGTATCATGATCGGAGATGTGTGTCTGTCTCCATGGCAATACACGCATCTGTGTCTTTGCCAAGTAAACATCATGATCGGGGCCGCCTTTCCGCTTCCTGTCCAGAGAGACGTATAGTCTCCATGGCGATGGTGAAACGCCGGACATGACGCGGTAGGCACCGCCCATGTAATAGTATAAAGAGCCGGACCGCTGACCTATCAGCATCCCCACTGAAGAAGTCTACGCCCACCTGACGTAACGCGTACGGGGGATTGGTCACACGGTCCTACGGCCATCCAACAACACGGAAGCCAGACACCTCTCAGCACGCTGCATACTCTGCTTGTTTTATGCCTGTCTAATCGGGATACAATGTAAGTGCAAAATTGTCTTTGAGCAATAAAATGCTATTACTGCAACAGAGAGCACTAGATTGTTTCCTCTTCTATCCATATGTTTTGGAGCATTTTGGGAAGGTGTATCCTTTGCGGTTCTGAGATATCGGTATGCAGGAGGTTCTGACCTGGCTCTATTGAAATCGTTTTTGCTGATCATCGTGGAGATTGATTCATGCTTTTAGACCCTGTAGGGTCAAGTTCTTGAGGTGAGAGGCAGAGAATGCCGGGTGACGGGATTTATGAGCACTGAAGTCACACATAATATTTTATTCACCGGATCACTAGTGGACTGTGTGTTTTCTTACCGTTTATACCTTCACCTTTATGAACTTTCGTTTTATCCATACATGGCTTTTTAACAACGATGATTTTGTTTTATAAGTTTTATATAAGCTTGCCTAGTTATATCGATACCGGACTGCGCTACACTATTGCATATTTATTCATTGAAGGTGTGGGATTACACTTGAGTGTTAGCTGCTGGTCTGAGTTTACATTTATTCAGCGCTGAATCTTATAAAATTTTATTTTTTTATAATACTGGAAGGGTTATGGTCCTGAGGAGCGCTACTTGGTTCCCTCATTGTTGTTCATGCTCCCGCTGTTCTCCGTGCTTTTCATGCTCGATTTCCTCAGAGACCGTTTTTTGCTCCGCGGAGGAGGGGCCGTTTAGGGGAGGGTACTGTCAAGGTCTTACTTTTCCCACGGGTTGACAGCCATCTTGGACATGTGCAGACTGCTGCCTCCTATAGACTCTGATTGCATCATCACTTCCTGCTGCCTGGGCGTCGCACATCGATCATGTCACACCCCTGACTATATCTATCACCTGCAGGGTTGCCCTTGTGTTTGTGCTCCAAGGTGCATTTCTGCTAGCAGTTTTTTGTTCTCTGTGTTCCTCTGTGCATGACCTGGCTTGGCTGACTACTCTCCTGGCTCTCGACCTGGCATTGGCTGACGGCTCTCCTGGCTCTCAACCCGGCATCGGCTGACGACTCCCCTGGCTCTCAACCCGGCAGCGGCCGACGACCCGGCTTCGGCAGACTACGCACTTCTGGATCCGACCCTGGCTTGGAGTACTACCCGCTCCTGGACTTGACCCTGGCTTGTTCCTGCTCTCATTTCTTCACTGTTGCTTTGCGATTCTTATTATTATTACTGTTGTTCCTCCAATAAACTGCTTCATTTTACCTGCATTCCTGTGTGGTCTGGTTTCCTGGCACCCTGACAGTGGCAAACTTTTTTAATGTTTGGGCAGATTGTATACTTGATATTGTATCTTGTGTATCACAAAAATCAACCAATATTGTATTAAAAACAGTGTCATGTAATGTTTTCCTCTGTACGAGTGGTCAGGGAACATAGCTTAGCATAGTGTCACCTATAGAAGACCCTGTTTTAACAAGCCAAGCAAGTCTAACCTACTGGTACTTGGCTGACCTCTGGCATTATACATAGTGCTATATTCACTGACAAGGAAGTACAGCAGGCTGAACAAAAGAGTTCATGTGGTTCCATGATGTCATGGTCTTACCTTCTTGCTGTTCTCCTTCGTTTGACATGTGCTGGCGGCCATCTTGGTTTCTGGGTTTCTTGTAGCCTCCCACCCTGCGGCTCCTCCTTCCCACTGGGAGGAGCTGGATGCCTAGCTCATATATATAGGAGGTCTGTGGCTTCAGTTCCCTGCTTGGTCCTCCTGTGTTCACATGCTACTAAGACTGCTGCTACTTCTGGTTCCTGTTCCTGGCTTCGTCTGACTACCCTGCTGGTTCCTGATCCTGGCTTTGTCTGACTACCCTGCTGGTTCCTGATCCTGGCTTCGTCTGACTACCCTGCTGGTTCCTGACCCCTGGCTTCGCAAAGACTCTGCATCGGTTTCGCCATCCGTTTGGACTTTTGCTTTATAGCTTGTTTTTCAATAAAGCTTTCTTATTTTCACTTATCTGTTGTTGTACGTCTGGTTCATGGTTCCGTGACATTAGGACCAAGCCATGAATTCTGACGGTACAGGGCCATCCTCGCTACCCACGCTGGTTGCCAGACTTGATCAGCAGGATCACCTGTTGGGTCGGTTCGCCGTGGCGTTGCAAACCCTGCTTGAATGCACGGTACCACAGGCCACGAATTCTGACGGTACAGGGCCATCCTCACTACCCACGCTGGTTGCCAGACTTGATCAGCAGGATCACCTGTTGGGTCAGTTCGCCGTGGCGTTGCAAACCCTGCTTGAACGCACGGTTCATTTCGCTCCCGTTGCCGATGGGTCGGTTGTCGCTCCTGGGTCCGCTCCTACTGCCGCTCCGGTTGTTGCGCCAGAGTCTACCCCGACACCTGTTGTTGCGCCTGCGGTGTTTCGGGGTATGTCCGGTTCTGCCCCCCTTCCAGAGCGCTTTGGGGGAGAGCCAACTCAGTGCCGAGGTTTCCTTAACCAGGTGGGCATTTATTTTGAGTTGCTGCCACATGCCTTTCCTACTGAGAGATCAAAGGGGGGCTTCTTAATCTCGCTGCTCTCGGACAAGGCCTTGGCCTGGGCCAGCCCTTTATGGGAGAACAACAATCCGGTGGTTGCCGAGTTTTCCGGTTTTGTTGCTTCTCTTCGGAAGGTATTCGATGTGCCGGCTCGTGCTGCCTCTGCTGCGAAGCTCCTTATGTCCATCAGACAGGGTTCACGATCCGTAGCTGAATACGCCATTGAGTTTCGTACCCTGGCAGCAGAGGTGGGCTGGAATAATGAGGCTCTGGTCACTGCTTTCTCTCATGGTCTCTCGGATGCCTTGAAGGATGAGGTTGCAGCTAAGGACCTACCAGTGGAGCTCGAGTCTCTTATTTCTTTCCTGATTTTGATTGACACCAGACTCAGGGAGAGACCTTCCTTTAAGGAGAGTCTGCGGAGGCCTCCTAACAGATTGGCGCCTACCTTTGTTGTCCCACCCGTGCCTCCCTCTCCTCCCACGCCTCCTGGGGATGACTTGTCTGGGGGTGAACCCATGCAGCTGGGGTTTGCTCGCCTGTCCAAGGGGGAGAGGGTACTCCGGAGACGCGAGGGCCGATGCATGTACTGTGGTCTCGGTGGGCATTTTCGGTTGGCATGTCCGAACCGTCCAGGGAAACGCTCGCACCTGAGATCCTGTCGGGGGCAGATCTTGGGTGGAGTCTCCTCGTCCCCGGTTTCCCGTGTTGACAAACCACTGATCACTGTTGTCCTTTCCTGGGTCGGGGGCTCGGTGACGACCCAGGCGTTGGTGGACTCTGGTGCTGGTGGTTTGTTCATTGATAGTGTGTTCGCTGCCGCCAATTCCATTCCTCTGCAGGCTCGAGGTTCTCCTCTGGCTCTTGAGGCGATAGACGGCAGACCCCTTCTGCCGCCACATGTGACTCATGAGACCCTTCCAGTGGGGTTAGCCATTGGTGCCGTCCACAGAGAGTCGGTCTGCTTCCAGGTTATTTCGTCTCCACACTACTCGGTGGTCTTGGGGTACCCCTGGCTCCAGAAGCATAATCCGATTTTCGATTGGAGATCGGCCGAGATCCTCTCGTGGTCACCGCAGTGTGGGGCTAGTTGCATCCATGGGCCTGTCAAGTTGCTGTGTACTTCCTCGGACTCTCTGTTGCCCCCTGAATACGAGGAGTACCGGGATGTATTCGATAAGGTGCGCGCGGTTGCCCTACCTCCGCACCGCCCATACGATTGTGCCATCGAGTTACAATCTGGTGCCGTTCCTCCTCGTGGCAAAGTCTATCCACTGTCGGTAGCGGAGAATGAGGCCATGGAGGAGTACGTGAGGGAGGCGCTTTCACGTGGACACATTCGCAAATCCTCGTCCCCGGCAGGGGCTGGATTTTTCTTTGTGAAAAAGAAGGGCGGTGAGTTGAGGCCTTGCATCGATTACAGGGGTCTCAATCGCATCACGATCAAGAACGCTTACCCGATACCCTTGATTTCCGAGCTGTTCGATCGCCTTAAAGGGGCCACGGTCTTTACCAAACTCGACCTGAGGGCGGCATATAACCTCGTAAGGATCAAGGCGGGCGATGAGTGGAAGACCGCGTTTAACACCAGGACCGGTCATTATGAATCCTTGGTTATGCCCTTTGGGCTGTGCAATGCGCCCGCAGTCTTTCAGGAATTCATCAACAATGTTTTCCGTGACCTGTTGCAGCAGTGTGTGGTGGTCTACCTGGATGACATCTTGGTATATTCTGAGTCCATGGAGACCCACATTCTGGATGTCAAACGAGTGTTGCAACGGTTACGAGAGAACAAGCTGTTCGGTAAGCTTGAGAAATGCGAATTTCACCGATCCCAGGTAACCTTCTTAGGTTACATCATTTCCGCTGAGGGGTTCTCCATGGATCCTGAGAAGGTTTCGGCTGTCTTACAGTGGCCCCAGCCCAGTGGTCTTCGCTCCCTGCAGCGCTTTTTGGGCTTCGCCAATTATTATCGGAAGTTCATCAGGGACTTTTCCATGCTAGCCAAGCCTCTCACGGATCTGACCAGGAAGGGCAGTAATTCCCAGGTCTGGCCGCCCGAGGCCATCCGAGCTTTTGAGGCTCTAAAGTCCGCCTTTGTGTCGGCTCCGATTCTGTCGCATCCCAACCCTGGGTTGCCCTTTGTCCTCGAGGTGGACGCGTCTGAGACGGGAGTAGGCGCCCTTCTGTCTCAGCGTAGAACACCAGAGGGTCCTCTGCTTCCTTGTGGGTTTTACTCCCGGAAACTGTCTTCCGCGGAGTGCAACTACCAGATTGGTGACAGGGAGTTATTGGCCATCGTGCAGGCTCTTAAAGAATGGAGGCACTTGCTCGAGGGTTCGGTGGTTCCGGTCCTCATCCTGACGGACCACAAGAATCTGACCTACCTCTCTGAGGCCAAGAGATTGACACCACGTCAGGCCAGATGGGCTCTGTTCTTGTCACGTTTTAATTACGTGGTCTCCTACCTACCCGGTTCCAAGAACATCAGGGCTGATGCCTTATCACGGCAGTACTCCGACCTGTCCAGGGAGGAGTCGATTCCGACTTCGGTCATACCTCCGAATCAGATCCTGGCTGCCATTCGCACCAGCCTGACCTCTCCCCTGGGTGAGCAGATTTTGGCGGCTCAATCTGGTGCTCCCTCTGGGAGACCCAACGGCAGATGTTTTGTGCCTGAGGAGTTGCGCACTCGGTTGTTGCGAACCTACCATAACTCCAAGACCGCGGGGCATCCTGGAAAGAATCAGCTGTCCTGGGCTGTTTCACGTCTGTTCTGGTGGCCTTCCCTACGTTCCGACATCGCCGCATATGTAGCGGCATGCTCCGTTTGTGCCCAGAGTAAGTCCCCTCGGCACCTTCCGTTGGGCCTTCTGCAACCCTTAGCCACCGGGGAGCGCCCATGGTCACACCTGGGGATGGATTTCATTGTGGACCTCCCTGCATCCCGAGGCCATACGGTCATTCTCATGATTGTGGATCGGTTTTCCAAAATGTGTCACTGTGTTCCTCTCAAGAAGTTACCCTCTGCACAGGAGTTGGCCACGATTTTTGCCAGGGAGGTCTTCCGGTTGCACGGTTTGCCCAAGGAGATTGTGTCGGATCGGGGGAGTCAGTTTGTGTCCAGGTTCTGGCGCGCCTTTTGCTCCCAGTTGGGGATTCATCTCTCCTTCTCCTCGGCCTACCACCCTCAGTCCAATGGGGCCGCAGAACGATCCAATCAGGCCTTGGAGCAATTCCTTCGTTGCTATGTCTCCGATCACCAAGACAATTGGGTTGACCTCCTGCCTTGGGCTGAGTTTGCCAGGAACACGGCGGTGAACTCTTCCTCTGGGACGTCTCCCTTCATGGCCAACTATGGGTTCCAACCTGCCGTGTTACCGGAGGTATTCTCTCCCCAGGATATTCCGGCTGTGGAGGATCACCTTTCCGTCCTACGTGCTTCTTGGGTACAGATCCAGAAGTCCCTTGAGGTCTCTGCGCAGTGCCAGAGACTCCAGGCTGATCGCAGACGAGCGCCTGCTCCTTCCTACCAGGCCGGAGACCGTGTATGGTTGTCCACCCGCAACCTCAACCTTCGAGTGCCCACTCCCAAGCTGGCGCCTCGCTTTGTTGGTCCCTTCCGAGTGCTTCGCAGGGTAAACCCGGTAGCCTATGCCCTTGCGCTTCCTCCTGGCATGCGGATCTCCAACGTGTTTCATGTCTCCCTGTTGAAGCCTCTGGTGTGTAATCGTTTCACTTCCTCGGTTCCTCGGCCTCGTCCGGTCCGAGTGGGCAATCGTGAGGAGTATGAGGTGAGCAATATCCTGGACTCACGCCTGGTCCGCGGTCGGGTGCAGTTTTTGGTTCATTGGCGTGGTTATGGTCCAGAGGAGCGTTCCTGGGTTCCCTCCGCAGATGTCCATGCTCCTGCCTTGCTCCGAGCCTTCCACGCACGCTTCCCTCAGAAACCGTTCTTTACTCCGCGGAGGAGGGGCCCTTGAGGGGGAGGTACTGTCATGGTCTTACCTTCTTGCTGTTCTCCTTCGTTTGACATGTGCTGGCGGCCATCTTGGTTTCTGGGTTTCTTGTAGCCTCCCACCCTGCGGCTCCTCCTTCCCACTGGGAGGAGCTGGATGCCTAGCTCATATATATAGGAGGTCTGTGGCTTCAGTTCCCTGCTTGGTCCTCCTGTGTTCACATGCTACTAAGACTGCTGCTACTTCTGGTTCCTGTTCCTGGCTTCGTCTGACTACCCTGCTGGTTCCTGATCCTGGCTTTGTCTGACTACCCTGCTGGTTCCTGATCCTGGCTTCGTCTGACTACCCTGCTGGTTCCTGACCCCTGGCTTCGCAAAGACTCTGCATCGGTTTCGCCATCCGTTTGGACTTTTGCTTTATAGCTTGTTTTTCAATAAAGCTTTCTTATTTTCACTTATCTGTTGTTGTACGTCTGGTTCATGGTTCCGTGACACATGAGTGTAGTTGGCTGCAGTGGATGGCTGGGACTGATGTCTCACAGGAATGCAGTCAGTGGGATGTTCAGATAGGTAGAGACATAGTCAACAAAAAAGCGATAGATCAGTCTAGGGTGGCTGTAGGCAGAATCAAGGTAGACAGACTGGTCAGGGTCAGTTCAGGCTGCAGGCAGAGATGTGTTAGTTATTAGGCAAAGGCAGAACATGCAAAGGATCAGTCCAGGCGGCAGGCAGAAACATGGTCAATAAACTGTCCAGGGTAGTACAGGTGGCAGGCAGAAGCTGCTCTGTACTGGTGTTGTAGTGATCAGGAATACTGTTGCTAGCTGCATTGGTCTGGTGAAACTGTACTGATGTGGCAGGAATCAGGGATACTGTTTCTAGCTGCACTGGCTCTTGTGACACGAGCAATGGTGTGGCTGGTGACCGGGAATATTGTTGCTGGCTGCACTGGTCTAGTGGCAATTAGTAACACTGCTGCTGGCTTACACTGGTCTGCTGGCACTGGCGTGGCTAGTGATCAGGAACACGTTTGCTGGCTTACAGTGATCTGCTGACATTGGCCCTGATGTAAGGCAATCAGGGAGACTGTGGCTGGATGGACTTGTATGGTGACACTGTGCGTACCTGTGTTTGTTTTGGGAGTATGCTACAAAGCATGCTTGGGTATCATACTAATGATCAGGAAGTGGGAGGATCAGCTTTTGATAATAGGATTGTTGTGATAACCTGTGATTGCCTATCACAGTGACCAATAACTGTACAGCTCCTCTCTACTCTTTCTTCTCTTGAATGGAGGAAATATACAGTGTATCTTTTTCTGCTTGCTAGAGGAGATGTAAACAACAAAAAAAAAAAAAAAGTGTGTAAAAAAATAAATAAAATACATGGACGAGGGTTTGATCTAGGTCAGGGCCAAAGGTCATGGGTGTGTACAAAGGTTAGGGTCAGTGTGTTTTAGGGTAGATTAAAAAAAAAAAAAAGCTTTAAACACTAGCCTACTGGGCACTTTCACCCCCTTTGTGCCATGGCCAATTTTCCGCTTCAGTGCTGTCACGATTTGAATGGTCATGCAGCAGTGTACACACATAAAATTTGTTTTTTGAGAAAAATAGAGCTTTATTTGGTGGTATTTAATCACCGCTGGGTTGTTTTTTTTTTTTTTTTTTGCTAATCAAATTAAAAAAGATCAAAAATATTGAAAAAAACCAAAACAAAAATGTTCTTTGTTTCGGTTATATAATTTTGCAAATAAGTCATTTTTCTTCTTCACTGGTGTCTGCTGATGAGGCTGCACTGATGGCCACTGATGAAGAGGGACTGATGAGGCTGCACTGATATAATGCATTGAAAAAGGGTTTGTTGTATGGGCGCTTCCGTGGAATACAGCAGGCTTTAGGTGAGACATTGCACTTCGGCAGCACTGGAGAGGAGAAGCTGCTCTGAAAGTGATAAAGATAAAAAGACAAGGCGCCTCTAAATGCAGTAGGCTCTGAGTATTTACTAGGTTAAAAGTATAAAAGCACTCACTTTTGGTAAATATGACATGGGCATAGCAAAGTCTGAAGTCTTCCTATCCGCTGTGCTGAGTGGTTGCAATGAGGACATCCGGTGATCCGCTTCCTGTAGATGCGTCCTTTCGTCTGTGTCTCAGCCTGGTCAGCATGAGATTTCCTGAAGGCAGGGTGTGGACGCAGCGGCTGGTGTCCAATAGAGCGGGTGGTGGGTGGTTACATGTTTCGGAGCTCAGCTCCTTCGTCAGACCTAAATACTCATAGCCTACTGCACTTAGAGGCACCTTGTCTTTTTATCTTGATATAATGCATTGATGGGGCTGCACAGATTATCAGTGTGACACAATGATAGTGCATATGAAGGGTGAACAAGAAGAATTCTCCACACACCAGTGAATAAAAAGTAGATGGAATTGTATCGCCTTGTATTGCTTCACGTGAATTGAAATTGTAATGTGCATTAGATTCAGACAAACCAAAGCAATGATTTTGAAATTGCAATGTGCATTTGAATCAGCAGATGCACGGGATGGAAGTATCACCTTGGAGTTAAAGGACAAATGGTGTCCAGATTGGTAACAGCTAGAATCTTGGCAAAGTACAGCACAGACAACCCCCCAGAACTGATGATCCTGTTTCCGAGGGGACGTGTGACGGTTTCATGATATAATCAATGTTTTCCCATTTGATTGAGACGGACATCTTTAGGTCACTACTGGAACAATGTGTACCCCTATATTATATGCTGGTGTTGACCTTTCTATAATATGAGGGTCAACACTATCTGGTAAGCAGTTTACGTCATATATTCCCTGCCACAGGAAAGCCGGTTATCGATACCTGGCATTTGTTTACATGGGATCGGCTGTCACTGGACACAAATGATCACATGGGTAAAAGCCAACATCACTGGCTTTTTACCCTGACCGGTGTTGCAGTGTGTCCAAGGGACACAGCTCACCACTGATCGCTGCGTGGCGTGTCCGGGAAGACGTCATATGACGTCCACCCAGAAGGAGGAGCGTCCCACCCAGCCATTAATCTGCTATAGGTCAGGCATTAACTGGTTAGTCATTGCCAGTGTGTTTTAGGCAGGATAAACAAAAAGCAAAATGTGCAGTTGTTTCTAGACCCTACTACTGGTTAAAAAAAAAAAAAAAAAACATACATATATGTGACATCTCTGTGATTGTCGGGAGTAGGAGAATTTGTTTTAGGTTGTTCTTTGGTGGTGGGCTCTAGTAATGGCATATATACAGCTACATTTCAAAAAATTATTTCTCTTTTGTTCACTGACAGACACAGCTGAAGTGTTAAATAAGTGGTCACACCCCTTTAGCACCTCATAGTTTAAAATACATGTAGAAGCTATTGGGATTTAAACCCAGGTATATCTTTTCTCTGATGTAACGCAGGTCAATGATCAGATCTGAACCTAGTCACTCTCCCCCAC
Source organism: Pelophylax lessonae (assembly GCF_965119305.1). Classification (NCBI taxonomy): domain Eukaryota; kingdom Metazoa; phylum Chordata; class Amphibia; order Anura; family Ranidae; genus Pelophylax; species Pelophylax lessonae. The sequence goes on along the minus strand of NC_138768.1, from coordinate 49,449,159 downwards.
CATGCGTCTTTATGCCCCATGTTGGCATGGTGTCCACCGTACCTTTTGCAGTGGCAAGGCAGTGTAGGACTGGCCAGAAAAGGGATTACTTTGACGCAGTTGGTCAGCATAAACATGTATTACAATATATATGATCTAAATTTCCCTGTTTTTCATTGCATAGTTTGCTGGAAAGAGTGTAGCAGTGTGCAGAGGGTCCATCCAGAATTTGTAACGTTAATATATGGGCGTCACACCCCTTTAGCACCTGATAGTTTCAATACATGTACAAGCTATTGGGATTTATGCACAGGTATATATTTTCTCTGTTGAACATGAATGGCATGCGGTTCCTGTGCGATTCACATGCGGTTCATAGTGTGAACATATATAGTTTTACTAACACATGCAAAAGTTACAAAACTGTATTCAGGTGTTAAAGTGTAAGTAAAGTTGATGTGTAATCAAATGGCTGACAGGCGCAGGGTATTTATGACAGAAGAGATCCTATTGGTTCTCTTCTGCCTGCCAGCTGTCATGTTCATGGAGCTGTGCATGCGCAGCTCAGCAAACATTTATGGCCCCAATCTGTGCCGTGGTAATGTGACCTCTGTGCGCATGTGCAGGAGTGGCGTCATCGCGGTCTGGCCTATCAAGTGGCTGAAGACACAGGACCTGGAAGGAAGGAAGACCCGGCGAAGATTGAAGCGACAGGGGGCTGCAGGCTTGGTCCTAGGGCTGCGCTGGAGAACACCATATGACAGGAAAGTCTGCCATAATGTACTAATATACTGTGCATACTAGTAAATTATGGCATAACCCACCTGGGAGGGCCTAAAATAAATAAATAAAAAATTATAAAGACTTTACTTCCGCTTTAAGATTTTTTTTTATCTCCACCATGATAGTTAAAAGTTTATATCTAAAAACGATTAAAGAAAAAATTATTATTTGGTACATTTCTACAATACGGTGAAACCCTGGCTGACTGGCCAGAAATCCAGCATGCTCCAACCTGTTTGGGTGACAACACGGAGCCATTTTTGCTATGATATCCCAGACAGCCCTGCCTGCTGGACTACAGCTAACCCTACCTCTCTCCAGGGCGGACGCTACCAGTAGGCAAACTAGGCTGCCCGCTAGGGCGCGGCCATGGCTGCTGGCCTACCTAGGGATAGTAGAGCTGCTGTGCACATCCCCCACCCCTCCCTCTCTCATAACGATACTGCTGGGTAGGGCGAACTGTGCACACTGCCGGGAGAGCGGCGCTGTCATCTGTTCTGTGTGAAAGCAGCACATAAGGGGCTAGTCACCGGAGGTGGTCACCGGCTGAAAACAAAAGCTCTGGTGTCACCCCTTTGACAGCCCGGCCCCACTACCGTCTGTCGGGCGGGATACCCTCTGTGAGTTGTAGCTGCACTTTGGCAGCAGCCCCTCTGTCCTCTCTTCTGGCCTGTAAAGCAGGCAGTATTTATCTTTGCAACCTGTACATAGAGAACTCTTGAGGCTTGCACCCTGTACATAGCGATCCTGACAGTAACTGGATAACACACAGGCCGGCACTAGAAGAAGCAGAGTCGATGCTTCCTGTATAGCGTCAGCTCCTGACACAGGCAGAGTGATACCAAATATATGGGGTGGAGTCAGGGGTGGGGCCAAAGGGGGGGGAGGCAAAATTAGATTTCCCCTAAGGTGTCAAGAATCCTTGCACGAGTCCCGCCTCTCTCCATTTACATAAGCTGTTTCTTCTCTAGAGGAACAAAGTAAAAGAAAAAAAAAGAAGGAATGTTGGGACAGGCTCTAGAGAGAGGAAGGGAGGGAGAGAGGAAGGGAGGGAGGGAGAGAGGAAGGGAGGGAGGGAGGGAGGTTTGAGAGTAAATTTGGGTAATACCCGGGCATACACTTTAGACAGCTGCTGTGTTTTATAAAGAACTGACTAGACCCCGAATTCATCACTTTGTTGTTTGTTGAGAGAAAAATTAATACACCATACAACATACAACATATAACTTTATTTGTAAAAGGAATGTTCTAACGTACAACATAATCCATGAAGCAGCCAACTACAGCCCAATATACAGAACTCTCTTTAACAAAAAAAATAAAAATAATTAAGGCATCTTTTTTAAAAACGATAGGTCATCCGCAAACACACACACAAATAATAATACACAGGCTTTTTGCTCTCGTAAGGAACCTGCAGGCTTACTGGGTAACACATTGCAAAGAGGAATGAGTATAAAGAAAAAACACACCAGCCAATCAGATTTTAACATTTGTGTCAGAAAAGTGCAAGGTGATTTCTGATTGGCTGCTGAAGGTAACAGCTCCTTTGGCATGTTTCTTTGCTTCATAAAAAAAGCCTCCTGGAGCTTTGATGTGCGTCAACTATGAACCTGCATGAAATAATAGATTCAGATTTGGTGAAGTAGACAAAGCTCAGTAAATACAAGGATGAAATATTAGTAATATGGTCTTTGGATCAGTCATCAATTTCAAAACAGAAAAACGTACATTGCTACTGATTGGTAAAGTGATATTCTGCACACTTCTAGTGAAAATTATATTATAAGGGAATTTCACCACTCCAAGCCATGTAAGTGGGTGCCTGAGGGGTTGGAGGCAGATGAACTCTGAAATGCACACCTTTTGTAGCTGGGTACCAATCGCAGCAGCTAATCCAGGAGTGATACAAGGCCAAGACTTCCAGTCTCCCCCCTCCCTTGCTTATCACAGTTACTCCTTTAGCTAATGCTGGGGATAAAGGAAAATGGTCTGCAACTCTGCATAAAGTCTTAAGGCCCGTACACACAATACGAAAATCGGAATGGTAAATTTCGTCCAACGAGCGATCTGCCGATTTTCGGTTTGTTAGTATGGTGCTTTCGACAGCCGATTACGAATTTTCAGACGACAAACACTGGATGTGCAGGCTATAAAATTTTTATCATACGTCAACACAATGTCTGATTTTCGTTTAATTAGTATAGTTTGCATCCGAAAAAAATCTTAACAGCAAGACTAGGCATGCTCAGAGATGAAAGAACGCATACAAAGCAATCCAACGCATGACATCACTTCTGAAGTAGAATTCTGTCGTACGGGAAAATTCGTATGAAAATAACCTCTTCACTTTCCACATCACACTAGCATGCCACAAAAAACGGACGAGAGATCGTTCGATAATCTGATCCTGTGTTTGGGGCTTTAGGCTGGGTTCACACTAAATTTCGGAGTAGCTCGCAGCAGGAGGTCCGGTGCGTCCTGATCACTGTTTCAGGTCCGAATTTGGTCTGAAGTTTTGGCTGAATTCAGGCCTGAAATGGACCAGAAGATGCACAAATTTTCTGCAGCTGTTCCAGTGCTGTGAACCGGCTCCATTGAAAACTGGTCAGTCTCCTGCCATGTGAACTGGATGCAGGGAAACATCCAATTCGCACCAGTGTGAACCCAGCCTCAATCTTGCTCGCTCCACCAAGACTGAAATGATGACATCAGATGGCCAGTGATATTAATGCCCATTTAACAATGCTGTAATTTGTAGAAGAAATTAGAACTTTACAGCTTGGCAGGACCGGCAGTCTGTCACAAATTTAGAATACTGAACTGGAGCATATGAAAAAATACAGATCCCGAGGTTACCTTCAGTGACCACATGTAGATCCTGATCTGCTTGGCCCCACCCCCTCTCCACTAGTCAACATAGACTTCCATTGCAATAAACCACCCACTACTGGTCCTTGAAAGCGAAACTCCACTTTTGTTGAGGAAAAAAAACAAAAAAAAAAAAAAACGCATACCTGTATACATTGAAGGATTATAACAACCTTTGTTGCAGATTCCTACCTTTTGTTATTCTGAAGAAATCTGTTTGTTCCTCTGTGCTGAGTGGATCTAATGGGAGTGGTTTCATAATTATCATTCAGCTGTGCAGCTGCAGAGCACTAATGAGGAAGTCTGCTGGGCCTGCATCCCTTTAGACGTGTTCCTACTGGGAGTATCTCACCAAAAATGACATTTTTGTTGCAGGGGATGCCCGACTTGTATCTTAGACAGACTTCTGAGAAAATCGGTGGGCCAATCACACAAGCAGGAAATTGCCATGCAGGGATTCCTGGGTTTGCAGCATCCTTTGGTACGCAGAACACCTGACCAGCACCACCCTTGTCCGTCCATACCTGCAGGATCCAGACCGGCCCCTGTGGATTGGGGAGCCGATCCTGAGCTGCAGTGCTTGCCCTGCATCTCAGCAGCCAGGTTTTCGTTTGTACACCAGCGCTCCCTTAACGAAAAGGACCACCGCGATACTTCCGCCTGACCAGAAATGACGAGGCTACAGCGTTCCCAGCTCCATTGCACGTTCATGCTGCCGTAACCAAGGTGCCAGAGACCGAGAGGAGAAGGAGCACCACGCTGCGGCAACAGAACTGTAAGCTCTGTAACCCTCCAGGGACCAAGCAAGCCTCCACCCTGGCTCCCCCCAATAGACTACACAAAACAGGAGGAAGGGGATCCCTCAATCCCCCCCCCATACCCAAGGTACAGGGGGGCCCTTAGTTCCCCAGCTAACCATTCCCAGGGACACTGCCCCAGTTCAAGGAGAGGCCAGGGTCAGGACGCTCCTGCCATCTAGAACGGAGGCCTGACAGTGAAAAAAATATCAGCAATCTTGCAGTGATCCTGTCTGGCTGAGGAAACACAAAATACTGAGGGACTAGGTCTCATACCGGTTTTTAAAATAATGTGGATTGTGTTTCCTGTGCTAGGTGGGAGGAGCCTTTCTCTCATTAGGCTGCCCTGGAAGATGACTGGGGAAATGATGTTTCTTTGGGGTGCTCTGTAAATTCTGTGTACAGAACAACTCCAGGTAGCCATATTGCTTTGTATTTTCATAAAATTACAGCGGCTGCAGATTGAAAAGTTAAAGTAATTTTTAATGACATTCAATTACAATATGACTTGTGTCGCAATTTTATATGCTATTTTTTCTTTATTTACTATTTCTGTTCCCCCACGAAAGTGGAGTTACCCTTTAAGGGGCTGTTTATGACAGATCAGTAGGTTGGCTCCTGATCATATGGTTAATGAAATTGGCTATCAAAGGGATTACATGATAGGGAGCCTGTCCTACCAGCTCCCAATATTAAACAGTGAAGATGTGAGTGACAACGCGGTCACGGTGCTGCATGAATGGGATTGGGCTCCCAGCAACGATGCCGCCTTCAGGCATACAACTGGCAGCACAATGTTAAAGTCCACCGCTGTGCTGCTATATAGATGTATATGGCCAAAAGCAGTGGGTTAAGGCAGCCTTTTTCAACAGGGTGCCCAGGCACCCTGGTGTGCCTTGAGGTTTATTCAGGGGTGCCTTGGCAAAATGCCTAAAAATTGTATACAAGCTGGTTTGTGGATAAAGGCTGCCTTTTTAGTTAAACTAAGTCACAGGCGTTGATTGTGCACCATTACAACCTTCTAGCTGCCGGCGTCCTAACAACCAATGACATCATCAGTTGATAAAAAATAATGTCAGTCGTCTGCATAGCATCCTTGTTTGACCCTCCCCATCAGCGTTAGAGTCACATTAGCTGAGCGATGGAGAAAAACAGAGGGAGAGGAGAAACATTGGAATACTAGTCAGAACCAGTTTGCAAAAGCGCATTTGCTTTGTAACAAAAAATCACCTTGAACGTTGGGTGTCCTACTTGGACTTGTGGATGTTGCTGCCTTATGTAAAACTATTACAATAGCTTTTACATTTTAGAATTGGGTGCCTCAAGACTGTTCATAATTTTTCAAGGATGCCTTGGCTGAAAAAAGTTTGAGAAACACTGGGTTAAGGGACCAAGCGGGAGCCACGAGGTAGGATGCGATGGCCCAAGGTCACCTTTTGCAGGTAAAGTTCAGCTGTCTCTATCTTTGATTCTACATAATTCCAACTTTCAGATTTCACTGAAGGTAAAAACTGAATATTTTGTGATCAATTGTTTCATCTGAATTACCCTTCTAACAGGTTTTGTACGGAAGCCATTGCCGTCCTGAAATTGCTCATTGCCTGGCAGGAGTTACTTCAATAGTTTCTAAGTAACTGGCCTGGAACGGGTATGCAAGTAATAACTTGGCTTTCCTCATCTACCTACTGGTTCCAGGTTTGTGATTGGAGAAGTTGCAGACAAGCCATTGTATTAATGTCACTGGTGATGTCAGTAGCAGTTAGTCAGTTCCCCCCAGTGTCAGCTAGTGTCAGATTGTCCACCACACTATTCCAGTCCCATTATAACAGTTGTGATGCTTGTTAAGCTGGTTTGGAGTTTTGGAAAATCTCTGTATTTGTCCACCAACCATTTGTTTGGAATGGAAAAAAAAAAAGAAAGAACATTTCAGCACTGGCCGGTAAAGTGCTGATAGGAGGATGGGCAAATATTTCATAGCCTATTGTCCTTGCCGGAAGATCTTCCTGCCTGTGGCCACACTAACACGTTGCATTAAAGGTCTCAGGAAAAGTGGCCAATGGGTATTGTGAACAAGCGCCCTCTTGGAACTTAGGCAGCAATAAAAGATGCGGTCATCATGTGTAGGAACCTCTAAGCAACCTTCATGTTTTAATTATGACAAGTTTACTTTTATAACATGGGAGGAAGAGTTACGTTTGATTATATAACATCACCTCTCCAAAATACTGTAAAATTTTACAATTTAAAAAGTTATGCTTTTTTTTAAATTCCTGCACAATAAATTTTTTGCTCCCAGAGGTAACAGGGTGGAATGAGTCAGCCTGCGGTTTCTTGTGTGTCCTGGATGTTCCAACAGTGAGATCTCCCTGCCAAAACTCCCAACTCTTATCAGGTCTACCTGGGAGTTTTTGGGCATTCTCGCCCACTTTTTATGGTTTCATTTTCTCCTGTTACATCTTCCATAACATGCCATATAATCTGGGAGAGTTGGTGGGAGGGAATTATGGGCATAGTGAGATCCCAGACCAGTGCAGGCATGGTGGGATACCCTCATAATGGGCACAATGGGTTTGTAGCCCTGGGAACAGAGTTGCAGGTATTGTGGAAAACCCCTCATAATGGGCACAGCTGGTGTGTAAACCAAGGACCTCAGTTCAGCAATGGTGGGAACCCATTATAAAGGGCACAGCAGGTATAAAGACCCAAAATTAATTGCAGAGATCCTGGGACACCCTCATAATGAGCATAGTCAGTGGACAGGGAACTCAGTGCAGAGATCTTACCAACAGAATGCCTGAGAGATTAAATAAGCTATCAGGGGGGTTTGACTCTGAAGAAAACACCAAAAAAAAAAAAATCTATTTTAAGTGAAGCATCCCTGTAAGTTGCAGTTATTCTAACAGCAGAACCCATTATAAGCAGTCTTTGGTTTACCAGTTTGCTTTGTGCTGCAGGAAGGACTATTTCAACAGTCCTTCCCCATTAAGTAACATCTTCTCTCTTGTGCGTATCATCATGAGTGAACCATTATGACTCCCCAGGGCTGTCCTCAGTGCGGTTTGGGAACGTGTCCATCCACATAAAAGTTTCTGGTTATTTTGGGGAGTGTAAACTCAGCTCCATTCAGTTCTTCAGTGAGAAAAATTTGACATCCAAGTCTGGAGTTCTCCTGTAATAATGGGGCCATGTCCAGCATATCGTCTTCCCTATAACAGAGAAGAAGAAAAAAAAGTGAGAATTATAGATGCCCCTGTTATCCTAGACAAATAATTCAATCAAAGTAGAGCTCCAGGATGTGCGGTTTCTGAGGCATCGTTTTAAAGCGGTAGTAAACCACAGCCTTTAAAAAAAACAAAAAAACAATGGCATAAGAAAATGGCCACCAAAAGAAAGCTCTATTTGTGGGGAAAAAAAAAATAAAAAATAAGATTTTTATAAGATCTTACCGTAAAATCTTTTTCTCTGATGTCCGTCGACAGACGCAGCCTCATCTTTATGAGCTGAGTGGGTTTATGCTCCTCTCATCAGGAGTAGTCTAGGCACACAAAAATTTGAATACACACGCCCAGGGGGCTGGCCCTCTCGGTAAAAAAAACCCCACTGCATGACTCAGCACATCAGTTTAGTTTAACCACTTTACGACCACCTGCCGCAGTTATACTATAGCTACGTTGGTTTGCCCAGGAGCTGCTGTCTGCCACAGTTATACTGTGGCAGGCAGCAGCTCCTGGGCAAACCAACGTAGCTATAGGTCGGTCGCGCGCAGGAGGCTAGGGGGCGAGCGCGCGCCGCCAGTGGTGCGCTCCCGCTCGTCAGCGGGGAAGCTGATGCATCGGACAGGCGGCTCCGATTGCCACCTGCGATCGTTTCCCGCTGTGTTGTAAACACAGCTGACCGTTCTTCTCCCTGGAATGATCATAGAGCCCATGTGATCCATCTATATAGGAACACAGGTCTCTATGGTCATTTCACAAGCCAAGCCCCCCACAGTTAGAATCACTCCCCTAGGCTCACATTTAACCCCTTGATCACACACACTGTTAACCACTTCCCTGCCAGTGTCATTATTACAGTAATAGTGCATATTTTTTTTAGCACTGATTACTGTAGTAATGTCACTGGTCCCCCCCCCCCAAAAAGTGTAAAAAATGTGTCAGTCAGGGGTCCGATCTGTCCGCTGCAATGTTGCAGTACCGCAAAAAAAAAAAAACAAAAAAAAAACACAACAACAATAAAAATGACAAATCTTTCCCGTAGTTAGCAGACGCAATAACATTTGCGCAAACCAATCAAAATACGCTTATTACATATTTTTGATTGTTTATTTTTTTTTTTTGGGAATGTTATATAACAAAACGTGAAAAGGATTTTTTTTTCAGAATTGTCGCTCTTTGTTTATAGTGAAAAAAATAAATAAATAAAAAAAAAAAAAAAAAAAAAAAAAAAAAAAAAAAAATCGCACAGGTGATCAAATGCCACCAAAAGAAAGCTCTATTTGTGGGAAAAAAAGGACATCAATTTATTTTGGTACAGCGTCGCACGACCCCGCAATTGTCAGTTAAAGTAACGCAGTGCCGAATTGCAAAATATGGCCTGGTCATTAAGGGGCAAATCCTTCCGGTCCAGAAGTGGTTAAAGCAGTGAGAACAAAGAACCAACCCCAAACAGAGGGGCGGGGGATGCGTCTGTCGACGGACATCAGAGAAAAAGATTTTACGGTAAGATCTTACAAAAATCGTATTTTCTCTACCATCCGTCGACAGACGCAGCTTCATCTCCATGAGCTGAGTGGGACGTCCCAAAGCATTGTAGGTATGAGGGGTGAGAAAAATGCAACCAGACAGTAACGACAACTCCAAAAGGCTAAACGTAGCCAACCGGGCAACATGTAGCTCAACCAAACAGGAGCTCACCCAGGTAAAAGACCCCTAAGAGAATAGCATAAAAACATTCTCTCACGAAATAGCAGCCTGCAAAACTTTGCGGCCAAAAGAGGCATCCGAAGATGCCAACAAATCCACCTTGTAAAAGTTGGTAAAGGTGTGTACAGACGACAACCGTGGCCTGATGGCAAAACGCCAAGAGGCACTCAGTGCTCTAGTAGAATGCGCTTTCACAGGGAAAGGAGGAACCTGACCCTTGATTGAATAAGCCTGAACAATCGTCTGCCTGATCTATCTCGAAATGGTCGTGGCGGACGCGGCCAAAGCTTTGCGAGTACCGTCCGGGAGGACAAAGAGAGTCCGACTTTATGAAGGGCTCAGTAACGGGTAGATAAACCCTTATCGCCCGAACCACATACAGAGAGTGCAAAGCTCTGTATTTGGTGATGTTTGAGGCTTAGGACATAAGGAAGGCAAAACAAAACTGCCAGGTGATGTTTAGGCTTAGGACATAAGGAAGGCAATACAATGTCTTCATTCAGGTGAAAATTCCAACACCACCTTCAGAAGAAAAGACGGATTAGGTCGGAGGACCACTTTATCCCTGTGTACCACCAAATAAGGTGAACGACAGGACAACACTGCCAACTCAGAGACTCTGCGAGCAGAAGTGACAGCCACTAGAAAGGCAACCTTCTGCGACAAAGAAAGCAGAGAAATCTCCCCAAAATTCACAAAAGGAGGCTTTTGAAGAACAGACAAAGACTCCCGCAACTCCCTAATCCATTCCGTCAACCGTCTGTGAAACCGGTTTCAAAATAGAACCCGCCAGCACGGGAAGATGGTGGAAAAGGGATTCCATCCGCCTAACCTCTCGATCCGTAAAAACTGAGGAATCCTCCACAGGCACAAAGGTAGATTTGTTCAAACTGGAAACAGGATGGTCCACTTTAGGTGGCACCGTCCAACAGTTGGAAACCTTTTAGGCAAGAGGATATCAGCGTTTAAAGCGTTTTGGCACCACTAACACTTGCTTAACGCGCCGCCATTGGTCATTCACGATATCGTGAAAGGTGTCGGGACCCTTGCCAGATTTCTGGGACTTTTTGGGGGACAAAAGCCAACCGCGTCCCTGCCCAAGTGGGCACATTAGCCAATTTTAAAGTATCCCTCACTGAAATAATCAGGGCTTCCACTAAAGCGCATTCCCGCGCAGCAGCTGAAGAAGACAGGTTCTCTTCACCATCTGACTGCGAGGACAGTGACCCCTCAGGTAGGGAGGCATCCGAGGCAACCCCATCAGCCTCTGAATTAGAGGTCAACTCCCTAGAAGTAGAGGGCAGCGGTAGTTTATGGCTATCAACCTTTACATGACTAAATCAACTGTGGTCGCCAGGCTTCCCAGTGCAGCTGAAATTGAGCCCAGCGACTGCGATCTGGACTGTCCGGGAGTCACACAACGCGAGTCTGAGGGTGATCTTCCAGCTTGGGACTCCATTATGCAAATCCCCAAAAAATGGAGTACTGTCACTTTAAGAGAGACGATCGCAGTATCCTCCTTTAACTCAAACTGATATTAAAAGGTGTAGGGATATGCCCGCAGGGACCTCCAATTACGTTACCACCTCAGACACTCTTCCTCCTGAATCCATCCCAACTTGAGAGAAAAGCAGGAAATGACCTCTGCACTGCAGCAGGAAATGATCACACAGGAAGTGATGTCGCTCGATAGGGAAGTACTGCCGATTATAGCACCAGGGCTATACAAAGATGGACGCCCATACAAAGTAATAGGAAGCTGCAGGGAAAAATGGCTGCCCCATACAAGTCTATGGGGAAAAAATACATTACCCACACTTAAGATGGCAGCGCCCACGGCTTACCATGCGGCTAGGGACCGACACATGCAGGCCTCAGGAACAACAGGGACCAGCAAGCCCAAGGTACCATTTTACCCCCCCCCCCCCCCCAGAGTGCCAGAGCACTCCAGACACACAGTCCCCACAGGGACATGGAGAGCAAAGGACACACAAAACTGGGCAGACCAGGGGGATCTCTTGAGAGGCACAAATCCCATTATCCCCAGGGGAGGGCCCACATCCCCCCAAGGCCAGCAGGGGCACATTTAATCACCATACCATGGACCAGGTGGGCTCCGCTCCGGGCAGACTGCCTCCCACCAGAAGTGGGAGTGCTGCCAGCCGATGGGTACTCTGCGACTCAGGACATTCCAGGTCGATGCGTCCCGGCGAGGCATCCGCTCGCTGGCTCGTCCCCCTCCAAACCGTCGTGGCTAGTCCTTGGTCGGAACTATAACCTGCTCACGCTCGTAGGCCAGACTGGGGGGGCCATAAGGATCTAGATTATCCAGTACGAAGCTCCAGCCAACATCATTGCTTGTAGATCACCAGGAAAAATCTTCCCTGAACACTAGCTAGAAAAGTGAGTTAAGAAAAATAAAAGAATAAAAAAGCTGAGACCAGGGTCCCAGTAGGAAACCTAGGTCCTAATCCTTCTCTAGGCAGAAAAACTGATGTGCTGAGTCATGCAGTGGGGGTTTATGCCTAGAGGGACAGTCCCCTTGGCGTGTGTATTCAAATTTTTTTATGCCTAGACTACTCCTGATGGGAGGAGCATAATCCACTCAGCTCATGGAGATGAGGCTGCGTCTGTCGACGGACGATAGAGATAAATATTTTGCCTTTAGCTATACATTAAAGTTTCCTTTCACACCTATGGGTACCGTAGTGTTTTTATCCATTGGCAGCAGTGACATAGCAGCTGGCATGAGGAACCCCAGCTCCCAGTGGGGGACATGCTATGAAACACACCCTGAATTAATAGCAGCTGTGACAATAACTGTTGGAGACAGCAGTTTTCACTTGCTATCAACCGGCACGGGTAAGTATTCAACTTCTACAACAAAATAATTGGGCGCAAAAAGACAGAGTTCACAATGTCACTTCAACACCTGGTGGGTATGATGGTAAGGGGGGGGGGGGGGGGACAGTTAAAATAGTTCATCTGAATGCTGCGCACTGTAGCGGCTGCTGGTGGAGGAGGTAGAAGCAACTCTGCAGATAAAAAGGAGAGAAAAGCACAGCGCATTCTAAGTGCAGCAGGAAACAAATTTAATATAAAAAAGTGTAAGAAACTTACTCACAAGGGTAAGCTTGTTAAAAAGCTTGTAAAATAAATGTGGACGTCTGTGCATCTTAGTCCTGGGGGTCCTGGATGGCGGTGTCCTCGCTGGCTGCCACGTTGGAAGGGATTCCTGGGAGGGAGTCTGAGGTTTCCCTGGTCCGTGGAACGCAAGGGAACAGCTCCAACAGGCTGTGACGTCACTTCCTGGTCATGAGGCACAGACGGAAAGGGCGACGAGTTGCGGAGCATGCGCTCCTTCTTAAGGCCTGAGGATTGGGAGCTGGAGTTATATTAAATTTGTTTCCTGCTGCACTTAGAAGGCGCTGAAGTATTCAACTTCTGACTGCTATATATTAACTACATTATGATGGAACATCAGAAGAATAATAAAGGTCAGAGAGACCCCAGGATAACCTTCACAAGATGGTGCTTGGGCGCTATCCGTAAGAATTCGGTTTGGCCTTGGTGGTAAATGTTTGAGAATTGCTGGTTTATTCAGCTGGTTTGATTTGATGAGAACAGTTTGAATTATATTACCTCTCGTCTGGCTCTGGTAGTTGATCAAGATACTCAAGGCTGACATAGACCTGGCACGTGGAACAGGCAAGGGAAGATTCACAGGCCCCTGTGTGCAGAAAAAAGCATTACATGGGAAGACATGTGGTAATGGGAAGACAATAAAAAACGAAAGCATAATATTACCCACTTACGACGGCCACTGCAGTTATACGGCGGCAGGCAGCCGCACCTGGGTAAATCACCGTAGCTGTACGTTGCTTGCTCTCAGGAGGCTAGGGTGCGAGCGCGTACCGCCGGCACGCTAACGTCAGCGGGGAAGCCGATGCAGCGGGCAGGATCACAGGTCTCTATGATCATTTCACAAACCACGCCCCCCCAACAGTTAGAATCACTCCCCTAGGCTCACATTTAACCCCTTGATCACCCATGATAACCCATTCCCTGCCAGTGTCATTATTACAGTAACAGCGCATATTTTTAGCACTGCTGTAGTAATGTCACTGGTACCCCAAAAAGTGTCAAAAAGGTCAGTCAGGGGTCCGATCTGTCCACTGCAATGTCAGAGTCTCACAAAAAATTTCAGATTGCCGCCATTACTAGTAAAAAAAAAAAAAACAAATAAAAATGACATAAATCTTTCCTGTAGTTAGTTGACGCGATAACTTTTGTGCACACCAATCAAAATACGCTTATTGTGATTTTTTTTAACAATTTTGATTTTTAAATTTTTTTTTTTAAATGTCATATAGCAGAATGTGAAAAATATTTTTTTTTTTTTTCAAAATTGTCGCTCTTTTTTTGTTTATAGTGAAAAAAAAAAAAAAAAAAAAAATCTCACATCTTGTTTTTAACCATTTAAGCCCCAGGCCTATTTTTGAAACTTTTTGTTTACAAGTTTAAATCAGTATTTTTTTGGCTAGAAAATTACTAAGAACCCCCAAACATTATATATATTTTTTAAGCAAAGCCTCTGGAGAATAAAATGGCGGTCATATTTTTTGTCACGCGGTATTTGCGCAGCGGTGTTTCAAACGCCATTTTTTTGGAATAATTACGAAAAATCACATTTTACTGCATTTAAAAAAAAAACTAAACAGTAAAGTTAGCCCATTTTTTTTTTGTATATTGTGAAAGACGATGTCACGCCGAGTAAATAGATACCCAACATGTTACGGTTTAAAATTGCGCACACCCGTAGAATGGCGACAAACTACGGTCAATAAAAATCTTCATGGGCGAAGCTTTAAAAAATTTTAACGGTTACCAGTTTAGAGTTAGAGTGTAGCTCTTTTTTTTTTTAATTATTGCTCACGCTCTGGCGATCGCAGCGATACCTCACAAGTGTGGTTTGAACAGCGATTTCATTTGCGGCGCGACTACCATATGCGTTTTCTTTTGTGCGCGAGCTGACGGTGATGGCTAATTTTTTTTTTTCCTATTTATTTATTTTTTTTTTAATTTTAACACAGGTTTTAAAATAAAAATCTGATCACGTTTATTGCCGTAACAAGCAATGTAAACATCCCTTGTGACAGCAATAGGCAGTGACAGGTACCCTTTATGGAGAGATGGAGGGTCTAAAAGACCCCAGACCCCCTCCACTACACTTCCATGTATTCAAAAACGCCAAAAACTGCATTTTTGAATACATTCACTTTTTGAAACTACGGCCTTTAGCAGCCGAGTAACCTGGATTTGACGTCATGGACGCCGCCTCCGGGTTACGTCATCGGAGACCCGATCAAAGACGCTTCCTGCTTAGATCGGGACTCCATCCAGCTGGTGGGACGGGAGACCCGGGCAGAGCCGCGGAAGGGGGGGGACGTCCCCTCCCGCTCGCCCGGGTAATGATCAAGTGGCTCCCGAGCCGCATCGGTCGTTACAGCCAGAAAGCCGACTGCCGGCTCTAAACAACGATACCGGGATGATGCCTCTAGCTAGAGGCATCATCCTGGTACAACCACTTAAAGTGAGCCGACGTAGGTCTACGTCAGTTTGCGTTAAGTGGTAAGGTGAAAAGTTAGACTGGATAATCCGGTTCTTTGCAGGCTGGCTGGTAAGTTGAGCTGGGAATTTTTCTTTGTTGTTGTTTGACATGCGTCGCCTTTCCATGTGATCATTGCTTAAGGCCAGTTATAGGTTGGGGCAGTTGCCATTTGCACTCCCAACACAATCTCCTGAGTACGGCTCCAATCAGCAGCTTTGCTCAAGAAGTGACAACAGTGTTGATTAGAGCAGTGTTCTGTGTGGGGCTCTTTCGGGCTGCAGGGGAGCCTTTAACCGCTGCCTGTGCCTGAGAACTATAGGCTCAACTCTTAGGGTCCATGTACACGGGACGTTGTAAACGGCGGTTTAGGAGCAGTTGGGCTTTTTTTTCAGAAGCCCCTGAACCCACCTCTATGTTATCTTATCTGTCCATGTACACAGGGTCGTTTACAGTCATTTGCAGGCAGTTGAGTTCAGGGAAGTTTTTTGGAAAGCAATTATTTGCGCTCGAACGTGTGTTTCCCGGCGTTTCAAACGCAAAAACGTGACCGAACGCGATGACCCGCGTTTAGCGCTCGCGTTTTTTTACTTTAAAGGGTAATTATTTTTTTGACCTCTAGGAACGGTTCTAAACGCAAACGCTCGCAAACGCCTGCTAAACGTGGGTGCAAATGCGACCTAACGGACGTTTAAAACGTCCTAAAAATTCCAGCATTCAAAGGGACCTAACAACGTCCCGTGTACATGGAGCCTTATACGTGTTGGCAGCACAGATTTGTTTTTGCTGCAGTATCAAGCTGATAAAGTAAAACAAGAGACATTTTTATTACATGGAGCCAGACTACATCACAGTATTACATTAAGAGGGTTGAATTTGGCTATATTCCTCCAGTATCTTGCATGGAGAGGGGCTTAGAGCTTCTGTCAGGTCTTACCAACAGTTTGTGTTGCCTGGAAGAGAGATGAACTCCAGGCAAACACCTGCAATAAATCATAGCTCCCAACTGTCTCTATTTCAAGAGACTGTCCACATTCGGAACAAAGTCCCTCATTTTGGTCTGATCCATATAGAGTGGGTATAGAAAATAATCCCCCGCCAACCCCCACCCCCCCCCCCCCATAAAATAATTAAAATTTGTTCCTTTGCAACCTGAAATGAAGGCAGACACAGTTTTCGTTTTTTTTCAGCTGTATTAACTCAACCCAACATGTCAGAAAAAAAAAAAAACATTCAAAAACAGAATCACTGAGTTGGAAAAGGGATCAACCCACTTATGTCAGTATTTTGTTGAACCACCTTTTGTTTTAACCACTTAAGGACTGGAAGATTTTGCTGCTTAATGACAAGGCCCTATTTTGCGATTCAGCAGTGCGTTACTTTAACGGACAATTGCGCGGTCATGCAACGCTGTACCCAAATAAAATAAGCGTATTTCGATTGGTTTGCGCAAAAGTTATTGCGTCTACTAACTATGGGAAAGATTTGTCATTGTTTTTTTTTTTTTGTTCTTTTTACTAGTAATGGCGGCGATCTGCGATTTTTTTTGTGGGACTGCTACATTGGGGTGGAAAGATCGGACCCCCTAACTGACATTTTTGACACTTTTGGGGGTACCAGTGACATTACTACAGTAATCAGTGCTAAAAATATGTTACTGTAATAATGCCATTGGCAGAGAAGGGGTTAATACTATCAAGGGGTTAAAGGTAAGCCTAGGGGAGGGATTCTAACTGTGGGGGGGTTTGGGCTTGTGAGATCGTCACAGAGACATGTGATCCTATATAGCAGGATCACATAGCCTCTGTGATCACTTCAGGGAAAATGACAGACAGCTGGTTTACATCAGCCGTCGGTCCTTCTCTGTCAGCGGGGGGAGATCGCGAGTGGCCGGCGGCCATCGGAGCTGCCTGTCACACGCACTGGCTCCCCGGCTGACAATGACCACGCTTTGTCATAAATTCCTGAAACTGCTTCAGAGTTGTGTAGGCCTCTTGGTAGCCTCTCTGACCAGTTTCCTCCTGGCGCTTTCATCTAGTTTGGAGTGATGTCCTGATCCAGGGAGGGTCTGTGTTGTACCAAATACCTTCCACTTCTTAATATTATACTTTTCTGTTCTTCTGGGCATTAATAAAGCCTTTGAAATATTTTTGTATCCATCTCCTGACTTTTGCCTGTCCACAATTTTATCAGAGAGATCCCCGTGACAGTGCCTTGCCACCCATAGTTGATGGCTTGCTTTAGTTGCACTACCAGGGACTAAAATGCTTCAGGAAAGCTCTTTTCATGCTGAGCTAATCAAAATGACAACAGCTGAGCAAAGTTGACAGTCAAATGGCTTTGGGTGTCATTGAGATGATGATTAGCTACATCTGATTGAGCTTACAAGTCATTTTTAGGAGGGGGGGGGGGGGTGATCCTTCTTCTAACTCAGTGATTCGGTTTTTTAAATGTTTTTGTTTCTGACATTTTGATGTTAAATCTTTTACTTGGATGGTATAAGTATGAGTAAATACAGCTGGATACATCAAAAACTGGGGGTCTTCATTTTAGGCTGCAAAGCAACAAAATGTGATTATTTTTAAAGGGTATAGTATACCCACTGTAGTTGTATATACAATTCACTTCTTATCTAAAAGTGTTTTACAATGCAAAACATTTCATCCAATTTCTAGACTGCTGCATTTGTAAATTCCAAAAGCCAATATAAAGGAACAGTGGTGGTAAAAAAGCACTTGCGGGTTTAACCAAACATTTTCTTTGTACAATTCTCCTCAACGCCGGCGCCTCGTGGCCCTTTAAGGGATTTCTAATGCAGGGAGGGGGGGCGGAGTTTATGATCACGTGACTGCCACGAATAGTTGTCACATGATCGGAAAGCTCCTGATCACAAGTGACGATCAGGAGCTTTCTGTTAGGTGCCGGTAACTGTGCCGGGAGTGCGCAGGGCGGGCGCTCTCGGCACACGTTTGTTCACACATTTTGGTGCGCAAATATGTTCGGCGTCAAGGTCCACATGTTGAGAGGCTGCATAATTAAGTACCGCCGGCGCAAAGAGGTTAAGGGGGGTGTGTGTCCTATGCCTACATACTTTTGCTAATAGGTGTTCCTCAGTCCCATCTCTCATTCCCAGGTATGCATAAATGGGAACAGTTTCACCTGCAATAGGATTTGTATTTCTGACCACTTCTGAGATTTAGCTCATCTCTCTGTCACTCTGCTTTCTCCAACTAGAATGTCCCCTAATAGCACTAAATAACTATTACAACTGCAGTACAACTGACTGGCTTCTTGTGCTGCTTCTTTCTCTCCAAGTTTGAGCTCTGCTAATTACAAGAGGCTAAAACCAAGCCAAGCTCTGGTACCTACACTGTTTAAAAAAAAAAAAAAAAAAATCACATAATAATTACAGAGCTGTATTCATGTGCATCTTTTATATCTGTCTGGAAGCTAGCTTTCAGTGCGGTCTGTATTCCTACAGAGATTCCCTTCTCCTCCGGTTTTGTATGACAGCCATCGCCTGTACAGGAAGTAAGGAAAAATCCCCCTCATGGGGACAAGGACAGCAATAGTCAGTGTTTCTATTACCCCCATTGAAGCACCCCAGCAAAAATAATATAGTCAGCCTTTTTCATGTGTTTTTAGTCTGGTCCTGTTAGTGCATGGTTAAAGGATAAGTCCAGGCAAAACCTAACTAATGCTAAACCTGCTCTGTGCCACATTATCTAACCCTATAAAGCAAAAAAATAAAATAAATTGCTGTGCTCACCTATTCTGCAGCCGATCTGGTCTGGTCTCCAGCAGCGGAAGCTGTGTGCAGGAGAGGACCGACAACCGCTGTGAAATGCCTGGGAAGTGACGTCACCCACAGAGTTACTATGGGGCTTCCGTTGTCGGATGCCTCTCCTGCACCCGCCTCCATACTGAAGCCGCCACTGACCGCTGATGCTGGCACAGGACCTGATCGGCTGCAGAATAGGTGAGCACAGCGATTTTTTTTTTCCTCTTTACAGGATTAGATAGATTAGGGTTAGAATGTGGCACAGAGCAGCTTTAGCGTTAGTTAGGTTTTGCCTGGACTTATACTTTAAGGGTGGAGCCTTGATACACTGGGCTCAAGGGAAGTGAAGCATCATTCAACACGGAAAGTGAGCGCAGCTGGGTCGCTGAGCGGGATAGTCTGCATGAAACAGCATCCCAAGCAAGAAAGAAAAAGTCAGCTCTGGAGTCAAAACATTTCTTGCTGAACTTCATGTCTCATCTGTGTCCTGCAGTTGATGTGGAAGTTGGTGGGAAACGTAGGTAAAAGCTGAAGGGGTTTGCCAGTGAACATCAGGGGAACAGTTCTTAGCAACAGAGCAGCACAGGCAGCAGGAGCGGGAACATGTTCTGTTCTTTTGTTTACAGGTACATGCTTTTTTAAAAAATTTTACTTATGAGACGGTCTCTTTAACCTCCCTGGCGATATTCCTGAGTGTGGCTCGATGTTAATTTTCAGTACCAATAGCGGTAACCCCGAGCCACACTCGGGTTTACCCCGTAATGTTGCTCACCTTCCCTGCAATCCCCCTGTTGTCCTCAACCGGCGTCCTCACTTTCTCTCCCCACTCTGTGGTAGTTCAAAATTTTCCACGCACAAAGCACTGGAAAAGCACAGGCAGGGCACTGGAAAAGTCCCCAGGTGAAATCCTGTGGTGAAATGGCATGATACAGTGTAATCCGTTAGGATCATAGCTTTGTATCATCTCATTTAATGTATTTACATTTTTGAAATTGCCGCCGGTTCAACCCCCTGCGTCGTAACGCTCGCAGGGAAGGGAACCGGAAGACAGGATCTGGCATCGGACAGGAGGACAGCTGGGGAGGACGGAGGAGGATTACAGGGGAAGGCGAGTTTTAAAAATGTAAAATAACAGATTTCCATGCAAAACAATGTACCGCTTTTAGCCCAGAAATCCGGACATAATCAGACGGCCAGGGAGGTTAAACCCCTCCAATTTTTTGTACATTTAGTAATCACTTACCTTCCAAGTCAATGCCGTACCTATGAGCAAGGTACAGAACACTCTCTCCGATCTTCCCTTTAACAGGAATGCGCTTGCCGGCCCTATCTATAAATACAACGTCCACCCTGCGGAGAGAGTTGACATGCGTTTACAATCCATTCGTACAAATTAGCCAATTAATGTCTGCCTAGCCCCATGCTTTGTATTATTCCTTTGCATTTGTCTGCTATGACCAATAAATTCTACTTTAACCATAGCTTGTCTAATCCCCTCCTGATTGTTAAAAAAGGATAGGATTCACTTTTGTAGGTGGGCGAGGGAAGAAAAATATGAATGCAGCTGGAGTGTAAAACTTAAAAGGAGAAGTACAGTCAAAGCTCATTTGGCTGTGGAATTCCTGTGGATCACAGGAGAGAAGTTCGTTCTGTGACCCATTTTAGGCTGACAGCGGGCTGAAGAGCTCACCGGTCACAGAGTCGGTCCAGGCTGGGGAAAGATCGTGACCATATGGACAGGATCCACCTAGGAACATGAACTGGCACCTGGCTCAGCCTCTCAGCAGAGCAGACAGTGGTGACTTACAGTCACCAGTTCTCTACTCATGGACCACTGAGATCTGAGCGAACAACGGTATTTGATCGCGCAGGTCTTAGTCTTAGAGCCGACAGGGGACAGATGCAGCATCGGACTGATGCTGCATCCACCTAGCCAAGTATGATTCCCCCCCCCAAAAAAAAAAAAAAAACCCCAAACTTCTAACGTGACCTCTAACATTTAAAGGAAACTTGTCTTGAGAATATGCAAAGACTGCCACTGCTGACTTCCCTCTAAAAAAAGTTGCCTGAGTTGTCACTGTTGTGGACACGCATGCAGATTAGACAGTTATGGTTAGGTCAGAACTCCCGATTCCTGATCTACTTACTTCTAATGAAGACTGAGGACATCTAGTGAGGAAAAGGAATTATTGTTGCAACTATAGAAGTAGGTAATTATTGCAGCCAGAGTGTTTTTTTTTTTTTTTAAAAAACAAGCTCCTTAAGACCCTTTAAAAAAAACGCCCAGATTTTGGCTTTACCGTCAGTTTAAAAGAAAAGTTCAGATTTCCAATACAAAATTATACTCCCCTAGGTAGATGCAGCATTGGTCTGATGCTGCATCTGTTCCCTGCCACCTCTACACTGAGAGCTGAGCCGTCAAACACCACTGATTGCTCAGTTCTCCCCTACGCTCTGAGGAATGGTGACCATCAGTCATTGG
Source organism: Pelophylax lessonae (assembly GCF_965119305.1). NCBI lineage: Eukaryota > Metazoa > Chordata > Amphibia > Anura > Ranidae > Pelophylax > Pelophylax lessonae. Next base: position 49,427,936 of record NC_138768.1, on the reverse strand, counting down.
CTCTCTGCTCTGCCCCTCCAGCTCTCATTGGAGCACTGAGCTGTGGAGGGGACAAGGGCGGCTGGCTCAGTCTCCCAGGGGCTCACTGGAAGGCTGAGCTGGGTGGCAGTGCCCAGGCTCCTGGGTGGAACTTGACTGTAAAGTCTCGGTCAATCCAGCACCTGGATCAGCTAAATTACGCCAACCAACAGCAGACTTTAGACCGCTCCCGGCTGAAAACGGGCCACAAGAGTGCATAAGAAACTGCACTCCTGTGATCTATAGGAGAAGTACGGCCAAAAAAGCTTTGGCCATACTTCTCCTTTAACATTACTTAAATAACCTTAAACCCTTAAAAATGGACCTACCTTATTGGCATCATATGTTATCGCCAGGGAGTAACTACTTGGGAGGGGGAAGATTGTTGGCCGCAGAGTCAGGTGGGCTGCTCATAATAGCAGCAAATGGGTGCCTGGTGTGTATTGAATTTCATATTGCTCAACAGATTCAAGAGTGAACAACACAAAAAAAGTTTCATCTGCTCATGTTTTCTCTTCACTGGTTCCTTCTTCTTTCCTCGTTAACATGCTAATTAAATCATTTAAAAACCTGTTTCTGTTAAACACTTAATTTTAGACACAGTGGCATCATCCCTTCTAGGTCGCTTTCCATTACGATACAATGCAGGCAGATCATGGGTATTAGGAGGGGATGCGAAGGTGCTACACATAGCTTCCTCATGTTGAGCCTCCATGATTCAAAGAATTGAAACCCCGTAAATGAAAGGGTTGGGTCAGTGATTGTAAGGCTAGGGAGGAAAGGGTCTAAATCAGCGGTCGCCAACTAGTGGTCCATGGACAACTGATGGTCCACAAGAAAATGTTGGTCTCCAGGGGTTGGGTCACAAAATCAACATTGTGACAGATGCATACCGCCCAATGTTGTTTCCAGTGATGTTCTCAATGCACGCTGACAGTCAATAGTGTTAGGGCACATTGACACCTGATGCCTCCACTGTACTTCCAGCTCCTGTGAAGTCAGAGGGAGGCGCTGGGAGTAGTGCAGAGAGCGGGAAGGTGAAGAAGGAAGGGACTTCCAATGGCAGTGGTGATTACAGACTGTGTGGGGAGCAACGAGCATGAGCACATGGCTGAATAAGGAGGCGAGATCCAATGATCAATGAGTCTGGGGAGGGTGAGAGAGAGGGGGGCAGAGAGCCAAAGCATTGTGTAGAAGGCAGCATTGTGTGTATAAGGCAGCAGTGTGTTCCAGGGGGCCAGGGGCAGAGAGTTGGAGCATTGTGTGCATAAGGCATGTGAAATTCAGGTTAGTGGTCCACAGGATTCAAAATTGTGAATTTGGTGGTCTGTGAGAGGTCTGAAAGGTTGCTGACCACTGGTCTACATAATATTGGATGTCCTCTAGACAGAAAGGGAGAGAGGCTCTATATGACATGCTGCAGTGTCTAGTGCACACTGTGAGAAGCTCACAGTGTGCAGTGAAATCAGAATACAGGACAGGAGCATGTAAAGGGGAATGTAAGTAAGACTGAGGGCAAGGCTGCAGTTCAACTTTACTACTATAATAGAAAAGTTCTGGAGGTTATTCTCAGTTATACACTGCTCACAAAAATTAAAGGAACACTTTTGAAAACACATCAGATCTCATTCGGGAAAAATATCATGCTGGATATCTATACTGATATGGACTGGGCAATGTGTTAGGAACAAAAGAATGCCACATAGTTTGATGAAAATTAAAATTTATCAACCAACAGAGGGCGAAATTCAAAGACACCCTAAAAATCAAAGTGAAAAAACGGTGCACTAGGCTAGTCCATTTTGCTGAAATTTTTGCAGCAACTCAAAATGGTACTCAGTAGTTTGTATGGCCCCCCACATGCTTGTATGCATGCCTCACAATGTTGGGGCATGCTACTAATGAGACGACGAATGGTGTACAGGGGTATTTCCTCCCAGATCTGGACCAGGGCATCACTGAGCTCCTGAACAGACTGAGGTGCAACCTGGGGACGTCCGATAGACCGAAACATAATGTGCCAGAGGTGTTCTATTGGATTTAGGTCAGACGAGCGTGAGGGTCATTCAAGGGCATCAATTCCTTCATTCTCCAGGAACTAGCTACATACTCTTGCCACATAAGGCTGGGCATTGTCGTGCACCAGGAGGAACCCAGGACCCACTGCACCAGTGTAGGGCCTGACAATGGGTCCAAGGATTTCATCAAAATACCTAACGGCAGTCAGGGTGCCATTGTCTAGCCTGTAGAGGTCTGTGCGTCCCTCCATGGATATGCTTCCCCAGACCATCACTGACCCACCACCAAACTGGTCATACTGAACGATGTTACAGGCTGCATAACGTTCTCCACGGCTTCTCCAGACCCTTTCAGGTCTGTCACATGTGCTCAGGGTGAACCTGCCCTCATCTGTGAAAAGCACAGAGAGCCAGTGCAAACCTGCCAATTCTGGAATTCAATGGCAAATGTCAATCCAGCTCCACGGTGGTTAGAAGTAAGCAGAAGGCCCACTAGAGGACATCGGACCCTCAGGCCATCCTCATGAAGTCTGTTTCTGACTGTTTGGTCAGAGACATTCATACCAGTGGCCTGCTGGAGGTCATTTTGTATGGCTCTGGCAGCGCTCATCCTGTTTCTCCTTGCACAAAGGAGCAGATACCGGTCCTGCTGATGAGTTAAGGACCTTCTACGGCCTTGTCCAGCTCTCCTACAATAACTGCCTGTCTCCTGGAATCTCTTCCATGCTCTTGAGACTGGGCTGGGAGACCCAACAAACCTTCTGGCAATGGCACTTATTGATGTACCATCCTGGAGGAGGTGGCCTGCCTGTGCAACCTCTTTAGGCTCCAGGTATCGCCTCATGTTACCAGTAGTGACACTGACCCTATCCAAAAGCAAAACTAGTGAAACACAGTCAGAAAAGATGAGTAGGGGAAAAAACAAATTTCAGTGGCCTTCACCTGTAAAACCATTTCTGTTTAGGAGGTCGCCTCATTGTTGCCCATCTAGTGCCCGTTTGTAATTTAGTTACCACCATAGCAGTTGAAACTGATTAACAACCCCCTCTGCTACTTAACTGATCAGATCAATATTCTAGGAGTTTACTTGACTTTATGCTATACTGTGATTAAAAAGTGTTCCTTTCATTTTTTTGAGCAGTGTAGAATTTCTATAAACATTTCTTTTTCTAGGAGTTTTCATTAGATCTATAAAGCATATGCAAGTCTGCTTTCAGAATGCTTCATTGTGCACGTTGTACCCACTGGGGTTGATTTACTAATTTTGGAGAGTGCAATATCTGGTGCAGCTCTGCATGGTAGCCAATCAGCTGTTAACTTCAGCTTGTTCAGTTAAGCTTTGACAAAAAACCTGGAAGCTGATTGGTATTCTATGCAGAACTGCACCAGATTTTGCACTTATTAGTGTTAGTAAATCAACCCCAATATCCTGTTTCCCTTATACTGAGCCAAATTTAGATTTTGTTTTTGGCAGCATATACTTGTTCTCATTTTGGGGGAGATTTACTAACACTGGTGCACACGGAATCTGGTGCAGCTGTGCACTGTAACCAATTCTTCTAACTGCAGCTTGTTCAATTAACCGCTTTACAACCACCCGCCGCAGTTGTACTGCGGCAGGCAATCGTTCCTGCGCGAACTGCTGAAACTATATGTCGGTCGTGCGCAGGAGGCTAGGGGGCGAGCGGGCGGCGTGCTGAGCCTAGGCTCAGTGAAAGTGGGTTGGCCATCATTCTACCTGGAAGACTGAGGACATCTTTTGATGGAAAAAAGTACTGTGGGGGACAGCTCCAAATTGAAGATTTATATGGTGGGATCTGTGAGTCCTGCATTATCGGGAGGAGGATCGCCCTCTGCTTTCATACATTTGGCCATATCGGATCTCTGTAATGGAGGTCATCTTCATTTGGTAAGAGGCGGTGTGATCAGTGTGTCTGGTGGTGGTTCTCCGGATCTACAGCTTTGCACCTTTTTTGCTTGAAGTGGACACTAAGGGACTGTCTGGTACAGTCAGTTTGGGTCTTTTTTATAGGAGTAGCGCCACATTGTTTACAACATTTTTTTACCTGCAAAAAAATGTGCATTCATTATTTTTTTCTAAAACGTTACCCTATCCTTTAAAGCGTAACTCCACTTTTGTTGAGAATAAAACTTTCCCCTCCGGGTGATCTCTGTACATTACAGGGAATTTAACAAACTTTGTTGCAGATTCCTACCTTTTGTTATTCTGAAGAAATCCCTGTTTGTTCCTCTGTGCTGAGTGGGTCAAATGGGAGTGGTTTCATAATTATCTATCAGCTGTGGCAGCTGCAGGGCTCTAATGAGGAAATCTGCTGGGCCTGCATCCCTTTAGACGTGTTCCTATTGGGAGTATCTCACCAAAAATGACATTTTTGTTGCAGGGGATGCCAGAAATCTGACTTGTATCTTAGGCAGACTTCTGGGAAAATTGGTGAGCCAAATCACACAAGCAGTAAATTAGGTTTCTGGGGTGTGGTCAGTATACATTCTGTTTACAGAACAGCTCCAGGAGGCCATATTGCATTGCAATTTCCGAAAATTACAACAGCTGCAGATTGAAAAGGAAAGGTCATTTATAATAACAATCAATTACAATATGATTTGTGTGGCAATTGTATACGCTATATTGGTTTATTCTTTATTTGATATTTTTCCACGAAAGTGGAGTTACCCTTTAAGCTTTCACAATAAAATCTGGAAGCTGGTTGGTTACTACGCATAGCTGTACCACATTCTGTGTGCACCAAGTTTTAATAAATCCCCCCTTTTGTATCATGGTCCTTCAGTTATCTACTACTGGTTTAGATGCTTTCAAAGTGGTGGCATGATGTAAAAACCACATTCCCACAGAAAACCAAAAGGCATCTAAAAAAAATGGATGAAAACAGTTGTTCCTCTCTTCTTGCAGCACATTCTGCCCAAATAGTTTTATACACCCCATTTCTTGCAGGATATTGCATATGACAGGACAAGCTGTCAATGCAAGGACACCACCACTATGTGGATGCATTCATCAAAAGGTGTGGAGCTTCTCACCAGGGAAAGAGGGACATTGTAATGATACAGTGCCTTGAAAAAGTATTCAAACCCCTTGAAATTTTCCACATTTTGTCATGTTACAACCAAAAACGTAAATGTATTTTATTGGGATTTTATGTGATAGACCAACACAAAGCGGCACATAATTGTGAAGTGGAAGGAAAAATGATCAATGGTCTTCAAATTTTTTTACAGATATGTGAAAAGTGTGGCGTAGATTGGTATTCAGCCTCCCTGAGTCAGTAATTTGTAGAACCACCTTTCGCTGCAATTACAGCTGCAATCTAGGGCTGTCACGACTCGTTGACTACAAAAATACGTCGACGTGCGTAAAAGGCGTCGACGCGTCACCGCGTGTGACGTCACACGCCCCCTGCTCGCATTGCCGGCCGGCCGCTGCATTGATTGGGGCCGCTGCACTGCACTGCCCCGACCCCGGCCCCCGCTGTGCTCCAGCCGCTGTGAGCGGCATGACATCCAGTAGGCGAGCGGCATGACATCCCAGAGGCGAGCGGCATGACATCCAGTAGGCAAGCGGCATGACATCCCAGAGGCGAGCGGCATGACATCCCAGAGGCGAGCGGCATGACATCCCAGAGGCGAGCGGCATGACATCCCAGAGGCGAGCGGCATGACATCCCAGAGGCGAGCGGCATGACATCCCAGAGGCGAGCGGCATGACATCCCAGAGGCGAGCGGCATGACATCCCAGAGGCGAGCGGCATGACATCCCAGAGGCGAGCGGCATGACATCCCAGAGGCGAGCGGCATGACATCCCAGAGGCGAGCGGCATGACATCCCAGAGGCGAGCGGCATGACATCCCAGAGGCGAGCGGCATGACATCCCAGAGGCGAGCGGCATAACATCCCAGAGGCGAGCGGCATGACATCCCAGAGGCGAGCGGCATGACATCCCAGAGGCGAGCGGCATGACATCCCAGAGGCGAGCGGCATGACATCCCAGAGGCGAGCGGCATGACATCCCAGAGGCGAGCGGCATGACATCCCAGAGGCGAGCGGCATGACATCCCAGAGGCGAGCGGCATGACATCCCAGAGGCGAGCGGCATGACATCCCAGAGGCGAGCGGCATGACATCCCAGAGGCGAGCGACGCTCTGCACACTGAGGCAGTGATGTGGTGCAATGCTCTGCTGGTGCAAAAGTTAGTAAAATGCCCTTATGCCCCCTTTTTTTTTTTTACTTACTGAAATAAAACATTGTCATAACTTGTGACATAATTAAAGCTTAGCCATATTTTTACAAAATGCAGAAAGATTGCCACAAAACCTAAAAATGTCTTCAGTATGAACTGTCATAACTACAGCATCCCTGTGTTGAAGACATTTGAGGTGCTCAACAGTGCCTCTCCACTTCATCTACAGCAACCCTGTGCAGTAAAAATCTGGGTCAGGAAGATCAAGTAATTTGTTCTATTACAGACAGCCTTGGTTAGCCAGCAGGTTCCATTTAAGGGCTTACTATGGGGTCTGTACTGGGAGGGGGGGGGGGGGCTTTCTGAGGGGTCTGTACTGGGAAAGGACTTACTGAGGGGTCTGTACTGGGAGGGGGCTTACTGAGGGGTCTGTACTGGGAGGGGGGGGGGATTACTGAGGGGTCTGTACTGGGAGGGGGCTTACTGAGGGGTCTGTACTGGGAAGGGACTTACTGAGGGGTCTGTACTGGGAAGGGACTTACTGAGGGGTCTGTACTGGGAGGGGGTCTGTACTGGGAGGGGGGCTTACTGAGGGGTCTGTACTGGGAGGGGGGCTTACTGAGGGGTCTGTACTGGGAGGGGGGGGGCTTACTGAGGGGTCTGTACTGGGAGGGGGGGGCTTACTGAGGGGTCTGTACTGGGAAGGGACTTACTGAGGGGTCTGTACTGGGAAGGGGGGCTTACTGAGGGGTCTGTACTGGGAAGGGGGGCTTACTGAGGGGTCTGTACTGGGAGGGGGGGCTTACTGAGGGGTCTGTACTGGGAAGGGACTTACTGAGGGGTCTGTATTAATTACAGGATTAATTAGCTAATCAAAAAAACACTCAATTAAGCAAAAAAAATAAAATAAAAATAATTGTTCGATTAGTCGACTAATCGTAAAAATAATCAATAGATTAGTCGACAGACAAATTAATCGTTAGTTGCAGCCCTACTGCAATCTGTAGGTCTCTACCAGCTTTCAACATCTAGACCAGGGTTTCTCAACCAGGGTTCCGTGGATACCTGCCTGGGGTTCCTCCTGAAATTGCTAGGGGTTCCTTGAGCAATGGGCAATTTCTGCCTCTCAGATAAGTTCCCAATGACACCATTGTTCCTTTTAGCTCTCTGTAAGGGGCTAATTCTTCCCAATGATGACAAGAGTAAGGAGAATTCTTCCCACTGACTGTCACACTAATGTGTCATGAGCTGTAGATTTTTAATTTTTAGCAGGGGTTCCCCAAGACCAGAAATGTATTTCAAGGGTTCCTCTGTGTTGAAAAGGTTTAGAAAGGCTGATCTGGGGAGTGACATTTTTGCCCATTCTTCTTTAGCTTAAGCTCTGTCAGATTGAAAGGAGAACGTCTGTGAACAGCAATTTTCAAGACTTGTCACAGATTCTCAATTGGATTTAGGTCTGGACTTTGACTGGGCCATTCTAACACATGAATATGCTTTCATCTAAACCATTCCATTGTAGCCCTGTCTGTATGTTTGGGGTCCTTGTCCTGCTGGAAGGTGGACCTCTGCCCAGTCTCAAGTCTTTTGAAGACTAACAGGTTTTCTTCTAAGATTGCCTGTATTTGGCTCCATCCATCTTCCCATCAACTCTGACCAGCTTCCCTGTCCCTGCTGAAGAAAAGCATCCCCACAACATGATGCTTCCACCACCATGTTTCACAGTGGGGATGGTGTGTTCAGGGTGATGCTCAGTGTTTGTTTTCCACCACACAGCATTTTGCTTTTAGGCCAAAAAGTTAAATTTTGGTCTCATCTGACCAGAGCACCTTCTTCCGCGTTTGCTGTGTCCCCCCCATGGCTTCTCGCGAACTGCAAACGAGACTTTCCTATGGCTTTCTTTCAACAATGGCTTTCTTCTTGCCACTCTTCAGTATTGGCTAGATTTGTGGAGCGTACGACTAACATTTGTCCTGTGGACAGATTCTCCCACCTGAGCTGTGGATCTGTGCAGCTCCTACAGAGTCACCATGGGCCTCTTGGCTGCTTCTCTGATGAATGCTCTCCTTGGCTGGCCTTTCAGTTTAGGTGGACGGCCATGTCTTGGTGAGTTTGCAGTTGTGCCATACTCTTTCTATTTTGGGTTGATGGATTGAACAGCGCTCCGTAAGATGTTCAAAGCTTGGGATATTTTTTTTTTTATACCCTAGATCTGCTTTAAATTTCTCCACAACTTTATCTATGACCTGTCTGGTGTGCTCCTTGGCCTTTATGATACTGTTTCTTTCCTTAAAGTTATTGTAAAGTCTCATTTTTTTTTTTTATTAAAAATAACAAACATGTTATACTTACCTACTCTGTTGCAGTGGATCAGAGCAGCCTGGATTCTCTTCTCGGGTCCCTCCCTCCTGTTGGGTGCCTCCACACCAAGCAGCTTGCTATGAGGGCACCCAAACAGAGTCACAGCTTCGTGTGTCCATTCAGATACGGAGCTTTGCCCTGGCCCCGCCCCTTTCTATTCTTATTGGCTGACTGACTTTGATTGACAGCAGCAGCAGGAGCCAATGGCACAGAATCCTTGGACGGCCGAGACATTCCTACAAAATTGCTGGCACTAAAGGGTCCTCAGGTAAGCATTTTGGGGGGGGGGGGCTGCTGTACACAGATTTTTTATCTTAATGCATAGAATTCATTAACCCCTTAGTGCCAACAGAACGCAAATATGTGGCCTCGGATTTAGGGGGTTGTACCGGGGTGATGCCTGCAACTAGAGGCATCACCCCGGTACCATTGTTTAGAGCTGACGGTCAGCTTTCTTGTTAGGACAACTGACGTAGCTGAGCAGCCGCTAGGCTGCCATTACAAGGAGCGGGAGGGGACGTCCCCCCCCTGTGGGTTGCCCCAGTCTCCCGTCCCACTGGAAGACCCGAGTGACCAGCAGGTACGTCCAGCGGCTGGTCGAAGACTCGAACAAAGCCGAATTCGGCTGATCGGGTCTCCGATGTAAAGACTTCTGGGTACTGGAGCCTTAAAGGCGCCAGATTTAAAAAAAAAAAAAATGGCAACATTTACAACAGCCAAACTTGGCGTTTTTAATGCTTTAAGTGCAGAGGAGGGATTTGGGGGTCTTTTAGACCCCCAGATCCTTCCATAAAGAGCACCTGTCACTCCCCATTACTGTCACAAGGGATGTTTACATTACTTGTGACAGCAATGAAAATGATCAATTTTTTTTTTTTTAATGAATAGTGTAAAACCACACGTGAGGCATTAGAGTGAGAGCAATAATTCTAGCACAAGATCTCCTCTGTAACTCTAAACTAGTAATTGTTAAAAAATTTTAAAACGTCACCTATGGAGATTTTTTAAGTATCTAAGTTAGTCGCCATTCCACGTGTGCGCACAGTTTTCAAGTTTGACATGTTAGGTATCTATTTACTTGGTGTAACATCTTTCTTATTATACAAAAAAATATGGGCTAACTTTACGTTTTTTTTTTTTTTTTTTTTTAAATTCATGAAAGTGTATTTCTTCACAAAAAATTGCATTCGAAAGACCGCTGCGCAAATACCGTGTGACATAAAATATTGCAACGATCACCCATTTTATCCTCTAGGGTCTCTGCTAAAAAATATATATAATGTTTGGGGGTTCTAAGTAATTTTCTAGCAAAAAAATATTTTAACTTGCAAGCAACAAATGTCAGAAAAAGGCTTAGGGCTCTTTCACACGGACGTTCCGTATGTCCGTAAATCACCCCATCTGTTTGCGGATGATATACGGACATAATGAAGGTCTATGGGATTGCGGATGTCAGTGGATGACTATCCGCTGACATCCGATTTTCGTCCTTTCAGTTCTGTTCTGTTTTTTGGAACGGAAAAGGACCCTATTTTTGATCAGTTTAAAAAAACGGAACGGACACAAAATCGGATGTCAGCGGTGTCATCCGCTGACATCCGCAATGCCCATAGACATACATGTCCGCATATCATCCGCAAACGGATGTGATGATATGCGGACATACGGACCGGATGACACAAGTGTCATCCGTGTCCGTGAAAAAAAAAAAAAAAGTGCCGAAGCAGATCGCAATACGGTCCGCTCTGTGTTAAAGAGCCCTTAGGCTCCAAGGGGTTAAGATAAAAAAAAATTCTGACTTTACAACACCTTTAAGGTTCTCTAACAAACCTCTGAGGGCTTCACAGAACAGCTGTATTTATATTGGGAATAAATTACACACAGGTGGACTCAACTTACTCATTAGGTGACATCTGAAGGCAATTGGTTCCACTAGATTTTAGTTAGGGGTATCAAAGCAAAGGGAAATGAATACAAATGCATGCCACACTTTTTAGATATTTATTTGTAAAAAATGTTGAAAACCATTTATCATTTTCCTTCCACTTCACGATTATGTGCCACTTTGTGTTGCTCCATCAACTAAAATCCCAATAAAATACATTTTTGTTTTTGGTTGTAACATTACGAAATGTGGAAAATTTCAAGGGGTGCGAATATATTTTCAAGGCACTGTATCACATTACTGAACTCTAGCTTCAGAACACCTCATCTCCTTTAGTACAGCCACAACAATCAGGTCAGGTTTTCATATTACCCTTGTCCTATTCACATCCTGTGCTTTGAGAGCTCTGCTGGGTTCCTCAGAGTCATGCCAGTAGTCGGCATGTATACAGGCTCCAGTCTCCTGCATGGATGAGCAAGGAGCAAACAAGAGAAATGGCATCACAGACATTCCCCTCCCTTTAGATTTCATTCTATTTATCTGTTCAGCTAGAAAATAAAGTTTGCTACTACTTAGGAAGCGTCAACCCCCACAGGCCCTGCCCGGATGCAAGATCAGGCTTGTCAAATCTAAAACCGATGCGGAAATCAGTCCTATCACCAAGCATAAATATCTTTCAAACACACCATCCCTGGATGCAGCTGAACTTATTGATTTTTGTGACTAAAGTTCCAAACAGCATTGTTATTAAAAGGGGACCCTATTAGGCCCCTACACTAGTAATCGAGCGATATCGGTTTTTCGTTGCCGATATTTTAGCCAATGCATATCGGTATTGGCCGATATGCACCGAAATTTTCGTACATTTAAAAAAAAAATTTAATTTTAATTTTTTTTTCTTGACAGGTACTGTTTTGGAGGGATCTGGGGGGGGGGGTCGAAAAAAGCCCAAACCCCTCCTCTGCACTAAAAAGCATTCAAAACGCCAAGTATGCTGTAATTTTTTTTTAATCTGGCGCAGAGTATCCGGAAGTGGCGTCATGACATCACTTTCGGGTTTTTTGCATGGAGACCCGATCACAGCTGAATGCGGCTTTAATCGGGTCTTCGGCGGCCGTGCAGGCTGGTTGCCCAGGTCTCCCGGTGGGACCGGAGACCTGGACAAGCCGCAGAAGGCTAGAGGTGAGGGGGCGTAGGCGTCCTCTCCAGCTCCTTGTAATGACAGCCGAGCGGCTTCTCAGGCGCATCGGTTATCATTACAAGACAGCCGACTGTCGGCTATGGACGCCGGTACCAGGATAATGCCTCTAGCTCAGGAATGGGCAAACTACGGCCGGCGGACCTTTTTATCCAGCCCGCGGAGCGTGCAGTGTTCCCCAACCCCCGGGCCGCGGACCGATACCGTGGCTCAATCGGTACAGGGCCACCCGAGGAACTTCGGCAGTGGCGGCCGGGGCGCACAGAACAGTGCGCCCCAAGCCCGCCCATTGTGTGACAATAACGAATTAAAATTGTCACACCGATCCATATCTGCATTGAAAGGGGGCACGCTGGCATATCTGCATTGAAAGGGGGCACGCTGGCATATCTGCATTGAAAGGGGGCACGCTGGCATATCTGCATCTTGGTCCGGCCCCCGGGTCCAATATATGAACCCATTGTGGCCCTCGAGTCAAAAAGTTTGCCCACCCCTGCTCTAGCTGTAGGCATCACTCCGGTAAAAGCACTTTCCTGAAATATATCGATCGCCTTGGTGGCAGATTCCGATATATCGGGGAAAGTGCATATCGGCCCTCAATATATCGGCTTTGCTGATCATCGGTCGATCCCTAATCTAAACCAATCCAAATACAGGCGGTCCCCAGGTTACAAACATCCGACTTGCAAACGGAGGGAGACAGCAGAAAGTGAGAGGAAATCTCCCCCTAGGAAGGGAAATTCTCTCCTGTAAGAGTTCATGGGAAAAAGATGTTTTCACAGAAGCTTTATCACCAATCCTTGTTTCCACAACAACCCAAACAGTTGTCATAGGAACAGAAAATGGGGTTGAAATCTTCTGAACAGGGGTACAGACAGCAAAACCAATGGTACAGGGGTGTCACCCTTCCCTATGCTATCCAAAAATCCTAATAATTATTATTTTGGCTGGAGCTACACTTAAAAAAAAATGTACCTGTTCCGACTTACAAACAAATTCGACTTAAGAACAAACCTACAGTCCCTATCTTGTTTTTAACCCGAGGACCACCTGTACCAGTAGCTTGTGCATTCTCTGTTCCAGTTCTCCAGCCTTCATCAGAATATTGGAGATTTTATTGTCTTCTACTAGGACCCCCAGGTCCTTTTCCATCTTATATTCTCCTAGAGGTTCCCCCCCCCCCCTCCTAGTGAGTAACTTGGGTTCGTATTTTTGGCACAAATGCCATTACCCTGCATTTTCCAACATTAAAGCTCATTTGCCGTGTAGTTGCCTACCCCATTATTTTGTTCAGGTCTTCTTGTAAGGTTTCTACATCCTGCGTAGAAGTTATTGCCCTGCTTAGCTTAGTTAGTATCATACGCAAATACGGAGATTGAGCAGTTTATTTCATCCTCTAGATCGTTTATGAATAAATTAAACAGAATTGGTCCCAGGACATATCCTTGGGGGGATCCCACTTTCTACACCAGACCATTCTGAGTACTCCCCATTTATCACCACCCTCTGGGCTATCCCCTGAAGCCAGTTTTCAATCCAGGTACTGGCTCTATGGTCAATACCTACATACCTTAGTTTGAACAGTAAATGTTTGTGGGGAACTGTATCAAATGCCTTTGCAAAATCCAAATACACTACATTTACAGGCCTTCCTTTATCTAGATGGCAGCTCACTATTTCATAGAAGGTTAGTAGATTGGTCTGGCAAGAACGATTCTTCATGAATCCATGCTGATTACTACTGATATGCTTTTTAATACTAAAAGCTTGTATATAGTCCCTAATCATACCCTCCAACAGATTGCAGACTATTGATGTTAGACTAACCGGCCAGTAGTTCCCAGGGATATATCTCAGCCTTTCTATTAAGTTGTCATTTGTGAACTATTAATTTCCCTCCACTTACTGTATGTTCCTCTTTTCTTCCTTTCTTGCTTTCAGGTGGCATTACATCCAATGGCTGGATAAAATAGGGTTGGACCTGTCAGGTGTTACTTCTGAAAAACAACAACGAGAGAAGGGCGCACCGACCTTGTGTCTACCTCTTAAAAAAAATGTATTAAAATCCAAAAAAGCATACATTGTACTCACAAACGCATGATATCACACATGTAAGGAAAATGGAACCAATCGCTTCCAGAACTGCCAGGATACTCCTATGGTGCTGGATGACGTTATGGTGTCCGCATAAGCCTGGCTGACTCGTTTCGAGGGAGAACCCTCTTCTTCAGAGCCAAAAGTGCTACTCTGAGTAGAACTTTTGGCTTGGAAGACGAGGGTTCTCCCTTGAAACGCATCAGACAGGCATATGCAGACACCATAACGTCATCCAGCACCATAGGAGTATCCTGGCAGTCCTGGAGGCGATTGGTTCCATTTTCCATACATGTGTGCTATTATCATGTGTTTGTGAGTACAATGTATGCTTTTTTTGGATTTTAATAAATTTTTTAACCACTTAAGCCCCGGAAGATTTTACCCCCTTCCTGACCAGGGTTTTTTTTGCGATTTTTTACTGTGTGACTTTAACGGACAATTGCGCGGTCGTGCGACACTGTACCTAAAGTAATTTCACGTCCTTTTTTTCTCACAAACAGAGCTTTCTTTTGGTGGTATTTGATCACCTGTGCGATTTTTTGATCATGCGCTATAAACAAAAAAAGAGCGTAAATTTTGCAATAATAACAATATTTTTCACTTTTTTTTATATGAAATTCCCCCCCAAAAAATTTAAAAATCAAATTCATTTTCGGCCAATTTGTTTTCTGCTACATATGTTTGGTAAAAAAAAAAAAAAAATCGCAAAAAGCAAATTTTGATTGGTTTGCGCAAAAGTTATTGCGTTTACTATCTAAGGGAAAGATTTTTGTCATTTTTGGTGCTTTTTTTTTTAAACGAGTAATGGCGGCGATCTGCGATTTTTTTTGCGGTACTGCGACATTGCGGCGGCCAGATCGGACCCTTGACTGACATTTTTGACACTTTTGGGGTTACCAGTGACATTACTAATCAGTGCTATACATATGCACTGTTACTGTAAAATGACACTGGCAGTGAAGGGGTTAACTTTTTTTGAGAGGGAGGGGTTAAGTGTGTCCTAGGGGCGTGCTTCTAACTGTAGTAGGACAGGTCTCCTATTGTAAAAACAGAGATCAACGGTTCTACTTAGTAGAACCGTCCGATCTCCATTTTTACCCAGGGGAGAATGACAGGTGGCTTGTTTACATTAGCCGCCCACCTTTCTCCCGCTCTACCGACGATCGTAGTGTGACCGGCGGACATCGGGTCCGCCGGTCACACGCCGGGACTCCTCTGTGAACGAGCCGAGGCGGGCGCGCGCTCGCCCGCTATTGGCTCAAAACCCGGTGACAGGCTAGCGACGTAGATCTACGTCACTCTGCCTGGCCGGGGCTGACTGCCGCAGTAAATATACTGTGCGCAGTCGGCAACCGGTTAAGCGGTAATGCACGAGGTCAGTGGGCCCTTCTCTTGTGGTTTTTCAGTATATTTGGATACCCTTGGTCCTGAGGGGGCAGCAAGTCCTTAGATGGAGACCACACAAGACAACGCACCTTCCCACGTACTAGAGCGCAGGAGAGATACGGTTTAGGTTTTATTTCTGTCTGTGCTCCTGTCCCCACCACTTGCCATCCCTGGTCACACCCAGGGCATTGTTCCAAGAACTTCCTGTGCTTTTTCCATATACTCCTATAGAGAATCCACTAAGGAGTTTGACATTTTTAATTTAAAAGAGATCCAAGCTCCTTCAGAAAAAAATAAATAAGTCAGCAGTTACAAATACTGTCGCTGCTGACTTTTAAATTATGGACACTTGTCATCACCTGTCCAGAAATTCAGCCTTGTCTTCACACCAGCCGGAGGGGATTTTTCAATCGGCTCTCGGGTGCTGACGCTGCCATTTGTTGAGAGGGAAACCAGCAGTGAAGCCGTTCCCTGCTGCACATGTGCAAACCACCTTGCGCTTTGTAAATGGCCTGGCGGGGGTAAGAGGGGGCAAACCTTTGGGTGACTTCACCGTGGCCAAGTCAGGGAGCGGGTAGCTTTCAAAACCAGGTACCCGCTCCCCCTTCAAGGTGTCAAATGTGGCAGCGGAGGGATGGAGGAGGCAAACAAACGGCTTTCCTTTTTGGGTGGAGCTCTGCTTTAATCACAGAGGTATTTGTTTAACCACTTGCCATCCAGCATACTTATATAAACGTTCTGGACAACACGTGGTCATAGAAACATAGAATGTGTCAGCAGATAAGAACCATTTGGCCCATCTAGTCTGCCCAATATATCTGAATCCTATGAATAGTCCCTGGCCCTATCTTATATGAAGGATAGCCTTATGCCTATCCCATGCATGCTTAAACTCCTTCACTGTATTTGCAGCTACCACTTCTGCAGGAAGGTTATTCCATGCATCCACTACTCTCTCAGTAAAGTAATACTTCCTCATATTACTTTTAAACCTTTGCCCCTCTAATTTAAAACTGTGTCCTCTTGTGGTAGTTTTTCTTCTTTTAAATATGCTCTCCTCCTTTAACGAATTGATTCCCTTTATGTATTTAAAAGTTTCTATCATATCCCCTCTGTCTCTTCTTTCTTCCAAGCTATACATGTTAAGGTCCTTTAACCTTTCCTGGTAAGTTTTTTCCTGCAATCCATGTACTAGTTTAGTAGCTCTTCTCTGAACTCTCTCTAGAGTATCTATATCCTTCTGGAAATATGGCCTCCAGTACTGCGCACAATACTCCAAGTGAGGTCTCACCAGTGTTCTGTACAGCGGCATAAGCACTTCTCTCTTTCTACTGCTTATACCTCTCCCTATACATCCAAGCATTCTGCTGGCATTTCGTGCTGCTCTATTACATTGTCCTCCCACCTTTAAGTCTTCTGAAATAATTACTCCTAAATCCCTTTCCTCAGATACTGAGGTCAGGACTGTGTCAAATATTCTATATTCTGCCCTTGGGTTTTTACGCCCCAGGTGCATTATCTTGCACTTATCCACATTAAATTTCAGTTGCCAGAGTTCTGACCATTCTTCTAGTTTTCCTAAATCCTTTTCCATTTGGCATTTCCCTCCAGGAACATCAAGGATCAGGGCTGCAGTGGCTGCCCCGATCCTGGTACCATGTTTTTCAGCTGGCGATGTTACTTACTGGGCATAGCAGTAAATGTTGATAATAATCGAGTAAAGTATAATACAGGAAAATGCTTTGACTTACGTATCTTCACATGGCTCACTTGCAGGACCAGCTTCTTCTGATTGGACAGCAGCTAAACACAAATAATTCAGTCATATCCTTGAATCGCAAGCAATAATTATAAACTTACACAATATAAAATGAATTGCAGTAAATATACAATCGCTAGGGCTCCTTGAACACCACACCTTTTGAGCTGCGTTGATTTGCACTGATCAATGCAGGTTAAATGTAAGGGCACAAAAAAAAAAAAAAAACAATTGTTTACCACGTACCCTGTTCACACCATACATGTGTGCGGCACATCCACAGTATTGTGCAAATGTTTTAGGCAGGTGTAAAAAAATTGCTGCAAATTAAGAATGCTCTCAGAAATAGAAGTGTTAATAGTTTATTTGGACAAATTAACAAAATGAGTAAAAAGAAAAAAAAAAAAAAGTAAAAGTAAATGAACAAAAGAGAAATCCAAATCAGATCAATATTTGCCTTTGCCTTCAAACCAGCATAAATTTTTCTAGGTACACTTGCACAATGCTTTTGAAGGAACGCAGCAGGTAGGTTGTTCCAAAGATCTTGGAGAACTAACCACAGTTATTCAGGCTGCCTCCTTCCATCTCTTCATGTAATCCCAGACATACTCCATGATGTTGAGATCAGGGCTCTATGGGGGCCAATCCATTACTTCCAGGACTCCTTGTTCTTTACGCTGAAGATAGTTCTTAGAGTAGAACTATTAGAGGCAAAACTTTTTTTATTTTGTAAGGGAGGGTTATAACCGGTCACATTTTTTTCCCATCCACCATCTGTGTCCCATTGCGGAGATGTCCCTTCACTTCCTGTCCCATAGCCAAACAGGAAGGGAGAGGAAATCCCTGCAAATTAAGGTAATTCCTTGAGGAACCCCAGGTCACCAGAACTAGTGTACCCATTGGAACATTTCCCCTCTTGTACTTTTCTGTGGACAACCCAAATTGTGGGATTATCTTTTACTTTCATTTTCAATGATTATGGTAAACAGGAGAAATAGAGAGGGTGAATTTCTCTAACGGGGGCACAGACAGCAATAAAAACTGACATGTGTTCTATTCCCTCTCCACTCTATCCAAAATAAAAAAAAAAAAAGTTATGCCTTTAGGTATACTTTGGCAGTATGTTTGGGGGGGGGGGGGGGGGTTGTCCTTAATTTCTCAGCACTGAGGACATCATTGATCCTGCCCAAATCTACAACTCCATTTGCAGAAATGCAGCCCCAAACTTGCAAGGAACTTCCACTAAGCTTCATTACTGTACTGCTCTGCAGCCCGTCCCCAGCAAACTGCCTCCTGCTACAGCCAAAAATTTCACATTTTGACTCAGTAGTCCAGAGCATCTGCTGCCATTTTTCTGTACCCCAGTTCCAAGGTTTTCCTGCACAGTTGTGTCCCTTAGCCTTGTTTTACATTGGAGTTATGGCTTTTTGGCCACAATTCTGTGCTGATGGCACTGCTGGACATCTTCCGATGTGGAAGGGAAATAAGCATGATGCGGCTTCTATCTGCTGCATTAATGGCACTTTTCCACTGCAAGTACCGGCTCGGCTCTACTCGGCCCTGCTTGGCTCGGTTTGGTTTTCCACTGCATGGTACCGCATGGTACGGTGTTGGAACGGTTCGGTACGGTTTGCTTTTCCACTAAGTAAGTGGGTGGGATAACAACGATTCTCTGATCAATCAGTGACTAGTAGTGACAAACAGTCAAGGCTGCATGCAAAGGATTGTGGGATATGGTATAGGTACGGCCCTCTTGGATCCACAACCGAGGTGGTACTGTTTAAGCGAGCCGTACCGTTCGGTTCCATGTAGTGGAAAAGCGCCGCCGTACCGTACCGAACTGTTCCAACACCATACCATGCAGTGGAAAAGCGCAAAAGCGAGCCAAACTGTTCGGTTCCATGCAGTGGAAGAGCGCCATAAGTTTCCTTGGCAGACTTCGGCATCTACGGTCCTCCATGTTGCCTGTTTCTTTAACTGCTTCAGGACTACCCGCCGCCGATTTACTGTGGCAGGGCGGCCCTCCTGTGTGAAACGACGTAGGTTTACGTCGGTCGCGTGCCTGCAGCTAGGGGGTGAGTGCGCGCCACTGCTGGCACGCTCCCGCCCCCACACGGCAGTGGGGACTCCGATGCACAGGGCAGGCGGCTCCAATTGCCGCCTGACACCCGCAATCGTTCCCCACTGAGAGAGAAGAACGGCCAGCTGTAGAGTGCCTGTGATCCTTCTATATAGGATTACAGGTCTCTGATCATTTCACAAGCCCAACCCCCATCCAGTTAGAACATATTTTTAGCACTGATTACTGTAGGAATGTCACTGGTCCCCCCAAAAGTGTCAAAAATGTCAGTTAGGGGTCCGATCTGTCCGCTGCAATGTAACAGTCCCATTAAAAAAAAAAAAAAAAAAAAATCCCTACTACTATGATGTGCATGAATGAACTGACACACAGGGCGGGAGGGCGGGCAAGCGGCCGCTAATAGCTATAACTATGTGAGCGCTTCACTTCCCTGTCATGCAGGTATCTCCTCTGACAGGGAAGTGAAGCGCTCACATAGTTATAGCTATTAGCGGCCGCTCGCCCGCCCTCCCGGTGTGTCAGTTCATTCATGCACAGATCGTAGTAGTAGTGACATCACAGGCAGGCAGGCCGCCGGCCAGAGGCGCGTCTTTTGAAAGGAAGGACAGTGAATGGAGGAGCAGAGTGAGAGTAAGGAGATCGCATCCTTGGGATGGGGAGGGACGCTGAGGCGGGGGGGGGGGGGGTGTACTGCTGCCGATGGGGACACTGAGGCAGTGGGGGGGGGGGGGGGAGCTGAGAAGAGGTTACCAATGGTATAAGTATTATGCAGCATGAGGGGGTCAATATATTGCCACTGCTGGTCACTGATGCATTAGTGACCGACCAGTGGCAGTTAATTAACCCCTTTGTGCTGCATTAGTGCAACCAATATCAGTGCAACCAGTGTTAATTAACACTGATACTGGTTGCACTAATGCAGCACAAAGGGGTTAATTAACTGCCACTGGTCGGTCACTAATGCATCAGTGACCAGCAGTGATAATACATTAACCCCCTCATGCTGCATAATAGAAATACAATTGGTAATTAAATTAACCTCTTGCCAACCCGTCACAGTACATATACTGTGACAGGGTGGCAGCAACAGGTGTACGTCGCTGCCTGTTTTTGGTGTATGCTCCTCTTCTATCTAATTTAAAATTATTTGGGGGAAAAAGTCATTTTCGGTTTTCGGCCAAGGGCATCCTGCATTTTCGGTTTCGGCGCATCCCTACAAAATTAGCTTAAAATGTTAAAAAATTTTGATTAAAAATTTTTTTTTTGGGAATGTTATATAGCAGAATGTGAAAAACATGTTTTTTTTTTCAGAATTGTCGCTGTTTTTTTGTTTATAGCGCAAAAAAAAAAAAAACAAAAAACAAAAAAAAAAAAACGCAGTTGATCAAATACCACCAAAAAAAGGCTTTATTTGTGGGACAAAAAGGACATCAATTTTAGTGGGGTACAGCGTCGCACGACTGCGCAATTGTCCGTTAAATTAACGCAGTGCCGAATCGCAAAATATGGCCTGGTCATTAAGGGGGAAAAACTTCGGGTCCAGAAGTGGCTAATGGACTTCAAAACACAAAATGAGATTGAAGGATTGTAAGAGGTGCATGAAAGTCAGCCAGCCCCCAGTCCCACCGTGCGATTTTCGTGGATGCAGTTTTGATTTGACTTTAGTGTTTTCCGTATACAGGGATGGAGACCAATAGCATGACCTGCTTGTCTCATATAAAGTCCCAAAAGGAAATTAGGGATTTCAAAGGCAGTGAGCTTTACAGGCCATGCCCCATACATAAAATCCCTTCCTATCTATATGCTGCATCCACCAAGGGGATGGAGGTGTAATGCTTTTCAGCTGGTCTTTTCCAGTTTGCACCATGGTTATAAACCTAATTATTTGAGTCTTTGAGACAACAGCCAGTCGTGGATGAGGATGGGTTGGGGGAGGTTGGGCTGTCTCCCTCTCACCTGTTCCCCCATCCACCCATTAGCGGCCATGTGCCTCCAGTGTGAGGACACTAAATTAAGAGTGTAGGACTGCAGATATAACAGGGTGCCATGAAGTGGCTCTGCAGCTGAGGTTTAATGTTGATAAATGTAAAGTAATGTACTTGGGGGCCAGAAACCAGAAAGCAAGCTACTCACTAGGGGGGGGGAACCTCTGGTGGAGTCTAGGATGGAAAAAGACTTGGGGGTACTGGTAGACAACAAGCTTGGCAGTGGCATGCAATGCCAAGCTGCTGCAAGCAAAGCCAATAGAATACTGGGATGTATAAAAAAGGGGATTCACTCCAGAAATAAAGAGATTATTCTCCCGCTCTACAAGACTCTGGTCCGGCCACATCTGGAGTATGCTGTCCAGTTCTGGGCACCGGTCCTCAGGAAGGATGTGCTGGAACTGGAAAGAGTCCAGAGAAGGGCAACAAAAATAATTAGGGGAATGGAGGACATCAGCTATGAGGAAAGACTACAAGCACTGAACTTATTCTCTCTGGAGAAGAGACGATTGAGGGGGGATATGATATCAATGTACAAATTCTGTACTGGCGACCCTAGCATAAGGAACAAACTATTCAGAGAAAGGAGATACAATAAGAAACGTGGCCACTCACTAAAACTAGAGGAAAGGCGGTTTAACCTTAAAATGCGTAAGGGGTTCTTCACTGTAAGAGCAGTAAGGATGTGGAATTCTCTTCTACAAGCAGTGGTATCAGCAGGGAGCATTGATAGTTTCAAAAAACTATTAGATGGGCACCTTAAAGACCACAACATACAGGGGTATACAATGTACGGTTAAAAGCAAACACGCACACACATCATAGGTTGAACTGGATGGACTGATGTCTTTTTTCAACCTCACTAACTATGTAACTATGTAACATGCGTTTGCAAATGTGTGTCAACTAAACCCCTGTTCTTTGTACCAAGAGACAGGTTTTATTTGGTTGGTGACAGACTGGAGGGTGAGTACATCAGACTGGGGGCTGGCTGACTTTCATGCACCTCTTACAAACCTTCAATCTCATTTTGTGTTTTGTTATAGGGATGGAGACGCCGGGCAACACCAGCTTGGGTCTCATCTAAAGTCCCACCTAGTCCAATATGTTCAATGGTCTTCAAAAGAGTTGGAAAATCTTGAAACCCCAGTCTTCTTTGAAATGTTTTCCTGGGAGAGACCTTGCTGATGCAGTAAAACTACCTTGTTGCTGTGCTCAGTCTTGCTATGATGTGTGACCTGTGACATGAAACGGTCTTCCACAACCTCACCTTAGTAGCAGAGTTTGGCTGTTCCTCACCCAGTTTTAAGCCTCTTACACAGCTGTTTCTGTTTCAGTTAATGACTGGGTTTCAACCTACATATGAAATTGATGATCATTGGCACCTGCTTGGTATAATTGGTTAATTATACACCTGACTCTAATCCTGCAAAGTTAATGACTTTGTGCAAGTGTAATGCTGGCCATACACTAATCATTCAAACTCGTTTTTGAATAATGAACACTTGGCCGTGAAAGCAAATGATTTTGCCATCATGCAATGACTGAATTTTGATCGATAAATTGCTTAATGGACATAAATTAATCAGTTTTTCATTTGCTTTGTCACATATGCCTAGTGGAAATAGTTTGGGTGAGAAACACATTAACCCTTCAAATTAATCGCTCGATCGGTGGAATTTTCCAAACAGTTCCTTCGATTTTTCAGCTCTGAAAAGGTAAAAATGATTTTCTATTCGTGTCCATTAACTGGACGAAAAACGAACGAACGGACCAAATGTCAGATTTTCGAACAATCTTTTGGCTAGTGTATGGCCAGCAGAAGAATTGATGCTGGTTTGAAGCCAAAGGGTAGTCACATCAAATATGGATTAGATTTAGATTTTTATTCTGTTTGCTCACTGAATTTAGTAAATTGATAAAAATAATAATGGGTAAGTTTGCAAATAGGAGTTTGGCGCTGCTCTATTCGTACTTCTATGTTAGGCTAAGATTATCACGAGTCATACTGGGCCAAAAATTCCGTGCCTACTAAGGCAAAAACATATGGAAAAAAAAAAAAAAAAAATGTATATGTATATATATCTCATGTGCAAAAAAGCAAGTTCCCAGTGAAAGTGACCGATGCTACATAAAATTAAAAAAAAAAATCAAATTACACCATAAATGTATATAAAATGACCAAAAATCATAAAAAAAAATAACCAGTGTTACCAATCATAAGTCCTTCTGTGATAAAAATAGTCCATCCATTGATCCAATGTTCCACCCTTCTAGATATCTGAAGGGTGGAGCATTGGATCAATGGATGGACTATTTTTATCACATGAGGACTTATGATTGGTAACACTGGTTATTTTTTTTTATGATTTTTGGTCATTTTATATACATTTATGGTGTAATTTGATTTTTTTTTTTAATTTTATGTAGCATCGGTCACTTTCACTGGGAACTTGCTTTTTTGCACATGAGATATATATACATATACATTT
Source organism: Pelophylax lessonae (assembly GCF_965119305.1). NCBI lineage: Eukaryota > Metazoa > Chordata > Amphibia > Anura > Ranidae > Pelophylax > Pelophylax lessonae. The sequence continues at coordinate 49,404,445 of NC_138768.1, read as the reverse complement.
TTTTTTTTATGATTTTTGGTCATTTTATATACATTTATGGTATAATTGATGTTTATATATTTTTTTAAATGTTATGTAGCATCGGTCACTTTCACTGGGAACTTTTTTGCACATATATTATATAAATTCTTTGTTCCATATATAATTTTTACCATGTGTTTTTGCCTTAGTAGGCATGGAATTTTGGCACGGTATGACTCACGATAATCTTAGTCTAACATAGAGTGCCGGTTCACACTTATGCGATGCGGGAAGGCTGCGAATTCGCAGCCTGTTCCCGCATCGCACACGCACCCCCGGCAGTTCACACTGCCATATGCGATACGCTGGGGGTGTCAATGTAATCTTAACGACACCCCCAGTTTGATCGCATATCGCAGTGCGATCGTGCAGTTCGCACAGGATCGGATCGCACAAGTGTGAACCGCTGTGCGATCCGATCCTGATGCGGCTGCAAAAATGCCTCCTGTGCGTGTTTGCTGCGGGTGCGATGCGAATTTAGCCATACAAACTGTATGGCTAAACTCGCACTGCACAGCTGATCGCATGTAATGTCGGAGCAGTGCGCTCCGATATTACATGCGAACCCCGCACACGCACAAGTGTGAACCGGGGCTAAAGAAGTAAGAATAGAGCAGCGCCAAACTCACTCCTTTTTTGCAAACTTACCTATCAGACACTACCACGAGGGGCAACAGCTACACATTGTTAGCATCCATAGTGCAGAAACACGCAAGCAAACCAGGATAAAAATAATAAAATATTATTTTTGAAAGCATATTTACTTTAAAGCATTTCTTCACACCTGCCTAAAACTTATACACAGCACATTATATGTATATTGTTTGAAGCACAGCGAAGCTTACCATAATACAGTGTGTTGCAATTAATGAGATGAGATACAGCAGAATGTCCGCTGACACCCGCTGCCATCCGATCCGGACGGAAACCCTATTTTCCATCCGTCCAGCGGATCAGATGAGAACGGACAGGAGGTCCGTTGTCATCCGATTACCCCATAGGGGACAGCGGGATCTGACAGCTCCGTCTCCGCACACAGAGCGGAGACAGAGCTGTCATCCGCCTGCTCATCGGGAATCGGCAGATCGAGCGCCCGCTGAGCAGAACTGCTCCGTTGACGGAATGGAGCCGTGTGAAAGGGGCCTTATTGTGCATCTTGAAACAGCCACACCTCATATTTTCAGAGAGTTCTGTATTTCACCTGAAGTTATTTGTGGGTTTTTCTTTGCATCCTAAACAATTTTCCTGGCAGTTGTGGCTGAAATTTTAGTTGGTCTACCTGACCGTGATTTGGTTTCAACAGAACCCCTCGTTTTCCACTTCTTGATTAGAGTTTGAACACTGCTGACTGACATTCCATAGTCCTTTCCTGTTTTATACAGTTCAACTACCTTTTCCCGCAGATCCTTTGACAATTCTTTTGCTTTCCCCATGACTCAGAATCCAGAAACGTCAGTGCAGCTCTGGATGAAAGATGCAAGGGTCTGTCAGGAGTCCAGAATCTCATTGACCTTTTATATACACACACTAATTACAAGCAAACAGATCACAGGTGAGGATGGTTACCTTTAATAGCCATTCAAACCCCTTTGTGTGCATGTTATCAGGCCAAAATCACCAGGGTATGTAAACTTTTGATCGAGGTCATTTGGGTAGTTTATGTTGTCATTATGATTTAAAAAGAGTAAACACAGATGATTGATAATAAATGGCTTCAGCCAAACACTAACAATGAGTGAAAGAAGAAAAGTTTTTGTGTTATCATTCATATTCTCGGAAAAATGGCCAAGAAATCATAAATTCTGTCAGGGTATGTAAACTCAGGGCCGCTGATAAGCCAGTACAACCAGCCCTGTTGTACCGGGCCCTGAGTCCTCAGCTCAGCAGGGGGGCCCGGGCAATCTAAAAATCAAACACAAAGTGCAGAATAAAAAAAAGCCTTTCTGAATTAAAACCAGGCAGCACCTCCTAATGACTTAGCTGGGTGAGTTTTTCCTTTTTCTGGGCCCCTCTGCAGTGATGTGCTGTTACTGTGTGGGAGGGACTACTTCTCCTGTTTCGGGCGCATGTCAATTCAGTGTCTGCCCTGCATAGGATTCTCTGCATATTGCCTTCCCTGCCCTGGCGGAGTGATCTATCTTCCCCTGCTCACAGCACTCAGCTCTCCTCCCCGTGGAAGCTGTGAGGTGGAGAGGAAGCAGCACTTCAGGAACTGACGAGGTTGGTGATGGTGGGGCTGTCAGTGCCTAACACAGCAGAACAGGTGTGTCTGACTGTCTGAAGACACATTTATTTCACATAAAGTCAGGCAGGGCTATAAAGGAAGGAAAGTCCAGATTGTCTCTTTATTTGTTTAACTTTGTGAACATTTGCAGGATTGCTGTACCTAAATATGTGTTTGCCTGTTATTATTTCCCAAGTCAGCCTAAAGGCTTCTATAGTAAATAGAAAAAAGTTATGCTTTGACATGTGTGCTTTTCAATCAAGCTGTCTGAAAACAGAAACGTTTTTTTTCAGGTTGGAAATAAAATGCTAACTAACCATATAGCAGTGTCATTGAATGCATCCTATCACTTCTGTTACAAGGGAAAGTATCAGGAATTAAATATGTAATGAATGAAGAAAGAGGGTTCTCTCTGCCAGAGGTGGGAAGCATTGCAACACTGCCCTAAAAATCACTGCTTTCACTTTATCTAAAAACTCCAATCCCAGACAGAGAGAGAGAGAGATGGGGAGAGAGAGACTGAGAGGAGAAGAGAGATAGATATGTAGATGGGGAGAGAGATGGAGAGACAGAGAAAGAGAGATGGAAAGAAAGAGATGGAGAGAGACAGATAGAGAAAGAGAGAGAAATGGAGAAAGAAGGAGAGAGAGAGAGATGGAAGGGGAAAGAGACTCTGAAAGCCACAGATAGAGAAAACAAGATATAGAAAAAAATTACAGCTGGAGGGGCGGAGAGAGACAGATAGATAAATATAATATATATTGTATAATATAAGATAAAGATGGAGAAAGAAGCAGAGAGGTAGGGAGAAAGAGAGGGGCAGAGAGAGAGATAAAGAGATGAGAGAAAGAGAGAGGGGCAGAGATGAAGATAGAGAAAGAGACAGAGAGATAAAGATTATAGAATACAGAATAAAGATAGATAGAGAGACTGAAAAGATAGAGATACAGCAGAGAGAGATAGAGAATATATATATATAGAGAGAGATGGACGGAAAGGGAAAAAAAAGAGAGCAGAAAGATATATGAAGAGAGAGGAAAGGATGAGATAACGAAAGAAAGAAAGAGGAACAGAGTGAACAAATAAGGGAGGGAATAAGAAAGAGGAACAGAATGAATGAGGGAGGGAAGAGAGAAAGAAAGAGACAGAGAACAGAAGAGAGTTCAGAGAGGAGCAGTGAGATGAACTGCAACATCTATATACAGTATCTGAAGCATCAGCTTTTATCAAGAGAACATTAACTTGTATAGAAGGCTGTATATGGTGACACCTGTAGCTCCTCGGGTGCAGACATTTTATGCCCAGCCTATTTTTAGCCTCCATGTATATGAGGCCTGAGTTCCCATGACCACCGCTTTAAAATGGGGTAGGGATAGCACTGGCGGCAATTTATTTCAGAGCCACCCCAGTGCAATTTCAAAAACAGCTAGCTTACCCTCAGCATTTTCTGTGTGCCCCCTTTTGGATTTAGTAGGAGGCCCAAACAGGGAGGGGGCTTAGTGATGAACTCTTCCTTCAGCAGCTGAAAGCTGGTCTCTCCCTGCTGCCAGCTTTTATCTTCTGAGAAAGAGACAGTTGTCCCTCACTAATCCCCCTCCCTGTGTGGGCCCCCCTCCCAGCCCTGTCTCTAATGTTAGCTATGCTCCTGAGTTTGTTATCTCTGTACCTTTGTTTCTCTCCCTCTGTCTCTCTGATCCAGAGCTCTAACTGCCCAGCCTTTATATTTTTTTCATCTCATCTTCATTTTTATTTATTAACTCAGTTTTTTCTTTTAGATTTAGCTTGAATTCAGTTAGTTATGTTGTATTTGTTTCTGCTAATAATGATTTTATTGTATTTTTAGCTAAATATAGCTTTAATATTTTCTTGGGGGCCCTGTCAGGTAGTCTGTGAGGGGCCCCGCGATTTCTATCAGCAGCCCTGTGTAAACTTATGAGCACAACTGTAAATAAAATAATCAAAAAAGATAGAATAGCTAGATCAGAGTTTGCTCTAGGTCAGGGTCAAAGGACGTGGTCAGGGTCAGTGTACTTTAGGTACTATTAAATAAAGCATTTTTAAAATTTAGTTTAACTGTGTTTTAGGTATGATAAAAAAAAGCAAAATGCACATCACTGTTTCTGGGCCCTACTATGGGTACAAACCACAAAATGTCAGGAGTAGGATAATAGGTTTTGGGTTTTTTTTTGGTGGTGGGTTATGGTAATAGCAAGATATATACAGCTACATTTGAAAAAATTGTTTTTTCTTTTATTCCATTTTGTGCCAGTTTTTCCTTGATAAAAAAAAAATAATCAGGAAATATCCATAACCATGTATCACCAAATAAGCCCCTGTTCACACCAGTGTGTCTTCTCATGCGATTTGACAGTTCCAAATTGCATGACAAGTCACAATGGAACCGTTCATATGGCCTTGACTCACGTAGCAGCGGTGAAAAGGGCTCCTGCATTACTTTTCATGGATTTACTTGTGACTTGCATAGACTTCTGTTAAATGAACTTGCAAGCCTATAAAAGCAGCAGTGCAAATCGCACTCATGTGCGGCTTTGAAATCGTGCTAAAGTAGTACGATTTTAAAGCCGCGATGGTGTAAACTGGGACTAAAAGTCTAATTTAACCCCCAAAAAAATAAGGTATAATCCACCTGATTACACAATGTATTTGCGATATGTACAGTTTTACTAACACGTCAAAGCTGCAAACCTGTGTTCAGGTGTTAGGATTTGTTTTACCTTCCCCATGAAGAGGGTATTAGAAAAAAAAAAAAAGTAAACATGCAAAGCTTTGTAATTGCAATGCATCACACCCCCCATACACAACACACTCTAGTGACGGTGTGTAATATTGAATATATATATATATATATATATATACACATATATACATACATACACACACACACTCACATACATACACACACATAGCTCAAAGAATTAAAGGAAAGCATCAAGTCAAAAACTCCTGAGATATTGATCTGGTCAGTTAAGTAGCAGAGGGGGTTGTTAATCAGTTTCAGCTGCTCTGGTGTTAAGCTACCAAAATGGGCACTAGATGGGCAACAATGAGACAACCTCCAAAACCAGAATGGTGTTACAAGTTGAGGCCACTAACATTTTTTCCTACTTATCTTTTCTGATTGTTTTTCACTAGTACTACAGTATTAGCATTTGAATAGGGTAAGTGTCACTACTGGTAACATACCTGGACCCTATAGAGGTTGCACAGGCAGTCCAACTCCTCCAGGATGGCACATCAATAAGTGCCATTTCCAGAAGGTTTGCTATGTCTCCCAGCCTCTTCTCAAGAGCATGGAGGAGATTGCAGGAGACAGACAGTAACTCTAGGAGAGCTGGGCAGGGCTGTAGAAGGTCTTTAACCCATCAGCAGGACCGGTATCTGCTCCTTTGTGCAAGGAGGAACAGGATGAGCGCTGCCAGAGCCATACAAAATGACCTCCAGCAGGCCACTGGTGTGAATGTCTCTGACCAAACAATCAGAAACAGACTTCATGAGGGTGGCCTGAGGGCCCAACGTCCTTTAGTGGCCCCTGTGCTCACTACCCGGCACCGTGGAGCTTGATTGGCATTTGACATTGAACACCAGAATTGGCAGGTCCACCACTGGTGCCCTGTGCTTTTCAGATGAGAGCAGGGTCACCATGAGCCCATTACCTGTAGTCTGGAAGGTTCGCCACCCCCCCTCCACATTAGACGTCTGTGGTTTTCCCAGAGTTTGCTGTCCAGGTGGTATCCGGGATATTCTGTCGAAAGCAACTTTACGAATAGACCAGGAACACTGTCCTCCAGTCCTGAGGCCTCTGCTTATAAGAGACACAGCCATCAGGAGCCGGGACTCAGCCACCGTTCTATTTCTGAACCTTTTCCAAATACACAACTTCTTCCCACACCTGGCCGATCTCCAACGGGTGAAATCCTGAGGACAGGAGTGGATAAAACGTCATTATGGATTACAGGAAATAGTTTATAAAACATCACGCAGGCTGGTATTAGAATTCTGCAGAAGGAAATGGTGCTTTAACCAGTTTTGGAGCGGAAAGATTTTCCCCCCTTAATGACCAGGTCATTCTTTGCGATTTGGCACTGCGTTAATTTAACGGACAATTGCGCGTTCGTGCAATGCTGTACCTAAATAAAATTGATGTCCTTTTTTTCCTCACAAATAGAGCTTTCTTTTGGTGGTATTCGATAACCTCTGCGATTTTTATTTTTTGAGCTATAAACAAAAAAATCAACGACAATTCAGAAAAAAAAAAAAAAACAATATTTTCCACATTCTGCTATTTAACACTAAAAAAAAAAAAAAAAAAAAAATGAAAAATCTAATTTTTTAACATTTTAGGCCAATTTGTTTTCTGCTACATATTTTGGTAAAAAAAAAATTGCAATAAGCGTATTTTTACTACTTTTTTTTACTAGTAATGGCGGCGATCTGCGATCTTTAGCGGGACTGCGACATTGCAGCGGACAGATCGGACCCCTAACTGACATTTTTGACACTTTTGAGAGGACCAGTGACATTACTACAGTAATCAGTGCTAAAAATATGCACTGTTACTGTAATAATGACACTGGCAGGGAAGGGGTTAACACTGTGGGTGATCAAGGGGTTAAATGTGTACCTAAGGACGTGTTTCTAACTGTATGGGGGAGGGGCTTTTGAAATGATCAGAGACCTGTGATCCTATATAGAAGGATCACAGGCTCTCTGATCATACCAGAGAGAATGGTCAGCTGTGTTTACAACAGCAGACCGTCATTCTCTCTCAGCGGGGAGCGATCGCGGGTGGCTGGCGATAATTGGAGCCGCCAGCCCAGTGCATCGGAGTCACCACTGCCGAGTGGGGCGGGAGTGTTCACCCCCTGGCTGCGGGCACGCGACAGATGTAGGGCTATGTTGGCTAGCGCAGGAGGGCCAGCCTGCAGCAGTTTATCTGCGGCGGGCGAACGAAAGAGGTTAAAGGAGTCATGCACAGTTCTGTAAAGCTGGCTATACACTGATCGGAATTCAGCCAATTGGCTGCAGCCGCTGTCCCAGGAAGGGGGGGTAGGGGGATTCCTTTATCTACCTTGTATGTGAATAGCTAGCTTAAAAGGAAGTAGTAGTGCTCAAAAGTTTGCATACCATGACAGAAATTATGAAATTTTGGTATAGATATTGAAAATATGACTGATCATGCCAAAAAAAACTCTTTTTTATTTAACTACTTCCAGACCGCCCGCAATGTACTAGCACGTCGCTGCCTATTCCTGGGTTTAGGGCGCACATGGGAGCCCCTCACTACGGACACCGTGTGATTGTACACAGCGGGAGTTTGTCAGCAGGCCAATGATTCTTGGCCAGGACCTGCTCATCAGTTATGTCCAATCACAGGGCTCTGCACAGAGAGGAATAATCGCTCTGTTTCTTCTCCTTGCTTTGCAGGGACAAGAAACGGAGATCTTTACTAAAAAAAGGGAGTACACCTTAACACTGGTTAGGCACACAATTAACCCCTTAATTAGGGGGGCACCTCTCCCGTCACCTATAAAAGTGATTTTGTGGCGAATCCGCCACTGGGACCACCGTCCCTGGCCGCAGTCATAACCCCAGTATTTAACGCCAAAGTAATGATGTATATTTACAGTCGAACATTAAAAAAAGTTTTCCTTTAGCTGTACTTTAACCACTTGCCGACCGCCCACAGTACATTTACCGCATTACTGTTAGTACGGCAGCAGCTAGCTGCCATAACCACTGTATTTTTTTTTGTATTGTTGGCGAGTCTGTGTCTGATAAAAGTGGTCTCGCCGGCGTATTTGCCACTGGATCCCTATTACGGTTCTATGATGTGATATTGGTCTGTTCTCACCTTTCCAAAGTATGTGTAATTGCACGGCTTTGTTGTTCATTTTTCGAGATTTGTTATGCTTTTGAAATACCAATAAATATTAAATAAAAAAAAAAAAAAAAAGCAGCAGCAGAGGTGCTCCCCCCCCAGCTTTCCGGTCATCTCCAGGCTTACCGGACCTGTTGTTTAGCCTGGAACGGATCCGATTAGGGGCAAGATAGCCCCTACTTAGCTCTCTGCCCTTGGAGGACCGGAGTGACGTCTGACGTCACTTCCGCTCTTAACCACTTCCGGACCGCCTACTGCATATATACTGCGTCAGGGCGGCCAGGCTGCACAAAATCACATACGTTTAGGGTATTTTGTACAGAGAGTCTTGGGGGCGCGTGATGGCCGCTGGGACCCACCGCTCATTCGGGAGAATGACAAAACGGTGGTCTACCTATGTAAACAAGGAAGACTGCTGTTCTGTCACATAGGAAGAGAGATCTTGTGACATCTCTCCTTTCCTCTAGTAAATCCAGTCCGCCCCCCCCATTCAGCAAAGATCCAGTCCGCCCCACCAGTTAGAAAGCACCCCTAGGAGCACACTTAAAGCGGAGTTCCACCCAGTGAACTTTTTTTTAATAAAAATACCCCCGGGACAGTCAGGGCTAGTGCATTCCACAACGGATAGCCTCTGATCTGTCCCAGGTTGCACTTACCTTTTAGAAGAAATACTTACCTTGAAAATGTATTGTCCAGCGCTGCCATCTCAGGTGTGGGCAGCTGAAGCCAGCGCGATCCTCTTCTGTGTCCTCTTCCGTCTTCTTCGGTCCCACGATGCACTGCACCGGCCCCGCCGTCACTTCCGGGACAGCAGCGTCATCCCTGCACAGCTTCTGGGCATGCCCAGAAGCTGTTTTGCAAGGTATGACGGTGCCTGCACCGAAACTGACGTCGGGGCCGGTGCAGGCGCATTGATTCCTGGGAGCGATGACGTTCAGCTCCCAGGAATCATTGCAAGCCAGGAAGTGACGACTCGCCCGCGGCCGCCGAGGGGAGGAAGAGGAAGTAAGGTAAGTATATTTTCTTCTATACGAGGTAAGTAAAAAAAAAAAAAAAAAAATATGCGATTATCCATTTGTTTTTCAGGTGACCCGGAGTGAGAAGATGGAGGCAAGTATAATTTTAGGGTGGAACTCCACTTTAACCACTTGATCACCCCAGTGTTAACCCCTTCCCTGCCAGTGTTATTTATACAGTTACAGTGCATATTTTTATATCACTGATCACTGTATTAGTGCCACTGGTCCCCAAAAAGTGTCACTTACTGTCAGATTTGTTCTGCTACAATGTCGCTGTCCCACAAAAAAAAAAAAAAAAAATGAAAGTGCCGATTGCCGCCATTACTAGAAAAAACAATGAAAAAAAGGCCATAAATGTATCCCATAGTTTGTAGACGCGATAACTTTTGCGCAGACCAATCAATATAGGCTTATTAGGATTTTTTTTTTTTACCAAAAATATGTAGCAGAATACGTATCAATCTAAACTGAAGAAAGATTTGAATTTTTACAATTTTTGTTATTGGGAATGTTTTATAGAAGTAAAAAATAGTGTTTTTTTTTCAGAATTGTCGCCCTTTTTTTTGTTTAGAATGCCAAAAAAAAAATAAAAAAAATGCAGAGGAGATCAAGTACCACCAAAAGAAAACTTTATTTGTGGGGGGAGAAAGACATTCATTTTATTTGGGTACAGTGTCGCAAAAAATGCCCTGATCATTAAGGGGGTAAAACCTTCTGGAGCAGAAGTGGTTAAAGAGATGATTTTTTTTTTTCTCTTAAAAGCTAAATTATTTTTTTTAAAAAAGGTAAATGTGAGATTGGAGGTAATTTTGACCTCTCAATAAAGAAGACCTGTCATGCCTATTTCTACTACTTTGTAATAGGAAAAAAAGTGATAAAAAAAAAAAAAAAAATGAAAAAGGACAGTGTAAAAAGAAAAAGTTAAATAAGAAAAAAAAAAAAAAAATGGTGTTCCAATATGATTTGTGTCGCAATTGTATAGGCTATATTGTTTTTTCTTTATTTGCCATTTTGTGGAGTTACCCTTTAACCACTTGCCGACCGCCGCACGACTATCTACGTCGGCGGTCAGCCCCTCACAGGCAAACTGACGTAGGGCTACGTCGCTTGCTTGTGAGGGTCTAGGGAGCGAGCGCGCGCCCCCGGAGGCATGCTCCCGCGTGCTCACGGACTCCCCCGCGCGTGTGACCGGCGGACCCGATGTCCGCCGGCCACTCGGCGATCGGTGGGGGAGAGGGAGAATGTCAGGCAGCTTGTGTAAACAAGCCACCTGTCATTCTCCTCGCTGTAAAAACACTGATCACACGGATCTACTATGTAGATCCGTTGATCAGTGTCCTTACAGCTCAAGCCACAGCCAATCACAGTAGAAAGCACGCCCCTAGGGACACACACAGCCCCTCCCTCTCAAATAAAGTTAACCCCTTCACTGCCAGTGTATTTTTACAGTAACAGTGCATATATATAGCACTGATTACTGCAGTAATGTCACTGGTAACCCCAAAAGTGTCAAAAATGTCAGTCAAGGGTCCAATCTGTCCGCCGCAATTTCGCAGTACCGCAAAAAAAAAATCGCATATCGCCGCCATTACGCGTTAAAAAAAAAAAACAACAAAAATCTTTCCCTTTGTTAGTAAACGCGATAACTTTTACGCAAACCAATCAAAATACGCTTTTTGCGATTTTTTTTACCAAACATAGGTAGCATAAAACAAATTGGCCGAAAATGTTAAAAAATTTTGATTTTTACATTTATTTTGGGGGGAATTTCATATAAAAAAAAGTGAAAAATATTGTTATTTTTGCAAAATTGACGCTCTTTTTTTTGTTTATAGCGCATGATCAAAAAAAAAAAAAAAAAAAAAAAAAAAAAAAAAAAAAAAAATCGCACAGGTGATCAAATACCACCAAAAGAAAGCTCTGTTTGTGGGAAAAAAAGGACGCCAAATTCGTTTAGGTACAGCATCGCACGACCACGCAATTGTCCGTTAAAGTCACGCAGTGCCGAATCACAAAATACCCCCTGGTCAGGAAGGGGGTAAAATCTTCCGGGGCTTAAGTGGTTAAAGTAGCCCAGTGCCGTAACGCATAAAAAAAAAAGGGCCTGGCCGTGATTGGGGAGGGGGGGGGGGGGGGAGTCAGGTGCTGGGGGTAAACCTTCTGGAGCTGATGATGTTAAAGTGTGACATGTTAGGTATCTACTTACTCGGCTTAACATCATCTTTCACATTATACAAATAATTGAGGTAACTTTACTAAATATATATATATTTTAATTCAAACAAGGTTATTTTTTTTTCCCCAAAAAAATGTGTCTGAAAGACCGCTGTGCAAATACGGTGTGAAATAAAATATTGCAATCAACGCCACTTTTTTTCTATAGTGTCTATATATATATATATATACACATACACACACAAACATATAATAATAGCTATATATATATATATATATATATATATAATATATTTGGGCTTCTAAGTGATTTTCTAGCAAAATATATTACTTAAACTTATAAATAAAACGTTCCAGAATAGGCCTGGTCTTTAAAGCCACAGCTACCTATGGGCCTGTAAAGTACATGGGAAGGTCCTGTGTCAGTACATACAGGACAGAAGCTGGTAAGTAGAGAACTGATACAGAGGGGGGTTGGGTTTCTTAATTTTTTATTCTTCTTCCCTTGAGACCAATCAAACCCAGCCTTCAGCTTTGATTTGTATACAGGAATGTGACCTCACAGCACCAGCCATGATTTAATAAGACTGGAGCTGTCGCCCATAGCAACATATTAGGCATTAAAGAATGTAGGTCACTGTTACATTTATACTCCTAGGTAGGCAACAGGCGCCCTGAGAGGTGGTCTTCTCCTGTCATCCCTCCTGACAGTCCCTTAACTCACCTGGACACCCCACCTCCGGTTACTGCGCCACCTCCAATAGGGCGCCTGCTCTACTTCCGGCGACGTCTCCACCATAGAGATGTAAGACGCCCCGCCCCTGGCTTTCTCTCTGTGGTTTTTCGGTCCTCCGTCACGCCCCCCGTGCTCTTCTGTCATTGGTCGCGGCGCGCGCTGTTCCCGCCCGTTCCCTCTGCGGCGGAAGTGACGCAGTGGAGCGGCAGTGCGGTGATGACATCTCGGCGGAGCTAGAGGGAGATTGACTGGCAGCTGGGCGATGTGAGAGGCCGCCGGGTCGGGGGACGGAGGGGGTACCCGGGTCACTGACTGACTCCTCATCCGGTGAGTGTGCGGAGGGGGAGCGGGCTTCCGCTGTGTACGTGTGAAGGGCTTAAGCCGGGGGAGGAGGAGGGGGGCCTTCTGTCTTCTTACTTCGAGAACCGGCTGCGTTGCCCGTGGCAACCCTTCAGATTCCTTTCTGCATTCTCAGGCCGCGGCGGGAAATGAAAGGGAGGATTTGATTGCTTGTCAGGCGGACAAGTGTGGGCCTCGTGTCTGCGGCCCACCTGAACTCCATCTGCTCCCCTGTCCTGGGCTGACCTGCCCTAGCAACAGGAAGGGGAGAGCCTGATTGGTTGCTAGGGGCAGTTGCGGGCCACCTTCGTGCTTTACTCCTGAGCCCTGGCTGCTGACCAGCCCTAGCAACAGGAATGGGAGATACTGATTGGCTCATCCAGGGCAGCTCAGACAGTCCTTATGTCAGGCCTTTTTATATTTTCTTACCTGTTAAGATATGTCCTCTATATATTCTGTCAGGTTATCTGTATATAATCGGGGCTGCTTGCTGTTCCATATTGCCATGTATGCTTCCTATCCCCCCCCCCCCCGCCTTGTACATCATTGTCTGCAGGAATCCTTGGACAGACTGCTCATGTCTGCTGTGAGATGACTGCTGATCCACTGACTGAGTAAATAAATCGCTTCAGTCACGTGACTGTGCCTAGGCTGGGATGGTGTCACTCTGCTGCAGGCAGAAACAAGCATTTTCTCAGTCTCCTCTTTACCAGGGATGAAAATGCAACATTGTAACACTGCCTAGGCTGCGATGATGTCATCAGTCTACTGCAGGCAGGAGGAAGCATAACCTCAGTCTCCTCAACCAGGAATGAGGTTGATATCATCAGTCTGCTGCAGGTAAGAGGAAACCTTTTCTTTAGTCTCCTCTCTCCCAGTGATCAGACTGTAACATTATAACTCCCTAGGATGAAATAATGTCAGTCACAGCGGGCAGGAGGAAGTATTCCCCCTCCCCCTTTCTCTTCTCCTCCCACCAGGGATGAGAATTCAACACTGACTAGGCTAAAATAATGTCATCAGTCACTGCAGGCAGGAGGAAGCATATCCCTAGTCTCCTCTCCACTAGGGATGAGAATGCAACTTTTTAACACTGCATAGGCTGAAATGATGCCATCAGTCTACTGCAGGCAGGAAGAAGCATAACCTCAGTCACCTCAACCAGGAATGAGAGCAGCATTGTAACACTGCCTAGGCTGTGATGTCATCAGTCTGCTGCAGGTAGGAGGAAACCTTTTCTTTAGTCTCCTGTCTCCCAGTGATCAGACTGTAACACAACTCTCCCTAGGATGAGATAATGTCATTAGTCACAGTGGGCAGGAGGAATTATCCCCCCCCCTCTCTTCTCCTCCACCAGGGATGAGAATTCAACACTGGCTAGGCTAAAATAATGTCATCAGTCGCTGCAGGCAGGAGGAAGCATATCCATAGTCTCCTCTCCACTAGAGATGGGATGAGAATGTAACTTTTTAACACTGCATAGGCTGAAATTATGTCATCAGTCTACTGCAGGCAGGAGGAAGCATAACCTCAGTCTCCTCTCAACCATGAATGAGAGCAGCATTGTAACACTGCCTAGGCTGCGATGATGTCATCAGTCTACTTCAGACAAGAGGCAGCATTTCCTCAATCAACTCCATCAGGGATCTGAATGCTACGTTGTATCATTACCTAGGCTGACATGGTGTCATCAGTTTGCTGCAGGCAAGAGTAAGCATTTTCTTTATATCCAAAAGATGCTGCGCAGTTAATGAAACCATCAATAAATAAAATAAATACGTGTCATAGAACTGTTTATACAAACGTGGCAAAATCATAAATATCATAACTAGTGAAAAAATAAACTGAATAAATAAAATATATCCAACATGTGTCAAAAGTGAACAAATGAATCACTATATATATATATATATATATATATATATATATATATATATATATATATATATATGTGTGTGTGTTCAGAAGTCCGTGCTGTGCAAATTAATTCCAATAAATATGGATACCTTAAAAGTGGTGTAAACATGCAGATAAGAAGTCACATGAAAGTGACAGAAGTGCTTCTAAGGTGCCACAGTGAAAAATCTCTCCCAAAAAGACTGTGCTCCCCTTAATAAATGTGACCTCGCAATTAAGCTCAGTAAAGCAGCGCCTTAGTGCCTCTCTGGGGTGGAGATAAGATCTATTCAATCCCCCCCAGTTGGGGATCCTCTAAGACAGTGGTCCTCAACTCCGGTCCTCAGGGCACACTAACAGGCCATATTTTAAGTATTACCTTGGGGAGATGCAGACTAGAATACCGCAATCACTGAGCAGCAAATTATATCACCTGGGATGTATTTCAGTTATCTTGCAAACCTGGCCTGTTAGTGGGCCCTGAGGACCAGGGTTGAGGACCACTGCTCTAAGGGATATCTCTCCCTCTGGTGTAATGTTGGCATCACGAAGGAAAAAAAACAGTGCTGAAATCCTTTTTATTAACCAAAAATGAGTTACTCACATTCATAAGGTGCTATAGTGCACCAATCTGTATAGATTAACGATAAGCAGATATCCCCCTGATGAAGACAGGAGGTCTCGGTGTCGTCACGCGTAGGGGAGGGGCAAGGACGGATGGATCGCTGCACTGACCGGGATTGAGCGAGAAAGCCTCTGCCGGCATATGCAGCACACTTAAGGCTGTGTGATTCTCACGACCACACCACCACGACTTTTATCTGCTTATCGTTGCTCTATACAGATTGGTGCACTATAGCACCTTTTATGAATGTGAGTAGCTCATTTTTGTTTAATAAATTTTATAAAAGGATTTCAGCACCATCTCTAGTTTTTTCCTTCATATGATACCAACGTTGCACCAGAGGGAGAGATATCCCTTAGAGCAGTGGCCCTCAACTCCGGTCCTCAGGGCCCACTAACAGGCCAGATTTTAAGTATTCCCTTCGGGAGATGCAGACTAGAGTACTGCAATCACTGAGCAGCAAATAATATCACCTGGGATGTATTTCAGTTATTTTGCAAACCTGGCCTGTTAGTGGGCCCTGTAGGCCAGGGTTGAGGACCACTGCCTTAGAGGATCACCAACCGGGGGGGGGGGGGGGGGCGGATTGAATAGATCTTATCTCCAGCCCAGAGAGGCACTAAGCGCTGCTTGACTGAGCTTAATTGCGAGGTCCCATTTATTAAGGGGAGCGCCCCCTCACAAGGGGTGCACAGTCTTTTTAGGAGAGATTTTTCACTGTGGCACCTTAGAAGCACTTCTGTCACTTTCATGTGACTTCTTCTCTGCATGTTTACACCACTGTCAGCCCTTTTGGAGTATCTATATTTATTGGCAAATACTTCATATATTGGGACTTATTTGCACAGCAGGGACTTATGAACATTATATTCTATATATTGTGATTTATTTGTTCCTTTTTGGATTTTTGCACATTTTGGATATATTTTATTTTTTCAATATTTATGATATATTTGATTTTGCCACGTTTTGGATAAACACAGTTGTATGACACGTATTTATTTATGTATTTTATTTATTGATTCATTAATTGCACAACATCTTTTGGATATATTGTTTATGCACTCATGAGATAGGGGAGTACTCGCAGCAATTAACTTCAGTCTGGTTGCTCGTGGGATTTATTTATTTCAAGCATTTTCTTTAGTCTACCCTCTCCCAGTGATCGGACTGCAACATTATACCTCTGCCTAGACTGAGATGATGTCGTCCGTCATGGCGGGTAGGAGGAAGCATTTTCTCAGTCGCTTCCCCCAGGGATGCAGATTTAATACTGACTAGTCTCAAATGATGCTGTCAGTCGCTGCAGGCAGGCGGAAGCATATCCACAGTCTCTTCTCCACCAAATGCAACTTTGTGACACTGCCTAGGCTGAGATATCATCATTCTGCTGCAGGAAGAAGGTAGCATTTCTTCAGTCTCCCAATAACCCCACACTCTCTCTTACACATACACACATATACACACACACACACACACATATCAGACTGTACACTGTAACTTTGTGACCAGTCACAAAGTGAGAGGCTTCAGCAGAGGCTGATTTGTGTTTGACAGATAAGAGGTGCAAAGGCACCAGGGATCACATGATTGTGTTATCTCTGAGCTGGCATTTCCATCTTGTACTAGGCAATGACCCTGGATAATGCCTGAACAAAATGGCTCTGTCCTGGAGAGAAATGCAGCTAAAGTCATTGCCTGGGGGGGGGGGGGGGGACTGTGATCTGTTAGAGGGAATACATAGCTAGAGGTGATACACTGACACAATACTGCATGTATGAAAATCTCATGCTGGGTTCACTTTATAGGATAAGAGCCCTTTCCTCTCTAGCCCCCCTGTGCACCGCCAGCCACACCTTTCCCGCTGACCCCAATGGTCTTCTGCGGAGACACTCAGCATCCACCCTCACACAAGTCGGGGGTCAGCTGTGCAGGTCCATCAGTGAAAAGATGCTGCAGCTGCACGATGGGAAGAGGCTGTCCACAAGGTTTAGGAGTGTCTCTATGCGAATGTTTGACCATTCTTCCAGAAGCGCATTTGTGAGGTCAGGCACTGATGTTTGAGAGAAGGCCTGGCTCGGTGTCTCTGCTCTAATTCACTCCAAAGGTGTTCTATTGGGTTGAGGTCAGGACTCTGTGCAGGCCAGTCAAGTTCCTCCACCCAAAACCTTCTCATCCATGTCTTTATGGACCTTGCTTTGTGCACTGGTGCGCAGTCATGTTGGAACAGGAAGGAGCCATCCCCAAACTGTTCCCACAAAGTTGGGAGCATGAAATTGTCCAAAATGTCTTGGTATGCTGACGCCTTAAGAGTTCCCTTCACTGGAACTAAGGGGCCAAGCCCAACATATGAGAAACAACCCCCACACCATAATCCTCCCCTCCACCATATTTTTGGACCAGTGCACAAAACAAGGTCCATAAAGACATGGATGAGCGAGTTTTGGGGTGAAGGAACTTGTTATAAATGAGTACACAAAAGTAAGATTTGAATCAATATCTCAATGATCACAAGAACAGTTTCCAATATTTTGACAAAACTGGGTTTTCTAGAACATTTGTTTAGCTCATTACATGAAAGTAACGTTTAATAATATACCGTATTTTCCGGCGTATAAGACGACCCCCCTATTACATGATCTACCGGTAATACTTATACTTAGGTTACCTTGGAGATATTATACTCTGTGTATAAGACGACCCCCCATTTTTGGGGGATTTTTTTGAGGTTCAAAAGTAGTCTTATATGCCAGAAAATACAGTAACTTAGATTACAAAATCTTGTTTTTTACTCAAAATAGTTGATGCAAAAATGAATACACCCCACAACAAAAATGACTACATCTAGTATTTTGTATGACCATCGTGATTTGGAATGACAGCACCAGGTCTTCTAGGCATGGAATGAATAAGTTGGGGACGTATTGCAACATCTGTTTTTCTGTTCTTCAAGAATGACCTCTTTTAGAGCCTGGATGCTGGATGGAGAGTGATCAACTTGTCTCTTCAGAATTCCCTATAGGTGTTCCCCCGAATGGGTTCAGATCAGGAGACATGCAGTACTTGGCCACTGAATCACTTTCACCCTGTTCTTCAAAAAATCAAGCAGTGGCCTTTGATGTGTTTTGGATCATTGTCATGTTGGAAAAGTGCAAAATGACCAAGGGCTCGGAGTGATGGTAGCGTCTTGTCTTTCAGTATAGAGTGGTAAATTTGAATTCATGATACCATCAATGAAATGCAGCCCCATAGAAGGACACGGCCACCACCATGTTTCACTGTAGGTACCATGCATTTTTTGTTTTTTGTACTCCTTACCTTTTCAACGCCGTACAGTTTTGAAGCCATCAGTTCAAAAAATATTTATCTTGGACTCTCATCACTCCAGAGTACAGAGTCCCAGTCATCTTGTTTTTCAGCATGGACCCTGGCAAAATCTAGGCAAGCTTTTTTGTGCATTTGTTTTAGGAGAGGTTTCCTTCGTGGATGATACCATTCCTCTAGTTTTTTTTTTGCTAAGAGCCCATTCAGACTAGTGCGACGCGACTCTGCACGTCTTGGGGAGTCCCGTGCACCACGACTTCAGAGCAACTTGCAGGGATTTCACATAATGAAAGTCTATGCAAGTCGCTCCGAGGTCTCCCCAAAGTAGTACAGGACCCTTTTTCTAAGTCGGAGCGACTTGTGTCGCTCCTATTAGAACGGGTCCTGTGCTAATCAATGGACTGCGACCGAGCGTGACTTGTCAGGCTGACAAGTCGTGCTAGTCTGAATGGGCTCTAATTGAACTTGCATGGTGATTTCTCTTTTGCTCATTGACCCACACAGCTTCTGATTCTTCTTAACCATTGAATTATACTGCCACCTACAGGAGTAGTACTCTAGGCAGGAAAAAGCTTGACTATGCCTATGGGCAATCCCGTGGGAGTATACACCCACACTCCGCTATAGGCACTCCGTTTTTTTTTCTGCCTAGTCAGGAGTAAGTAAAAACAAAAACAATCAGCGCAAACAATGAGACCTAATAAGTTGGTATTTCAAGCTGAACACTAAACTAGGAACATTGCTAAACCTAGAAAAGATACAAAAATACAGAAGACAGTGCAGCACAATAAAAGCTGTGTCTAAAACACATCAATCAGAAATAACAATGAGGCCCAAAAGTCCCTTGGTAGAAAATTATACTCCAATGATAGGTGAGAGAAAGGGTGCCAGAAAGCCAGATTCACTTCAGGTGACAATCCCTTCATCAATGGGCAATTGGATGCATTCACCCCACTGTAAGACCCCCTGTATTACCAGCAGGTCAAACACACTTCACTCCATCAAAGGAAAGAATGGAAGATGATCCTGCTTACAGCTTTGTGAATGATAATCCCCTGCATGAAAGGACCAATCGTGCCTATTTCGAACCAGTCCAAAACCACGCAGTATTTCCTCTCCGAGTTCTCTTGCCCTGATGCTCATATTGTCATACTGAAGAAATTCAGACAGAAAAGTCTCTGAGACGCTTCAAAGCAAGACCCAGCAAGGCATTCTGGTCTTTCTGGTGGCTCCAGACTGGCCTCGCCGGTGTTGGTACACCGATGTGGTATGGCTGGTCACCGGTTCTCTTTGGAGTCTTCCTCTTAGGGAAGATCTGCTGTCTCAGTGACCAATCTTCCATCCTGCTTTACAGTCGCTGGTTTTAACAGCTTGGCTGTTGAAAGCCTGGTGCTGAAGGATAGAGGTTTGTCTTAATCAGTGATTCCAACAATGTTAAAGGTTAGAAAAGCTACCTCTGGGAAGATCTACCATCGTATATGGAGGATGTACGTTGTGTGGTGTGAGTCTTTTGGGGTTCTCCCTCGCTCCTTTTCGATGACGCAAATTTTGGCTTTCCTCCAACGGGGGGGTTGAGCAGTGCCTGGCCTTGGAATACCGTCTTGGTGGTTCTTTCAACGTCCATTGGCCACACTTTCCTTGGTGCGTACCTTTTATCCAGGGAGCTCGACACTTGGTTCCTCCAGTGCAGTCTCCATTACCACTGTGGGTCCTCAAATTGATGTCAGTTATCCAGGAATCTCCCTTCGAAAATATCGGGAGATTCCCCTGCTTACGTTGTCCCAGAAGGTGGCCTTTTTGGTGGCTATTACTTCTGCGTGCAGGGTGTCGGAGCGGACGGCATTGTTTTGTCGTTTACTTTACCTGTTGGTTTACAGAGCTGAGGTGGTTATTTGTCCCTGTTCTTGGTCCCCCGCCCCTCTCAGATCAGCAAAAGCACACATGCCCAATAAAAATGCAAAAAAGATGCTGCATTTGTATTGTATTTTGCAAGTTTGAAAAGCATGAATGTGTACATTTATTTATTTATTTATTTTTATATATATATATATATATATATATATATATATATATATATATATATATATATATATATATATATATATATATATATATATATATATATATATACTTAGCTTACTTAGCTGTAAAATCCATGGCATTCACAATACTCAACTCCCATAGCATCTACAGCTTTTAGACCTTTAATACTGGTTGTAATCCTTACTAAAGATTAAAAATTGATACATATATTTTAGGATGACCTGAAAGAAAGTGTGTCCCCAAGCATGATGAATCGTAGTATACCTCTATCGCATAGTGATGTATCTGAGATCAGCATATTTTTATGTATGTACACATTCATGCTTTGCGTACTTGTTGCATTTTTATTGAGCTTGTGTGCTTTCGCTGATCTGAGACAGAGGGCCACCCTGTAGTAGATACCCCTTGGGGACGGGCCATTCCTTTCCCTCTAGTCAGTTTGAAGGTATAAAGAGTTAGACAAAGAGCCTAGTTGGCTCTGAAGAAGAGGCAGGACCTCAAAATGCGTCAGCCAACCCATGGACCTTTTTATTCATCCTGATGAGATACTGTGGACTCGATAGTCATTTTGTGTGATATGTCTATGCCAAACATTTGTTTGTGAGTATCTTCTTTTACCTTATTAAAATACATTGCTTTAAGGATAATGCACTAGGCCGGTGCGCCCTCTGTTTCTTGTTTGCGGTGCTGTAAAGCCAAGGTTAATCACAGGACATAGTGAGTTGAGCTGAACTCTCTAAACCAGGACTTAGTTAATGTTTTTACACATTTGCAGAGCTGAGCCGCCAAAGGTAATTTATACAGCTAGAATGTTCTTTTCATTAGAAGTCTACTTTAACCACTTAAGGACCGGGCCTATTTCTGACACTTGATGTTTACAAGTTAAAATCTGTATTTTTTTTTGCTAGAAAATTACTTGGAACCCCCAAACATTATATCTTTTTTTTTTTTTTTTTTTAACAGAGACCCTAGAGAATAAAATGGAGATTGTTGCAATACTTGCACACCGTATTTGCGCAGTGGTCTTACAAACCCAATTTTATTGGAAAAAAATACACTTTTTTAAGTTAAAAATAAGAAAACCGTAAAGTTAGCCCAATTTTTTTCTATATTGTGAAAGATAATGTTACGCCAAGTAAATAGATACCTAACCTGTCATGCTTCAAAATTGCACACGCTCGTGGATTGGCGACAAACATCGGTACTTAAAAATCTACACAGGCATGTTACCAGTTTAGAGTTGGAGGAGGTTTAGGGGTAGAATTATTGCTCTTTCTACCGACCGCGGCGACACCTCACATGCGTGGTTCCAACATCGTTTACATCTGTGGGTGTGACTTGCGTATGCGTTCGCTTCTGCGCGCAAGCTCGGAGGGACAGGACACTTTTTTTTTTTTTTTTTTTTTCACACTGTCCCTTCAAAAAACTTTTTTTTTTTTTTTTTTTGGATCGCCTTTATTCCCTTTGCAATGAATGTAAACATCCCTTCTAATAGAAAAAGGCAGGACAGGTCTTTATGTGAGCTCTGGAGTCAAAAAGAAAGTCTTTGGTTTTTTTTTTTCTTTGTGCAAGAAAGGCCGTTGGGAGGAAGCGACATCGCTCCGGTCCTCCAAGACCATAGAGTCGAGTGGGGGGCCATCTTGCCCTCAATCGACTTCATGCCTGGAACAGACCGGATCGTTTTCCCCTCTACCAACAGCTTTGGTAAGCGGGGAAAATGACCGGGAGGGGGGTGGGCATTTCTCCCACTACCTGTGACGAATCTGCCACTGGGGCTACTTTTTATTTGAAAGAGGAGCGTTGGCCGAGTAGAAAAATACCGGGGTTATGGCAGTTATCTGCTGCCCTAACAACGGTATTTAATGTCAAAGTACCAACCTAAATACACGGTGGGTGCTCCGGAAGTGGTTAAAGTGAACCTAGCATCCGGTATCTGTGTAAGCCTAACACAAGTATGTACCGGTACATTATATAACCAAACATTTGTTGACCTCTGACAAGCTCACTTGTATGAGCCTTTTGCACATCTCAAACCATGAGCATTAATGCCTTATGTGCTGGCTTTTTTGAAATGCTGCTTCTAAAGGCATCTTGCTTTTTTTTTTTTTCCCCCCCCTAAATGCCCCTCAATGTTGATGGCTCAGAAGAAGTTTGATGCGATTGGCGAACAAAACGCGCCAGCAAAATGTCTTTACCTACGTGACGTTCTGCCCGCATGCCTGCCACTGGGAGTATGCGCATTTGAAGTTGTGGGTGCCGTTTAAATTGCAGGATATGGGCAGCTATATGTCAGCCGTACATGGGAGAATCAAGATCGGATTCAGCTAGGTATACTATACCGATCCGGAAGTATTATTTTGTTATGAGCTCACAAAACAGTACTTCCAGATCGGACTCTGGATCGGCGATTTCACAAAGCAAAAGATCGGGATCGGGACCAAAAAAGTCGCAACGTCATCACTCATCGCCGCGGACCGCGCTGCAGGCGGCCGTGGCCTCTTCTCTCCATTGCTGTGCTTTCTGTGCCCGGAAATCAAGCTGTCTTATGTAAGTGTAACCTGTATTTACGATTAAATAGTCTGTAAGGTACTACACTATTGCACGATTTTTTATTTCTGGGACACTGCGAGGTAACCTCAGGCACCGGAGGGGACACATCCAGACCTAGGGACCAGAGAAGGGATACTAACCACTCCCGGGAAAGTGTGTTATTTAGCCCATATACAAGAATTTTTCTGGTAAGAGGCACATCCTCTCCTTAAGTGTGGTTTCAGGGATCCATCGTGGGTTTCTTCTATCTAGATTTGTGCTATTTACGCCCTTACATGTCCATCTTTCTGGTAAGGAGCCAATCCAGATCTGGTGGTGGGATCATTTGCACTCTTAATTTGCTGTGGATTTCTTCACTAAGGAGTTCATCTTATTTACTGCATCACTTGGACTTATGTTTGGATTGGACTTTTTATTCAAGTTTCACCATTATTTTGAAGAGTGTATTTACTTCACTATTTGTTGCTCAGTTGATGCACTAGGGCACGCATATTATACGTACTTTGACGTTATGTTATGAACATTTTTGTCACTATTTTATATTTGCTTAATCACGTTGTGATCTATCACCCTCTTTAGGGAACACTTTGTATGAGTTTAGCGCACCCATTTTTCTTCAATGTATTTTAATAGGGTTTTTCTATTTCGCGTATTTTGACTTTTCGCGGCTGGATCCGGAACGTAACCCCCGCAATGGAGGGGGGTTTACTGTACACAGGAGTGGTGAGAGATTCATCCACAATACACCCTTCCAGTGTTCAAAACTGCATATTGACTATACTGGACTACTCCCATGGTATCCACCAAATAGCCGGCATACGCATGCTAATCCACTGACATCTACAGCCACGTAGCAGCATCCTAATACTACACATTTAATATGTAGATAAATACCATACACTGAATCGCGGAGACATAAGCCATATACCATCCTTTATAGTGCCGGTTTACCCCCTTGAGGCTGGTTAAAGGGTAAGGACTCTTGAAGTAATCTGGTTATGCAGCTAACCAGCTTTTCTTATGCTTTCCATTCTAGTCCCATCTGTATAGGAACCCTACTTATTTGGGAGAAGGCTTGTCTTTGTGAATGCGTAGTATGAGAAGCTGCCAGGGTTGTTTAAGACAATGTTGTGTATTTTTAACTTTGAACTGGTGGAGGGTTTTTTTTTTTTTTTTCCTAATCATGAATTTTTAATTAAAGCTGTGATTTTATACTTTCAACTGGGTGATCCTTTGTGATTTTCCTTGTAGACCTATAGTCGTTATTGTTTGCTGCTCAGTGTGGGTCTATATATCCATGCATACATAGCATTACAGGCTTTTTAGAGGAAGAAGAAAAAAAAACACACACACTTCCATCCCATTCAGGAGCCGCATCGCTTTGGCAGAAAAAAAACAAAAACCTGACACGCCTAAATGCATGCAAAGCACATACACACGCGCTAGGCGCTTTAGCACTTGGGTGTTCATTTTAATTGGCCAGAATAAATAAATATTCTGGGCAAATAAATAAGCATCCAAGCGCTTAAATGTGTTTGCAATAACGTGGCTTTTTTCCTGCTGCAGAGTACGAGATTGATGATCGTGCCACGCACAGAGTACGGGGTCTTTTCACCTTTGGCTCAAAAACAGTCCATAGTTTGAGGGCTAGGGATAGAACTATATGTTTTTTTTTTAGGGCCGATACCGATACCGATATTTTGGCCATTGCATATTGGTATCGGCCGATATGGGCCGATATTTTGTACATTTTAAAGTTTTTTTGAAAAATAAAGACAATTTTTGACACAAATCTGGTACTGAACATGTTAATTTTTGTTTAATGCTTAATGGCTGGCTGTCTGGCACCCTGTGGTGGGTGGTGGGTGGCTGGCTGGCTGGCACCCTGTGCTGGCTGGCTGGCACTGGGCTGCTGTGGGTGGGTGTATGGCTGTGATACACTCCCTCGAGACTGGTCCTGACTCCAGATGAGGCTGTCCAAGGTGAGGGAGGCGGCCTAAGAAGGCAGAATGACGTCAAAAATTTTTTGGCAATATCCGAGTTCTGGGGCCAATAACGATATATCAGAAAGTGCATATCGGCCTTGTCAATCGGTCTATTCCTAGTGAGGGCCACATGAAATGGCCTGTGGGCCTTGTTTGACACGTGCCCTAAATGCTGTACTACCGCTCCTCAACTGTGTGCATGGTTGCAGTGCACCCCTATTCACTGATTGGGTTGCGTTTGGCAGGCATTGGTGTCCATCAAACACGACAGCAAAGCAGTCAGCAGTGTGATATCTGCACATTCCTGGCTGCTGCTTTTGCAGCTAACAGTGGTATGGTTGAGGGGTGGTAAAAATGCAGCTCAACCATGTGGTTTTATTGTCACCCAACTGACTGCTAGTGTAAACGAGCCCCTAGAGAACATGTCGATAGGCTATTAGTGCTGTAATCACTGCACTTGTTTTTCCATTGAAAACTACAAGTCCATCTGTCACGGTGGCACATGGAACTTTGTTTACTTTCAAAGATCTTCCCTGTACGCTGTCAGGTAGGGACTATTTTGGATTGGCGCCCTGTTATTCTATATAAGTAAAAAATGGTTTTAAAGTGCTTGTAAAGGCTCAGGTTTTGTTTAAGAATAAACATGTTGTTATGGCACTTTTCCACTGCAAGTACCGTCTCGGCCCTACCTGGCCCTGTTTGGTTTTCCACTGCATGGTACCGCATGGTATGGTGTTGGAACGGTTCGGTACGGTTTGGTATGGTTAGCTTTAGGGATGCACCGAAATGAAATTCTTGGCCGAAGCCGAATAATAATGAAATGCTTGGCCGAAGGCCGAATACCGAACGCGGTGTTTCGCATTTTTTCCATTTATTTTGCCAATTTTTAGGGGGCACGCTGATGGGCACATTTTATGTTAGGGAGCACGCTGATGGGCACATTTTATGTTAGGGGGCACTCTGATGGGCAAAACAAAACATTTAAATCAGCGTTGCTCTTAACATAAAATATGCCCATTAGCGTGCCCCTTAAAATAAAATATGCCCATCAGCATGTCCCTTAGCATAAAATAAGGGGCACGCTGATGGCCACATTTTATGTCAAGGGAGCACTCTGTTGGGCACATTTTTTTCTTTTTTTTTTTTTTTTTTTTTTAAGGGGCACTTTATAGGGCACTCTAATGTAATGAGCATGGCAAGTGGCAACAACATATGGCAGTCTGCACACTAATGCTTGTGCAGCTGCCAGCTACCGTATTCTCCCCCAAATGTGCTCAGCTCCACATGACATACCTGAACTGCAGCCAGAGCCAAAAGCCGCGAACAGGGGGGTGGGGCGTGGACCTAGTGTGAAGGAGCCGCAGTCAGGAGCAGGGGGCGGGACGCGCGCGTGACGTCACACCCCCTACTCGCGGCCGGACAGGACACCGGCGGCGTGTGAGAAGGGAGCCGCGAGCCGCAATGAGGAAGGTGAGCGGTCAGGGCGGAAGCTGACATTGTTCGGCTCAAAATTATTCGGCCTTTTGACTTATTCGGCCGAACGCCGAAAGTGCTATTTTCTCTATTTTCGGCCGAATAATGTTCGGCCGCCGAATATTCGGTGCATCCCTAGTTTTCTTTTCCACTAAAGTAAGTGGGTGGGATAACGATTCTCTGACCAATCAGTGGCTAGTAGTGACTGCATGCAAAGGATTGTAGGATATGGTACCGATATGGTACCTCTTGGAACCACAATCGAGGTGGTACTGTTTTAGAGAGCAGTACCGTTCGGTTCCAAGCGCCGCCATACCGTACCGAACCATTCCTACACCATACCATGCGGTACCAGCAGTGGAAAAGCAGAAAAGCGAGCCGAACCGTTCGGTTCCAATTGCCGCCGTACCGTACCGAACCATTCCTACACCATACCATGTGGTACCAGCAGTGGAAAAGCACAAAAGCGAGCCGAACCGTTCGGTTCCATGCAGTGGAAAAGCCCCATTATATTTACTTGCGCAGTGCATTTGCACTTCAGAGAGTGGCCCCGATTCTCCTCTTCTGGGGTCCCTTGCTGGCCATCTTGGCTCCTCCTGTCCCATAGTGAAGCAAGAAAATGTCACCAGAACACCATCATGGATCTCCAGAATGGGTCCAAAACTTTATTCAACGATCACGTTGTTACAACAGATGCAACGTTTTGGTGCCTTGCTAGGGACCCCTTCTTCAGGCATGTGACGCTTGTGTCCGAGGTGCGGCCTTGCTCCTGAGCCAGGCTCTGTGCATACGTAGTGTGGCTTGGCCCCGCCCCCTCACAGGATTTGACGTCAGCAGTCGCCAATGGCTCCCACTACCTCAGCAAAGCGCGAGAGGGGAAAGAGCCGAGCTATAGACTGGCACAATGCTGGGATTGAGTGAGGTAAATATTTAGGGGGATGAGCAGGCAATATTACTAATGGGATATTTTTTTATCTTCATGCCTTTATAACACTTTAAAGGTGGAGATGGCCTTTAACGGAACCTTTCACTGCATAAAAACCCGTACCCAAAATATAGTTGTCCACACACTTGGTTATATTGGTAGGTGTGGTGATTCGATGTCCACAAATCCTTGCCAGTCGCTGAGATGTCATCACTTACTGCCTCTTGGACGGAGATGACCCGGTCATGTAAATCTTTGTGTCTGTCTAGTAGTCTTTATGCCTTTGTCATTGCACACGCATGTCTCACAATGCTTGGTTTCCTGTCGCTGCCTTTCA
Source organism: Pelophylax lessonae (assembly GCF_965119305.1). Lineage (NCBI taxonomy): Eukaryota > Metazoa > Chordata > Amphibia > Anura > Ranidae > Pelophylax > Pelophylax lessonae. Next base: position 49,376,874 of record NC_138768.1, on the reverse strand, counting down.
TTTTATGAGCTGCCAAGAAGACATAACTGGCTTGTAGTGGGGGGGAGAGACGAGGGAGCTAAGGAAACGCGACCAATTACATCATCCTGCCAAGATCCTGCTCTCAGTCCTAGGCTGGACTGGCTCTCAAGGACTGCTCTTCCATGGTGGAGGAAAAATAAATGATGTGCCTATGCATATGGTGACACACAAGGAGTGTATTAGTTAAATACTGATCGGTCCTTTTTAAAGTGGAACTCCAGTCACCTGTGATAAAAATAAGTCCGCAGCTACAAAAAGTGTAGCTGCTGACTTTTAAAAACAGCCACTCCCCTGTCCTAAGATCCAGCGGTGAGCTCATCCGCTGTCTTCGGTCCCCCACGTCGGCATCTTCACTATGGGTACCCAGCTGTGACAGCTTGCGGCTTCACAGCCGGGTGCCCGTTGCGCATGCACAAATCGTGCTGCGCATCGGGAGTGGTGGATGCAGTCTTCTTGGACCTGTCAGTGTCCCAGAAAACTGCTGGGGGAGGGAGGAAGGAGAACTTCTGTTGCAGAGCACTGCGGCGTTTGGAATGGAAGTGGTTAGCGGGTGCCTGTCAAAATTGGTGGGGCCGGCAGACTGACCACACCATACACCCCCTCCTACCCCCCCCCCCCCCCCCGCTCCTCAAAAGTGCCAATTGTGCAAGAACAGTGGGGGACTAGTGCTTAATGCTCAACTTCCCCTTTTGGGTGGCATTCCACTTTAAAAGAGATACTAAACAGACACACATACACTATTTTATTTCTGTATGTGGATGATGGCTATAATTGATTTAAAAAAAAAATCGAAGTACCTATTTCCATAATCGCTATACAGCTGTTACATGGCCCAGCTCTTTCCCAGCCTGTCTGCAGGGAAATGTAAGTAGGAGGAGCTTCTGATCCTCTGCTGCTGTTCACATGTTCAAAAAAAAAACAGCCTTTGTAATACAGAGTAAAAATAACAAACTGTTTTAAATTATCTTTAAAAAATTATATTTGAAATCTTATCTTTATCGTTTTTTTGGTAAAAACATGGTGTGGGCAGATTTCTGCCAGTTACACCATCACGCCCCTCCAGCCTGTCTTAGAATAACAGGGAGGTGAAGCCTCCATTAATCCACATGTAATATCCCACCCTATTGTGCTTAGCTGGGTAGTGGGCATAAAGGAAGGGGGAAGGAGTGTGCTGTGATTTACCACTGTGTATACACCCACGTGTGACTCTATGGTCACATGGACTGCTTGGATGTGATGGGGAGGAAATGCTCAGCATAGAAACTCGCTGAAAACTGAGCATGTGCAGAGCTGCCAACATTGCTCTGCAATATCCCTGGCTGCATTAAGGATTTGGACAGAAGGGGGAACTAGAGCAGCAGAATGCAGAAAACAAATCTGCCACTGAGTGAGTATGAACAGCATGTAATACACCATTTATTGATAGGTTTTTATTTTATTTTTTATGATACCTTAGATTGTAAGCTTCTTGAGGGCAGGGACTGATGTGAATGTGCAATGTATATGTAAAGCGCTGCGTAAATTGACAGCGCTATATAAATACCTGAAATAAATAAATAAATGTGGGTTTAGTGACACTTTTAGGGTACATACAAGAATGTTTTAGTTCTCTTACTTTAGATGAGTTTTCAGCGTTCCCAAATTAGACGAGAAAACTCAGAGAGCCGTTGTCACTGTACTTTAGACTGTGCAACACATTTTTAAATGTACATATAACCAAAAGTTTTTCTTATTCGCACAGAACACAGGTTGTGTAGTCCTGGACTCTAGGTTATATGCTGCTACCTTTTTAGTTACCGGAATACTGACACAAACGTTGACACAATACTTGCCTGGAACACCCCATCCCCACCTCCCACCATTCCATGGGACTCCAGTTCTTGATTAGCCGATGGACCCCTTCTCTGGAGAGGTTTCCTCACCAATTTTGTTTTTATAAACTTTTGACTGACACTGCTATCAACATCGTACTGCTTCAGCTTTCCCCAAGAATCATTAGAAGTTTGAATATTGAGGTTCAGAACCTCTGTCAGCTTTTTTTTTTTTTTTTTTTTTTTTTTTTTTTTTTTTATTGCTGTCTTGTACCCTTTTTGGAAGAGTCAGAGCCACCCACTCGCCCCCCCCCCCCTTCCAGTCAATCACTCCAGTGAGCACTGGAGGGGAAGACCAGAGAGCTGGTAACTGACAGTCCTGCCATCAATGGTCATGTAATTGTGCAGTTCTTGGGGCTTAGAGCTGGCAGAGGTCAGCTGCAGCATTGATTTGATGCTGCAGCCATATAGGGGAGTATGATTGTGTATTTTTGTGTAATCCCACGCTTCTGATTTAAAGTTGAGCTCCACCAAAAACATGAAGCTCTGCTTGTTTGCTTCCTTGGGTACCTGGTTTGGCAGCAAACTTAGCCAGAAATTTGGCCCCCTGCTTCTTCCCCTGTCGTTGGGCCATTCACAAAGCTTAGTACGCTGTAAGGCTGCACTACCTGTTTCCCTTTAGCTGAGATGGTGGTGGTGGCAGCACCTGGGAGCCGATGAAAAAATTTGGCTCGGGTGAAGACACCATGGGATACATGGACAGGTAAGTGTCCTAATATTAGATGTCTGCAGCTACAGTATTTGTAGCTGCTGATTGTGCTTTTTTTTTTTTCTGAAGGAGCCCGGAGCTCTATTTTTATGGCTTTAACACAGCAACAGCTGCCAGAGTGCTTTACCTCTCCTTCAACTGACCACTCCCAACTGCTATAGGGGGGCAGTGTAGCACAAAGTTTGCTGCATCGCACACAGCTCCTTCCTTCCCTCCCTCTTTCCTTCCTTCCTTCCCTCCCTCTTTCCTTCCTTCCCTCCCTCTTTCCTTCCTTCCCTCCCTCTTTCCTTCCTTCCCTCCCTCTTTCCTTCCTTCCCTCCCTCTTTCCTTCCTTCCCTCCCTCTTTCCTTCCTTCCCTCCCTCTTTCCTTCCTTCCCAAACATTTATTTGAAGTTTACAAAAATACACTTCAGTCCTGTTGCTCTACCGATTTTTTTTTTTTTTTTGCTTCTGTACAGCGCACTGCAATAAAATGCATACAGCACGCTGCAGCACAGCTCTGGGCTGAGTTGCGGTTTGAATGGGGCACACAGAAAACAATTTTGTCATTGCAGTGACAGTCGTTACAGTGCAGTGGTAATTAGACCTAATGGACGAAACTGACTGGTTCCTGAATTCTGCAGTGATTTATTATCCCATCTGTATAGCCTAGTACACAAGAACAGAAAATCAGTTGCAGAATACTGCTTTCTGTGCAATCTTAAGACAATCTGATTGTTCGTACACAGCTATCGAGAGCCGACAATGACAGTTCATCTTTAATTTACTTGATGGGACAAACACAAACATTTTTCTTGCACAATACCAGAATGTATGATTTTCATCTGAATAAAATCGGAAGAACAAGACCACACATGCTCGGAAATAAAAGAATACAACACATCAAATCACTTATGAAGTTTTATTCTGTCGTAGAAGTTTTTTTGTAAATTTGGTAACATTAATTTTCGCTATGAGACTAGCATGCATAAAAAAAAAAAAAATGGACTATCATTCATCTAATATTCTTATCGTGTGTACGAGGCTTAAAGTGTTACTAAACCCAGGAGCCTGCATTCACTAGATCTGGTCTCCCACAGTACACAACATGGACATGCAATTCTTTCAGGAAATATAAACTGTAAAATACCTTTTCTCATCACTAGAATATGGCAAAGCGTGTAGGAGGAGTTTTCATTCTGCTCTGACTGTTCTATGAGGCTTCAGGACCCCTGACCCTCTGTCTGGACAATGCTGATTGGCCCTGTGGTGATCACATGCACCTTTCAACGGAGAAGCTGCAGAAAAGCATGCATTTCATTTTTGCAGTGTTTTGCGTTTTTTTTTCATCTGCCCAAAAAAGCATAAATGTAAAATCCAAGTACAAACCAGCAAAAAGCACTGCAGAAACTCCCAAGCAAACTGCATAGGTGTGAAACTGAATGGAGCCTTACAGGAGACACCAGCCTTTGTATATAGCTAGAGGCACTAAAAATTTCTGGAAGAGGTGTGTTATACCTATTAAATCGTTCCTACTTGTATATTTCTGTTCTTTACAGCAATCTGCTCCATGTTCTCTTACTATAAGGTTTGTCTTGGATTCCCTATTCTAGGAGTTTGTTCAGTTTCAGGAGTGGAGGACTTTAGGAGTCATTTAGGCCAATCTCTAGGTGAAGCTGTGTTTTCTTGTGTAATGGGGTGTTTCCTGTTATAGTTCCTTCTGTATGGTTGTAAGATTTTCCCTGCTGCTAAATACATGTTTGTAAGTCTTTTTCTGGTCATAGTGTTTTTTGTTTTTTTTTTTGTTAACTTTTCATTGGTCTTAAATGTAGGCAGGGGTTACTTTCATTCTATGCCCTCATTCACACAGGTGCTGAGGCCTGTAGTTTGTGAATGGGCTGCTTATGCGGGTTTGAGTTGTTAGGTGCTGCATGTGAAGGTGAGCATCTCCGAAAGCAGACTGTGCCTATGGACCCACACGCCTTTCAAAGGACAAGTGGCCATATCCACGTGGTGGCTTAAGCTACATAAACTATCAGCCTTTTGGCGGTCTACGGGTCTCAGCACCTGTTTGAATGATGCCTAACTTGCTCTGTAGACAAAAAAAGGGTTTGCCCTTAAAGCGGTAGTAAACCGCTTTTTTTTTTTTAATTAAACCTGCAAGGCAGTGTCATAATGCATCGCATACTAGCACCACATTGTGTGAAGCTTGCCTTCAGAACGAAGCTCTCCAGCAGCGCACGTCACAGATTACAGGGCTTCGTCCTCACCCAGTCTTCCGTCCTCACCCAGTCTTCCGTCCTCACCCAGTCTTCCGTCCGGGTTGAAAGACTCCGGGATTGTACGAGCTGTGATGTTGTCGCTCCCTTACATGCGTGCGGGAGCCGCTTTTGACAACACACAACTGAAGGAATAGCACGGGTATGCCGTTCCTTCAGAGTTCATGCACTGATGACATCATTGGCAGCTTCACAAGTAAATATATCCTAAACAGTGCACCTTTAGGAAATATTTTACTTTACCTATAGGTAAAGCCCCGTACACACGATCAGATTATCGGACGATCTGTCGTCCGTTTTTTGTGGCATGCTAGTCTGATGTGGAAAGTGAAGAGGTTATTTTCATACAAATTTTCCCGTAAGACAGAATTCTACTTCAGAAGTGATGTCATGTGTTGGATTGTTTTGTATGCGTTCTTTCATCTCTGAGCATGCCTAGTCTTGCTCTTAAGATTTTTTCCCGTCAATCTGTACTAATGAGACGAAAATCGGACCTTGTTTTGAAGACAACAAAAATTTTATAGCCTGCACATCAGGATTTTGTCGGCCGAAAAGTCAGTCGGCTGTCGAAATCACCATACTAACAATCCAATAATCTGCAGATCGGTCGTCGGACGAAATTTCCCTTCAGATTTTCTTCTCGTGTGTACGGGCCTTAAGCCTTCCCTAATAGGTAAAAATCATTCATGGGAGTTTATCACTTTAAAGCTAAACTCCAGCTTTTGTTTCACTTCACATTGTTGGTTTGGGCCAAGCTGGCCCAAACTAACTATGACCCTCACTAACATGCGAGGCCTCTGGTAACTAAATTTGGCCAGCTCCTCCTTCCGCTCTTTGTCCTGTTTACTGATGGTGGAGGAGGCTGGGGGTGGGAGGAAGAGAGCATGACCAGGATGTAAAAGGTGCAGGGGAGGAGGCATCAGGCTGGGAGGAGAGAGACGGAGCGGCACCTAGAAGGCGGGGTCGGTGGCGCAGGAACCTGTTTGCGGTCTTCCTTTCACCTGCCCGTGGTTGACAAGTAGACTCTGAATGACTGGTTGGCGATCCATGCAGTAGAGTCTGATTGGCGCTCAGCCATTCAGAGAAAGCGATGTATTGTAGCAATGAATACAAAGCTTCCTCTGGTTGAGTCCGATGCGGGCACAGACTCACAGGATGCTTTGTGTTCATTGCTAGAATACATCACTTTCTCTGAATGGCTGAGCGCCCATCAGATACACACTCTTGTATTCTGGGTATGAGACAAGAAGGTCTCAGGCTGGGACCCGGAACACAGTGCAAGTATGTACTATGTAGCTTCAGCTCTATTCAGCACATCCAGCAGCCTCACATGTTAGTAAGGGACATAGTTAATTTGGGCAAGCTTGGCCCAAACTTCAGTAACTTTTTTTTTTTTTTTTTTTTTTTTTTTAAATTTTCAATTCTCATTTGTGTGACTTTTTAGCTCATGTTTTCTTAAAGATAAATTCCAGACATGTATGTATTCCAGCTTTGACCAATGTACTGTACACCTGACCGATACCCCTGGAAGCTGGAAATCACTGTTGGACACCTCTTTTGGAGATGTCCAGGTGTTGGAATTAGTAAGTCCCAGTTTACATTTGTGCAATGCAGTAACGCTGCGAATATGCAGCGTGATCCCACATCGCATCCACACCCCTGGCAGTTCACACTGCCATATGTGATACGCAGGGGGTGTCATTTAAAAGTTAACGATTACCCCCAGTTGCGATCTGCAAGTTTTGCACAGAATCGGATCGCACTAGTGTGAACCACTATGCGATCTGATTCTGCTGCCGATAAAAAAAAAAAAAAAAAAAAAAGGGTCAGGTGCGTGTTTGGTGCGGATGCTGTGCGAATTCAGCCATACAAAGTGGCTGAAATTTGCACTGCACAGAGATCGCATGTAATTTAGGAGCAGTGCGCTCCGAATTACATGCAATATCCGTAATCGCACTGATGTGAACCGGGGCTATAGGTGTAAAAACGGCCCCAAATTAGTGTTAAAGGTCCAGATGGAGTGGTAGCAAAAAAGACCTTCAGATCAGTAATCTTGAGCAGGGACTAGCTGAGATTCAATTCATCGATTGGCAGGCCGATTGTACGATTTATCCATCCATCCATCGATTTGACTGCAACCAGCATGTCAGATTTTTAGCATGCGATTGTCAGCGGCGTGGTTGCAGGAAAGAAAATTTGCATTAACTATATCTTTAAATGCTTGTTGTTCTATACTGTGCTGTATATACAGACTGGTGATTCTGTCTCTGCAGATCAGGAAATGTGGTCAGAATTCTTTCTGAAGGATATCTGCGGTAAGATCAATTAGCACAGAGTCTATTCTGTTCAGTCAGAGGGAAATGCTGGCATTGAGAATTGGAGAGGAATAGCAGAACAATCTTTCTTTATCTGCAGGCAGGCTGATAAGACTTGGGCTAATCTCACTTATCTTGGTCTGCATAATAGTTTGAGGTCAGTGACTCAAGGTATGGATTCTGGTGGGTCAGTCGGTTTATTTCAGAATTGGATTATTCATGTTAAAGTGGAATTTAAGAATTTTGTATGTCAGTTTTTTTTTTTTTTCCCTGTGTATTAGAGTAGTAAAGGTTTGAAGGGGTGGGGGTGTTTCCTTCTCACTTCCTGTCCTAGCGGTGACTGTCTCCGATTTTTTTCTTTTTTCCTCCACTTTTGGACCCAGTCATCAGTGATTTCCGTACTCTAACTTTGCTGAGGGTTTCTCCTACCAAAGCTGTAGGATTTTTTTTCTTTTGAAATGGCTTAGTTTAACAAACAAAAAAACAAAGCCATTTAACTTTCATAGCCATAAGCGCCTATGTGGAGTGGAAATTGCAGAGTGCAGTGTATTCTTGTGCATCCAGTTTGCATTTGGAATCACTTTACGAACCAAGATCGTTCAACAGGTGCATCTGAACTGCAGTGGGCCCCCTCCTGACCTACTTCAAGCTGCTTCTGGATTCCTATTAAAGTGGATGTAAACCCCATTCATTAAATCTGAACTGGGCACATATATTTGTAGTGTTTACTTATCTCTCTCCAAATCCTGTATCTTTCTGCTGCTCCGTTCCTCTGTCAGCATGATAACTTATGGCAAGTTCTCCCACACAGGGTGGGTGCATAGAGATAGATTAGCAGGGAGCTTGTCTATTCACAGCACAGCTCTGCATGTTTCTTCCTTCCTCTGCCTATGTGGAAGAGTGTGGGGGGTCCTTTCCTCCAATTGGCTGTCACACAGTGTATGCCAAGACTCAACGCCCAGTCCTGAACAGGAAGAAACATGTTTGACATGATGATCCATTTCTGAACAGTGTAGAAAGCTGAAGACAGTAGCTATACAAATAAACTTATGTAGGAGGATTTGTTTAATCTCTGTGTACCATATGAGGCTGTTCACTTCACTGGGTATATGTGAGGGTTTACATCTGCGGGCCATAAATAGAGGGAAAGGAAATCGCGCTTTCGTTCACTGACAGACGCGGCTCCATATTCTTCCTAACCATTGGATTATGCTGCCCCCTACTGGCGTAGGACACTAGGCAGGAATAAACTTTACCATGCCTATGGGGCAGTCCCTGATGGCATACACCCATTCACTCTGCTATAGCATTCAGTTTGTTTATGCCTAGTTTAGGAGTAGGACCTAGTTCCTGACTGGGACTTCGGCCTTAGCTTGTTTTTTTTTTTTTTATTTTAAAGGGAACCTTTGTTAAAGTTTTAATTTTTAAGCTAGTTAGGTTATTGAGAGAACTGCACTAAACAACCGGTCTGGGTTTCAGACTGCATATCCTGAATCCTTTAAGGTTTCCCAGTCCGACCAGTGTGTGCAGGTTATAGCCCCGCGCTAGGCCTTGTTACGACAGAGCCCCAATGGACAGGGGCTAGCCCGCATGTGAAATACCTTGCCGGGATGCACACGACCTGGTGTGGCCTGAGTCGCAGCGTGCCCCTTGGCCATTGGCACCCCTACCTCGAGTGGAGAGGTAGTCTGTCTGGAGTGGCACCAACTCGATTGTCGCTCAGTGTGAGTAGTGTCCCCCCCCCCCTCCATAGCTCTTGCGATCTGGGGGCAGACGTGGGCCCCTCCTTGGGATGGGCAGACCCCCGGGTTCTCTTCCACTCCCTCCAGCCTCTCTAAAAAGTCATGGTGGTCTTTTGGCCCCAGCCTACCCCCATGTCCCCCCCCCCCCCCCCCACTCCCAGGGCGAGGTAGGAGCTGGCTTTGCCACTTGCTCCAGTAAGAGGGGGGGGGGGGATGCAGTTGTTGCTGACCAGGCTGTCCGGATCGCACATGGGGGTCTTTGAGCAAGTCCCCGGACCCCTGGGGTTTAGTGACTTGGGCAGGGATGTCCTTCAGGCTCCCGGCGGTGGTTGTAGGCTTGGTGGGCAGCGGATGTCTCTTCATCTGCGGGTCTGCGCCTCATGTGGCTGGATCGGGCTGAAAATTTATTCCGCTGTTTTGCGGCCTACTTGCGGGTGTCTGGGTACCTGACCAAGCTGACCATACAGTCCTGCCGATGGATGCGCGCCTCACGCGGGTCGGATCTGCCCGACAATTGCGGCTTTGCAGCCTACTCGCAACTGACTGAGCTGGCTGTCCGAGTGACTGACCAAGCTCTCAGAGCTGCTGATCAAGCTAACAGAGCTGACGGCGGACTCTCAACCTGATTGGGTCTCAAATTTAGGCCGCACCTTTGCGGCCTACACATGGCTGGCTGACCAAGCTGCTGACCAGGCTATTTGAGCTGCTGACCGAGAGATGGAGCAGTGGATTGGCGTCTGCCCTTCTCTCCCCCCACCCCACCCCCCTCATATGGACTGCCTGACACCCCTCTTGAACCGGGGGTCACAGTGGGGGCATTGTTTGGGTGTTCTCTGCCTGCGTCACAGCAGGCCCCCTCTTCCCCTTTCTAGGTGGCTATGTCCTTTTTGGTCCTTTGTGGTGGGCGACCCTTAGGTCTAATAGGTGGTCTTTTTGAGAACCTTTAGTCGGCGTCTCCTTGCGGGACTGGTTGGCGACCTTCCCTGCTTGTTATGTTTTCAGGGTGAGCTTAGCATATAACGACTTTTGAAACTACGTCCACACACTTCGGGTGCTCTGCGGTCAGGATGATTCCTTTTATTGCACGCTGTTGGATGCACTTTTTGTATTGGTGCAGGGACTTTTTAACATGGGGGGCTCTGGTCTCTGGTCCATAAATTGTCATTCATCAGTGGAGTTGTTCTAAATGCATGGTGTGGCTAAAAAAAACTGGGCTGCAGACAAGGCTTCTAAAAACGCTCTATCAGATCTCCCCTTTACGGGGGACCGCCTATTTGGGTCTTTGTTGGATGAACTGATCAAACATCTCACAGGTGGGAAGAATTCTCTTCATCTACCTGCTACGGGCAAGTCACCGCGTAATAGAGGGAGCCCTTATTTTTCAGCACGCAGGAGATAAAACCTAAACCATTTAGGTAATCTGGGGGTTCCAAAAAGACGTGGTCGGGTAAGCGGAGAACAGACCCCTCCAGATCTGCAGACAAATCTTCATCTGCATGAAGGGACGCCCTCACCTGACCTCCTCTGTAACTCTGAACTGAATCCTGAATCTGTAAACATTTTGAAAGCGTTGCCCATGTAGATTTTTAAGTACCATAGTTTGACGCCATTCCACAAACGTGTGCAATTTTAAAGCTTGGGATGTTATTTACTTGGCATTACATCGTCTTTCATATTTTACAAACAATTGGGTTCTATATTGTGTTTTTGGTTTTTGTTATTCATTAGTGTACTTTTTCCAAAAACTGTTGCGCAGATTCTGTGAGTAGTAATGTGTGTGTGTTTGTATATATAAATATATATCTCAAAAGTATTTACACCCCTCACATTTTTTTTTAACTATTTCATTATCTTTTCATGTGACAATATTCAAGAAATGAAACTTTGCTACAATGTAAAGTAGTGAATGTACAGCTTGTATAACAGTGTAAATTTGCTGTCCCCTCAAAATAACACACAGCCATTAATGTCTAAACCTCTGGCAACAAAAGTGAGTACACCCCTAAGTGAAAATGTCCAAATTGGGCCCAATTACCCATTTTTCCTCCCCAGTGTCATGTGCCTCGTTAGTGTTACAAGGTCTCAGGTGTGAATGGGGAGCAGGTGTGTTAAATTTGGTGTTATCGCTCTCACTCTTTCTGTGGTCCCTGGAAGTTCAACATGGCACCTCATGGCAAAGAACTCTCTCAGGATCTGAAAAAAAGAATTGTTGCTTCTTCATAAAGATGGCCTAGCTATAAGATTACCAAGACCCTGAAACTGAACTGCAGCATGGTAGAGAAGACCATACAGTGGTTTAAAAGGACAGGTTCCATTTAGAACAGGCCTTGCCATGGTGGACCAAAGGTGTTGAGTGCACGTGCTCAGCGTCATATCCAGAGGTTGTCTTTGGAAAATAGACGTATGAGTGCTGCCAGCATTGCTGCAGAGGTTGAAGGGGGTGGGGGTCAGTCTGTCAACGCTCAGACCATACGCCGCACACTGCATCAAATTGGTCTGCATGGCTGTCGTACCAGAAGGAAGCCTCTTCTAAAGAGGATGCACAAGAAAGCCTGCAAACAGTTTGCTGAAGACAAGCAGACTAAGGACATGGATTACTGGAACCATTTCTTGTGGTCTGATGAGACCAAGATAAACCTATTTGGTTCAGATGGTGCCAAGCGTGTGTGGCGGCAACCAGGTGAGGAGTACAAAGACAAGTGTGTCTTTCCTACAGTCAAGCATGGTGGTGGGAGTGTCATGGTCTGGGGCTACATGTGTGCTGCCAACGTTAAAAAACCATACCCCGTGGAGAAACCATACCGTCGTCACTTCCGGGCTGAAACAGCTGAGCAGCGCAGCAGTGCGCATGCTCAGAGCCCCGGATACGTAAAAGAACATGAAAGAATTTGACAAGTGCGCATGCTCGGTGGGCATGAAATTATCACGGCACTGTGTCTAATGTAATGCTTGCGGCGGGTACATTAAAACACTTCGGCTGCAACATCAATCATCTCCTCTGCTATCGCTGTAACTTCCCTCATCTCCGGTAATAAATATAAAAGCGGCGGCGGGAGTATGAGATGTAAATGTGACGGCGATCGCGGCTCCGTGATCCGCTTTTATATTTATTACCGGAGATGAGGGAAGTGACAGGGGAAGGAGCGGAGATGATTTATGTTGCAGAGGAGCTGTTTTAATGTAAGCGCCGCAAGTTTAACTACCGTGAGAAATCCATACCCTCCGTAGTTGCACCGGAAGTGACGAGGGTATGGTTTTCTCACGGGTATGTTTTTTTCACGGAACACCGGCACTGGGGAGCTACAGTTCATTGAGGGAACCATGAATGCCAACATGTACTGTGACATACTGAAGCAGAGCATGATCCCCTCCCTTTGGAGACTGAGCCGCAGGGCAGTATTCCAACATAATGACCCCAAACACACCTCCAAGATGACCACTGCCTTGCTAAAGAAGCTGAGGGTTAAGGTGTTGGACTGGCCAAGCATGTCTACAGACCTAAACCCTATTGCACATCAGTGGGGCATCCTCAAACAGAAGGTGGAGGAGCGCAAAGTCTCTAACATCCACCAGCTTTGGAAGAGGACTCCAGTGACAACCTGTGAAGCTCTGGTGAACTCCATGCCCAAGAGGGTTAAGGCAGTGCTGGAAAATAATGGTGGCCACACAAAATATTGACACTTTGGGCCCAATTTGGAAACTTTTCACTTGGGTGTACTCTTTTGTTATCAGCAGTTTATACATTAATGGCTGTGTGTTGAGTTATTTTGAGGGGACAGCAAATTTACACTGTTATACAAGCTGTACACTCACTACTTTACATTGTAGCAAAGTGTCATTTCTTCAGTGTTGTCACATGAAAAGATATAATAAAATATTTACAGAAATGTGAGGGGTGTACTCACTTTTGAGAGAAACTGTATATGAGAGAATATAGTGTGTGTGTATATAATGTATGTATTGGCAAATGACTGATTTTTACTTGTAAACAAAGTGTCTGAATAGGCCTGGACATTAAGTGAATATGTATGTATTGCTGCCCATTTGGTTGGATATTCTCCACGTCCTAATATAAGCCCAATTAATGCCGTTTGTTTCCATTGCTCTGTAGGTATTTCTCTCTGCCCATGCACTAGCTAGTTTTACACTTGCTGTTATAATACAGCTTTAAATAGCTTTTACCACATTTGTAGACATTTTGGCCTCTGCTTAACATCGCATGCATTGAGAGGTATCGCATCTCAAAATAGGAAACCAAGCAGATTAGCTAATTAAGCCATGCCCGCTGCAATGAAAATCTGCCCGTAAATGTTTTATAAAGGAAATGCTTCCTCTTTAAAGGCATTCTCCACCGCATGGAGCTTTAATGGCCCTTTGGCTGTGAAGTTTCTGTATCTCTAGTGTATTTATTTCATGAAACCCAGTGCTGTAACCTTATGTCTCTTCTCGCATTCCCGCAATGCCTTAATGCAGTATCTGGTGCTCACAGCTGTCAATATAAGAGGCCAGCCCGCTTATAATTATACCTTCTCCCATCCTCCCATAACATCCTAAATGTGCTCATGTATTTTGGCGTCCTGCAGAGACCTCACTGCTAGAACCTCAGGATTGTAGTGACAGCGAAACGCTGAACTCTGCATTGGAGACTCCTGCTCCTTCTCTGCTGAATTTCTTATTGCAGAAATTTGTAGTCTGCAATTTACCTTTCCTGTAAATTTTAGCTTTCTGGTTATCCTGCTACTATTGGCTTAATGGGACACTGTCATGAGAGATTGATGGAGGCTGTCATTACTAAATACTGTACTCCTTTTAGAATGCTGGTTTTCTTGCTGTCATTTTGATACTTTACTACAGTGCTGTCTAGGTTTCTTACCAGGAACATGTATAGAGAGATGTATTTACACCTGTTTGATCAATTTGCAGCATGTTTGAAGTCTGACACAGCCAGGCATCTAGCATTTTCAGAGGGAGACCAGTTATGGCAGCCACCATTCTTACGACAGCACAACCTTGAAGTGGAACTTCACTCTCTCAATCAACATTTTTGGTCTAACTTTTACTGTTTTTTTTTTTTTTTATTTAATTCAATTCGTGTAAGTGTATTTCTTCCCAAAAAATGTAATTTGAAAGACCGCTGCGCAAATACCGTGTGACATAAAATATTGCAACGATCGCCATTTTATTCTCTAGAGTCTCTGCTAAAAAAAATATATATTTGTTTACATGTGGGATTTGGTCCTTTGTTGAGGTGGTTAAAGTATATGTCCAGGCCAAACACTTGTTTTGTAGAGTGGGTTGGTATTAGAACTCCTGTCAGGTTTTAAATTCTATTGTGGGCTCTGTTAGCTGGATTTCTCCTTACTACTTGTACCAGAGAGGAAGTGAGAGTAAATTCCACAATGGCAACACTAGGGATGCACCGAAATTAAAATTCTGGGCCGAAACCGAAAATGCAGGATGCCCTTGGCCGAAAACTGAAAATTACTTTTTCCCCCAAATAATTTTAAAATAGAAGAGGGGCATACACCAAAAACGGGCAGCGACGTACACCTGTCACTGCCACCCTGTCACAGTATATGTACTGTGATGGGTTGGCAAGAGGTTAATTTAATTACCAATGGTATTTGTATTATGCAGCATGAGGGGGGTTAATGTATTGCCACTGCTGGTGACTGATGCATTAGTGACCGACCAGTGGCAGTTAATTAACACCTTTGTGCTGCATTAGTGCAACCAGTATCAGTGTTAATTAACACTGGTTGCACTGATACTGGTTGCACTAATGCAGCACAAAGGGGTTAATTAGCTGCCACTGGTTGGTCACTAATGCATCAGTGACCAGCAGTGGCAATATATTAACCCCCTCATGCTGCATAATACTAATACAATTGGTAAGCTTGCCTCAGCGTCCCCCTCGGCAGTACACCCCCCCCCCCCCCCTCCGCCTCAATGTCCCTCCCCATCCCAAGGATGCAATCTCCTTACTGTCACTCTGCTCCTCCGGTGTCCTTCATTCAAAAGACGCGCCTCTGGCTGGCGGCCCGCCTCCCTGTGATGTCACTACTACTACTACGGTCTGTGCATGAATGAACTGACACACCGGGTGGGCGAGCGGCCGCTAATGGCTATAACTATGTGAGCGCTTCACTTCCCTGTCAGAGGAGATACCTGCCTGATAGGGAAGTGAATCGCTCACATAGTTATAGATATTAGCTGCCGCTCGCCCGCCCTCCCGCCCGGTGTGTCAGTTCATTCATACACATAGTCGTAGTAGGGACATCATTGAAAGGCGGGCGGCCGGCCAGAGGCGGGACTTTTCAAACCTGCGCTGCGGCCTCCTCCTTCCTCTTGGCAGCCATTAATTTCGGCCTTTTTAACCCATTTTCAGCCGAAAATTTCGATGGCCGAAATTTCGGTGTATCCCTAGTCAACACAATGTTTTTCTCTAGCGCTCATTGACAGACGTAGTCCTCGGTGATACAGCACCTTCGGGTTATGTTGCCTCCACAGGAGCAGGACTAGACAGGAAATTAAAAAGCTCTGGCCACACCCTAGGGGCAGTCCCAGAGGGTATATCCTCTCTCTCTCTCTGCCTCAGCAAATCGGTTATTTTCTGTCTAGTTAGGAGTAAGGACCTAGATACCTTGCTGGGATCTTAGGTCCTGGCAAGATTTTTTTAGACCGCTTTTTTTCTCCAGTGTTCCTGTGAGATCTTCAAGCAAGAAAGCTGAACTGGGCGACGGGCTGGATGTTGAGATCCGGTGGTCACCCCAGTTCAGCCTACGAGCGCGTGCAGGCCATAGCTCCGCGCTGGGTCGGCCGCGACAAAGTCCCATTAAAGGACTGACCCCGCGAGTTAAACGTCTCGCTGAAACGCCAAAGACCATGAGTCACGGCGTCCATATCGGTCGACAGCCCTCCCGCCCCGGTGGAGAGGGGTACTGTCAGGAGTTGGTGCCCGCCTGGTTCCGGTATGGTGAGTAGTATGTTCCCCCTTTTCCCCTGACGGGTCTTGTGGTGAACGCGGGCCCCTCTCTGTATGGTAAGATAGAGTCCCTCTCTATCCTATAAATGACACAGATCCTCCTACTTTGAGTGTGATTTTATGTGCAAAAAGCCAGGAGGCTTGGTTTGGGAGCTAACAATCTAATTGTATACATGTTAAAAAGATTGTAATCAGTGGCATTCTGGGAATCTTACGCTGATAAGAATAAGCTACCTACCAGTCAGAAGCCACGGACATGTAGACTGCCTTCCTAATCAGATCTCCAGCTATTAGCAGGCCTCCCGAATGGCCATGCGGTCCGCCAGGGCCGGTACCGCCAACCATGCCAAATCCCCATGCAGAGAGAGTGTTGTGTGCCCTGCAGCACACCGCTATTCAGTACAGGCCGCCGCCATTTTTTATTTTTTTTTGCTGGATCGCATGAGCCGCCATTTTGGCGTAGCCTCGTGTCCCCAGCATGGGGGCGGCCATGTTTGAGGTGATCCAAACACCTCGTGGAGCTAGGGGAGGCGCTGGAAGGCGTGCAGAGGGGCGGAGCCGCCTCCTTTCTTCCTGGGCAGCCAGCCAAAAGACTTCCTGTTAAGACAGCGCTGTAACCTGTTGCAGTTAAACTCTGAGCATCAAGTGGTGAGCCTGGGGGTCTATCTCTCTCTCTCTCGATCGATAGGGATCCCTAGCAGGTAACACTAAGGGGCTTTTTGTGGCGCTGGGGGTCTGGAGAAAAAAAAAAAAAAAAAGTTTTTTATTTTTGAATTATATTATCCAGGAAGTGACTGGAATTATCATGGACCCTGCCACACATATTCCCCCACCTGTTTCCCTCGAGGGGGCCACGGGACCCGCCAGTGCACAGAGTGTAGAGTCATTTACAGCAATTTTGGAGTCTATGGTGGCTCGGGTGGAGGCGGCCTGTCAGGGACGGGGGTCAAGGAAGCGACCCCCGCCTACCCCTATACTATCTGACACCTCTGACTCAGATTCAGAGATGGTCACTGCAGTTGCAGGTTCCTCTGCAAGGGCTGTTGTCTCAGGTAAAGCCCCCTCAGACAGTGAGGAGGACGCTTCTTCTCCCGCTATAATTCAGGAAGAAGCATTGGTGGACGCACTAGTTGTGGCAGTGCAGGAAACCTTAAAACTTGAGGCTTTACCGGCAGAGGCAACTGAAACAGATTCCTTTTGGTACTAATAAGCCCATCAAAACGGTGAAGGTTTTTCCTGTACCCAAGTGTTTCGGTAATCAGATTAAAGGAGAATGGGAGCATTCTAAACGTACCTTTACTATTTCCAAGCGTATTGCTAGACGCTATCCGTTTGAGGAATCCATCATTAAGAAATGGACGGTACCACCAGTGGTGGATCCACCTATTTCCAGGCTGAATAAAGCCACGGTTATCCCAGTGGAGGACACTTCGTCCTTTAAGGATCCGGTGGATCGAAAGATGGAAGCAGAGTCCCGCACCATCTTCTCTCTGATAGGGTCAGCATTTAGACCAGTAATTGTTATTGGTCTAGTTTCCCAGACACTTACGGAATGGGCGAGAATGGTACGCCAAGACCTTAGGGGAAAAGTTATTCCCCAGGAGACATCTGATTTGATGGAACAGATTATACAAGGGCTACAGTTTATCTGTGACGCAGCCTTGGACACTACTCCCTTATTAGGGCATGCATCTATGTCAGCGGTCATCCTCAGACGTGTGCTGTGGTTAAAATGCTGGTCAGCTGACCTAGGTTCCAAAAAGACCTTGACAAATCTCCCTTTTCAGGGGAATCGTCTATTTGGGGCCAACCTAGATGAAATCATTAAGGATGCCACTGGGGGCAAGAGCACTTTTTTGCCACAGGCTGCTAAAGCTAAGGGACCTCGCAACAAGCGAGGACCTTTCTTTACCGCCCATAAAGGGCGCCCGGCTGGTACAAGCGGGAAAGGCAAGACTCCTCCAGGAGGGTTCAAGAAGGGCTGGTCGTACAAGCAGAGGGACAACCCAGCCAAACCCGAAGCAAAGGAGTACACAGCCTGAAGGTGCGCCCCCCACCCGGTTTCAGGGTGGGGGGACGTTATCACCGGTATTCAGGACATTAGATCGAGCATCAACCACTACTACCGGTGCGATTCTTCCCTTCCAACATTTAAGTACTACAGGAAGCGGTAGTTACCGTTCCCTGAATAGATCTTTTCCTTTACCTTTTCCTAAGATTAGTCCCTATACCTCACAGGAATCGGATCTGGTTGACCAGATAGGCCAAGTAGCCTCTAGTCGGGTGACTTCGGTCCCTGAGGTTCAACCAGAAAAGATCACCCTTCCTGATAACAATCAGGTATCTGATAAATGTGTGGGAACAGAAAACGACCAGACTTTCTCGGATGGTCGGGGCCAGATACCTCTAGGGACGCCTGGTTCAGATTCTATCAGCGCCAGTGGTCCTAGAAATTCTAGGCTGGCCTCCTCAAGCCGGCCTGGCCGACTTGGACATGCTAGTCGCAGACGTTCCGTGGGAACTTCGTCTCAGGGAGTGTCTGTGGTCTCAAGGACCAATTTACCATCATGCTTTACAGTCGCTGGTTTTAATGGCCTGGCCATTGAGACCCAAGTACTGAAGGACAGAGGTTTGTCTACTTCAGTCATTCCTACCCTTATTAAAGCAAGGAAAGCGACTTCCAGCAAGGTCTATTATCACACATGGAAGACTTATATTGCGTGGTGCGAATCTTTAGGATTTCCTCCACGTACCTATTCGGTGACTCGAATATTGGCCTTTTTGCAACAAGGGGTTGAGCAGAAGCTAGCCTTGAGCACCATCAAGGGTCAAGTTTCAGCATTAGCAATCTTCTTTCAGAAGCCTTTAGCTACCAAGTCCTTGGTGCGGAATTTCATCCAGGGGGTGCGGCACCTGGCTCCACCAGTCCGCGCGCCCTTACCGCCCTGGGATCTTAATTTGGTTTTGTCGGTTCTACAGAAACCTCCCTTTGAAAACATCAGGGAGATTCCCTTGCTTACTTTATCCCAGAAGGTGGCCTTCTTGGTGGCTATTACTTCTGCTCGCAGGGTGTCAGAACTGGCTGCATTATCATGCCAGTCCCCATACCTAGTGATTCATAGGGATAAGCTAGTACTTCATCCTAAGCCATCTTTTCTTCCTAAGGTGGTTTCAGATTTTCATCTGAATGAAGATATTGTACTACCTTCCTTGTGTCCTCAGCCCAAGCATCATCGGGAACATGCGTTGCATTCCTTAGATGTGGTTCGGGCAATCAGGGTATACCTGAAAGCTACGGAATCATTCCGTAAGACGGATTCACTTTTTGTGATCACGGATGGCCCCAGAAAGGGTTTGCCTGCATCTGCCGCGACCATTGCCAAATGGATTAGACAAACGGTGGTACAGGCTTATTCTATTAAGGGTCAGAGTCCTCCGTTCCCTGTTAGGGCGCACTCCACTCGAGCGCTCAGTACTTCCTGGGCCTTTCGCCATCAGGCGTCAGTGGTCCAGGTATGTAAGGCGGCCACCTGGTCGTCGGTACATACCTTTACAAAATTCTATAAAAATGATGTGACGGCATCGGCGGATGCCTCATTTGGCCGCAAGGTTTTGCAGGCCGCAATTTGAGGAGACCGGTGGTCTACCTCGAGGGTTTTTTTCTGTTTGAAAAATTTATTTTTGTTGAGTCTCATCATTAAGGATGAGCATTGTAAACTTCTAGTTGGCACCGGTTGGGCCTTCTAGATTGGGATTTGATTTCCTTTTTCCCACCCCTCATTTTTGATACTGCTCTGGGACTTCCCGAAGGTGCTGTATCACCGAGGACTACGTCTGTCAATGAGCGATAGAGAAAAATGGATTTTTGTAAAATCTTACCGTAAAATCCTTTTCTCTTAGCTCATTGACAGACGTAGTCCCCGCCCCTCTGTTTTTGAGTTGGGTTGGGTTAAATTCTCTAAGCACTGCTTTTGTGACATAACTGATTTGCTGTGGCGGAGAGAGAGGATATGCCCTCGGGGACTGCCCCTGGGGTGTGGCCAGAGCATTTTTATTTCCTGTCTAGTCCTGCTCCTGTGGAGGCAACATAACCCGAAGGTGCTGTATCACCGAGGACTACGTCTGTCAATGAGCTAAGAGAAAAGGATTTTACGGTAAGATTTTACAAAAATCCATTTTTTAAAGCACAGCTGTAGAGATTGCAAAAGACTGCCCTTGCAGTGACACCCCCCCCCCCCCCCAAAAGAAGGTTTAATCGCACTACGGCTAGAGGTGTCACCTGTAAAGCCTGGTACACAGTCACACTACTAATATTTTTTTAATTCAGCAGGTCGGAGCCGCTGTACTAACAATCCAATGTTAGTACAGCGATCTCCCCTGCTGAGCTGTTGTGTTCTGACAGGGGGAGAGCCCCCCGCCAGCACAGTTAAGTGAGCGCTCTGACCTTTTTCAGTCATGACTCAGCTGATAGTCCGGCTGCCGTACACATGGCCGAATGTTAGCTGTTTTTCTATTGAATTGGCTAATGTTGCCCGACATCCTGCCTCTGTGTACTAGGCTTACTACTGTATGTCTCACTTGGGCAGACTCCCTCAAAACTTCCTCTGAGATGGTCTGGGCTGTAATCCAGTAGTGAGTGACCTGCATTGTATGCGAGGACCAATAGCTCCCTCCTTTACATGTGGACAGCGAGGGACCATCCACAAGTCATAGTGGAGGAGGGTGCTGATAATAGGAGTAAGGTTAATATTGCAGCTAGTGCCTTATACCTTTTTTTAAGTTTTTGGATAGAGTGCAGAGGAATTAGAACCCCTGTCAGCTTTTTATTGATGTCTTGTGTCCCTGTCAGGGAGATTCACCCTCAGTTTGTCCTGTTTACTATTATTGAAGTCGAAAGTAAAAAAAAAAAAAAAAAAAGTAATACAGGGAAAATCTTTCAATGGTCCTGGTGATTTTCCCAAGGTATTCCCTTCATTTGCCTGAAATTCCTCACTTCCTGTTTGTCTATGGGACAGGAAGTGAGGGGTAATTTCGGCAATTGGATACAGATTGCGGGGGGGGGGGGAATGTGACTGATTATAATCCTCCCTTGCTCTATCCAGAATGGATAATGAATAACTGACAATTGCACGGTCGTGCAACACTACCCAAACAAATAAAAAACAGGGGGAGGGGGGGGGGTACCCACGCGCTATCTGGCTTCAGAAGTAAAATAATAAAATAAAGATAAATAATAACACCAAAGAAATAATTGCTGCATACACCAAAATGACAGATTCCTATGTCAAATAAATCAGTAATGTAAAAACAGGTGCTGCGCTATTCTGAAATACTAAATAAATCTTCCTATGATGAATGAATTGAGTATCAGTTTGACAGTAATAAAAGCCTGTATGTTTAAAGCATACCGGTAAATAGAGATAACCAATAGAAAATAATTTCTCAAATCCTTATCTGTGAGATTTAAATAATATGTGATATAAAAACCACGGTGCCTGAGTGGATAAGGAGTGGCAGCAGAGCACAGATACTCTTCACTATACCACCAGAAACACTCAATGTGGATAAATTCTCTCTGGTGAGAAATTCTCTTCTCAACTATCCTCATAAATAACGCCCCTCTCAGTGAAGTCTGAGAAGCTCAAGTTGGGGCTCAAATTTTCTGTTCCCCCCCCCCCCCCCATTGCTTCCCCTATGGTGTTACTCTGGTAACACAGGCAGACAGCTGGAGGGATCCCAAGCCCGAGGACACCATAACTAGAGTACTCTGGAAGCAATCAGGGAAGAGTAGCTGGGTCTTCTATAGAAGCTGCATACTCTTAGCCTCCTGTCTGCACACCGGTTCTGACAGTGGTGGGTGTCTCATCTGGCTGCAGATCACCTGCCTAAGTTGCTTCTGTCTTATGAGGTGTGGAGTCTCTAAAACGCTTAGAAAGGGAAGCAGAGAAATGCATTCTAATTGGGCGTGTCCAGAAAACCCAGGGAGGTGTAAGAGAGGCTGCAGCTACATCAGAGCATGATGAGTAAATGGGCACTCCCCCTACAGCGTCCCTTCGATTTTCATGGGGCAAAACACACAGCAAGCAATAATGACACTGGCCATTATCATTACCACTTGCTGGTTTTGGATCATGGAACACTGCCATTCTGTAATAGTAAATTAACACTTTGAATGCCCCTGCGGGTAACAGTATGCCGAAACGCGTTGGAGAGATGAGAGATGGAAAGGCAATGGAAAGATTATAGATACGATCTGCTCAGTTCAAATGTAGATCAAAATAGAAATACATATAGACTCTGCCAGATAGAGCCTCAACCAGGCAGGGGGTGGGATAAACCTTGTTTATATGTATTTATTGGGTTCTACAGCACTTTGCCACTTTTGATAGATTTATTTAAAGCGGAGTTCCACCCTGGGACATTTTTTTTTTTAATAATACCCCCGGGACAGTCAGGGCTAGTGCATTCCACAATGGATAGCCTCTGATCTGTCCCGGGTCGCACTTACCTGCAAGAAGAAATACTTACCTTGAAAATGTATTGTCCAGCGCTGCCATCTCAGGTGTGGGCAGCTTAAAGCCAGCGTGATCCTCTTCTGCGTCCTCTTCTGCGTCCTCTTCCGTCTTCTTCGGTCCCACGATGCACTGCACTGGCCCCGCCGTCACTTCCGGTGCGACAGCGTCATCCCTGCACAGCTTCTGGGCATGCCCAGAAGCTGTTTAGCAAGGTATGACGGCGCCTGCACCGGAACTGACGTCGGGGCCGGTGCAGGCGCATTGATTCCTGGAAGCGATGACGTTCAGCTCCCAGGAATCATTGCAAAGCCAGGAAGTGACGAATCGCCGTGGCCGCCGAGGGGAGGAAGAGGAAGTAAGGTAAGTATATTTTCTTTTAAACAAGGTAAGTAAAAAAATAAATAAAAAATTGCGATTATCCATTTTGTTTTTCAGGTGACCCGGAGCGAGAAGATGGAGGTAAGTTTAAATTTAGGGTGGAACTCCACTTTAAACATTTAGTATTTCAGAATAGCGCAGCACCTCTGTTTTTACATTACTACCCAAACAAACTGTGTGTCCTTTTTCCCCACAGATAGAGCTTTCTTTTGGTGGTATTTGATCACCTCTGTGTTTATTTGCGTTCTGAGCAAAAAAAGCCTACAATTTTTGAAGAAAAAAAAGCTATTTTTTTTTTTTCCATTTTCTGCTATAAAGCATATCGAATACAAAAAATAAAAATAAAAATTGAAAAACCTGAAATTTCTTCACATATTTAGGCCAATAGTATTCTGCTACATATTTTTGGTTAAAAAAAAAAAAAAAAAAAAATCCTGATAAGAGTATATTCATTTGCACAAAAAGTGTAGCATCTACAATCTATGGGATATTTTATTGTATTTTTACTTTTATTTTTTTAACTAGTAATGACGATCAGCGATTTATAGCAGGACTGTGATACTGTGACGGACATTCAGACAATGACACCTTATGGGAACCAGTGACACTAATGCAGGGATCAGTGCTAAAAAATATGCAGTGTCACTGTGCTAAGACACTGGCTGGGAAGAGGTTAACATCAGGGTTGATCACTGGTGTTTTGTGTACTGTGGGAGGTGCTTTAACCAGTGGGAGACATGGATCCTTGTCCCTGCTTTGCAGAGACACAGGATCCATGCCTTTGCCTACTGAAAGAATGGCGATCTGCCTTGTTCACATATGCAGACCGCTGTACTGAAGGATCGGACATCAAGTCTGGGATACCCACTGATCAGCTCCCGCTGTGTATAATCGCAGCAGGAGCGAGCCAGTGCCGGCACACATTTGCACCCGCTACACGGATAATCGGGATCGTGTGTGTGTGTGTGTATATACGTGATTCATTGCAGAGGTGATGCCCTGTAGCAGTGAAACTCCTGTAGGCAGACTTTAGTGTGGATATCAACTCTCTCTCTACTATGATTTTTATTTTTTTTTAATCCTTATGCTGCTAGTATTAGTAAATAGATAGGAAACTAAATAATTTACTTGTGTTAAACTTTTTTTTTTATACTCCAGTTACTTCCTGGTTTCCATGCCTAGGCAAATGTCATACTTCCCAGGGGGGAGGAGGGGTTTTCTCAGCTAGACACACCCTCCTTCTGTATGCCTGAGCTAAGGGCAGACTTTACATTCTCTCTACCAAAGTAGTGCATCCCTCTATTAAAGTCGCTGTGACTTTTTTTTTTTTTTTTTTTTTTTTAAATCAGAAAACATCTTTATTGAGAGAAAATCACAGCATCACATGAAAACTGCAATACACTGTACAGGCATAGCAACATAAAATCACCATCCCCTCAGAAAGAATAGTGTGCATAACAAGTACATCACAACCCCCCCCTTGACGCAGACAACCCCCAACAACAGCGCCTGAAACAGTATCATTATCACGGCCCTCCAATCCACTCCCAACGTAACTAGCAATCATCCACCGGCAACCCCAACCCATATTTACACGGTTAAGACAGTAAACGGTCCATGATGAGGTCCGTAGGGGCCATTCCCGGACAATTCAACCAAGCACCCCATATTTTAGAGAATTTTTGTGAAGATCCCCTATGTTGGTAAATAACCTTTTCCATTCTAAGGGTGCCCCCGATTTGCTCTAGCCACATCCGAAAGGTCGGAGGCTCAGGTGCAGTCCATAGTCGCAATATAAGTAAGCGAGCCTGAAACAGGGCACTAGAGGCCGCCTCCCTCAGATGTCTGTCCTCCACTTGTTGGTCCAGAATGCCCAGAATGCAGTGTTTAGGGTCCCCAGGCACATCTATCCCCAGGGTACTATTAATAGCAGAGCGCACCTCAGTCCAGTACCTGTGCAGCTTTGGACAACGCCACAACAGGTGAATTAAGTCACCCACCTCCCTTTGGCAACGACCGCATATATCGTCGTCACGGACACCCATAGAGTACAGTTTCAGAGGAGTGCGGTGGACCCTAAGTAATATGTATAACTGAGACACCTGGTGCGAAACATTCAAAGAACACGTGCGGACTGATTCTAAGGCCTCCTCCCACTGCTCTCCCGGGATCTCCCCCACATCAGTGCTCCAGTGATCACAGGCCTTGCTAGGGTATTTTTCTAAGTATGCGCTCAGCAGGGCGGAATAGCAGCTAGATATGAACCCTTTGGTGTCAGTAAACTGTTGCATAAGATAGAATATAGGAGTAGGGGACAGGTGGAGCTGTCCCGTGGCAGCCTGAGCCCGCAGCGCATGTTGTAACTGGAAGTAGTAGAATGTCATGTGGTCGGGTAAGGAAAAGCGCTCCTGCAATTGCGCAAATGGTAGCAGGACCCCTCCGCGGAGAATGTGCCGCAAATGGGTCACCCCAAAAGCCCGCCATCTGTCCGCCTGATCTAATTTGCACAGCTCTGGGTACGCGCGGTTACCCCAGATCGGACTAAATTTGGTATACCCCGTCACTTGTTGCATTTGTTTCGTCTTATCCCATACCTTCTGTAAGAGGCGATACGTCGGGTATCGCCGATTGGGTTTGGTAAACAACTGTGCCTCCAGTCCCTCCGGTACCCCAGATGTCTCTGTAAATGCCTGCATAACTGCCAATGCCGCACCACCCGGAGCCCCCGACAGCACGCCCACCAGGTGCTGCAGCTGGGACGCCAGATAGTACAGCCAGGGGTTGGGCAGGGCAAGGCCCCCCCCATCCCTGGGCTTCTGCAGCTGTTCCAAGCGGATTCTAGCCGCCTTTCCCTTCCACAGCAAGGAGCGGAAGAGGGTATTTACAATACGAAAAGTTTTCAGGGTAATAACAATCGGGGAATTGTGCAGGAAGTATAGCAGTTGAGGCATCAATATCATTTTGATAAGGTTTACTCGCCCCGCCAGGGAGAGCCAGAGCTTAGTCCAGATCCTAATTTTATCCCGGAAGCGCGTAAGAAGAGGGCTAATGTTGAGCACACTATATTGATTTGGGTCCGCCGACACCACCACCCCCAGATACTTAAACTTATCAACCACCGGGACCGGGCAGTGAGAGCCCACCGGCTGAGCAGCGTCCGCATCCAGGTGCAGCAACGCTGATTTGGACCAATTTATGGTGAGACCCGAAAACCTCCCGAACTCTGTGATCTCAGACATAACCGCCCGTAGGGATCCACCCGTGTCCCCCAAAGTCAGTAGCATGTCGTCCGCATATAAAAGTATTTTGTCCTGGAGAGGACCGTACTTGAAACCCACTATGGAGTCCCTGTGTCTGATACGCGTCGCAAGGGGCTCAATTGCAAGTGCAAATAACAAAGGGGAAAGCGGGCAGCCCTGCCTCGTTCCCCTACCGAGGCTGAAGCCCTCAGATGTCCTACCTCCCTCTCGTATCGATGCCCGAGGTTGATGGTATAGCAGTCGCACCCATGATAGAAACACCGGGCCAAACCCAAACGCCTCCATCACCGCCCACAGATATCCCCATTCCACGCTGTCAAACGCCTTGTTGGCGTCCAAAGACAACAGCGCCCTTTCTCCCATATTATCCGCCGGTGTTTGGATCGCAACGAACAGTCGTCTAAGATTAAGGGCCGTGGACCTATTGGGCATGAAGCCCGCCTGATCCTCATGAATAATATGAGTGATCACTGAATTCACCCGCCTTGCTAAAACCTTGGCCAACAATTTGACGTCTGCCTGGAGCAATGAAATGGGTCTGTAGGATCCCGGGTCCGTGGGCGACTTCCCAGGCTTAAGCAGAAGCACAATGCTCGCCCTAGACATGGACTCCGGAAGCGCCCCAGCCTCTCTAGCCGTCTGGAACACCAACAACTTCGGCATCAGCAGCCCCGAGAAGGTTTGATAAACCTCCACGGGGAGGCCATCATCCCCAGGCGCCTTGGCTCCCGGGAAGAGGGCCAATGCCTCCACCAACTCCTCCTCCGTAATGGGTGCCTCTAGCCCCTCCCGTTGTTCTGCAGTGAGTCTCGGAAGTGGCATGGTGCCTAAGTACTCCCGCAACTCCTCCGAACTGTACGTTGCCCTTGTAGAATAAATGTCAGTGTAGAATCTAGTAAGTTCCGCCATAATTTCCCCCTGCCTATTCACCAGTCGTCCTGTTGGCAACCTAAGTGCTCCTATGGGGGGAACCGAGGGGCGCGCTCCCACCAAACGAGACAGCAAGCGGCCCGTCCGCTCCCCCTCTTCGTAAAACGTGGTCTTGGTGAAAAAACGCTTCTTATCAACCTTAGATCGGACTTTCCCCAACCATACCGATTGAGCCGAGAGCCAGGCTGCTCTCTTCTCCTCAGTAGGGTCAACAATATAATCGGCCTCCAACCTCTGCGCGGTACCAGCTAACTGTTCCTCAAAGAGCTTAGACCCTGTCTGAACCTTCCGGATATGGGTAATCAACACCCCTCGGAGGAAGCACTTGAAGGCATCCCATCTCGCCAGCACATCCCCGTGCTGACCATGGATCTCAAAAAACTCTCCGATGGCAGCAGCAATGCCGTTATCCTGTGGGAACAGCTTCAGCCAAAATGCGTTGAACCTCCAGGGGGCCCTAGGTAAAGCCACCCGGGGGCGCACCGCCAGCCGAACTACCAGCGGAGAGTGATCGGAGATACCCCTAAGGGCATATTCCGCTTCCTCCACAACAGGGAGGGCGGTCCTATTACATACGCAAAGATCAATCCTAGACAGGGAGGAGTGCGTTTTAGAAAAACACGAAAATTGAACTACTCCAGGATGCTTCAAACGCCAGGCCTCCGACCATTCCACCTCCTCCAGGAAGCGCGAAAGGGCAGTGCCCCTGTCAACCACCGGAGAGGGGGATGGCGGATGCCTATCCCGGACGGGATCCAAGATACCGTTAAAGTCCCCCACAACAATCAGCGGGGTGCCCACTTTGTCTAGCGTGAAGTTAAGCAATTCCCTAAGAACTAAAGATGAGAACGGGGGCGGAATATAAACCACCGCCAACACACACGTAAACTGAAACAGTACACAATGCAAAAAAACAAACTTTCCCTCAGGGTCCACCTGCACCCCCAGTTCCCTGAAAGCCAGCGCCCTGTGAACCAGAACACTGACTCCCCTGGAATATGTGGAGTGGGTGGAGTGATACCCCCACCCCACCCAAGAATATCGCAACCAGTTCACAGTGTCCCCCTGCAGATGTGTCTCTTGGAGGCCTATGATGGCAGGATGGTGTTTCTTCAACTGTGTAGCAATCATAGCCCGTTTTACTGGGCACCCAAGGCCACGGACATTCCATGAGATTACAGGTACTCCAGCCATTGCAAAAGAGAAAAATGGGGTGGGGCCTCTGCCCCCCTGTACCTCCGTCGTGCAACAAAGTAGGGTGCGACATCCAGGAACAAAAGTAAAAGAGGCAAGGTGTGCAGAAACATAGAGTCCAAAAAGTCCGGTATGGGTGAAGTTCTCTCAAAAACAAAAATGGAAAGCAAAATGAAAAGTCTCAGTCCAGCAAGGCACAACGGTGCCTCGTCATAAAACTGAAAACGGGCGGGTAGCCCATAAGCGGTGCACCCGACAGCGGACGGACAGTCCAGTGGAATCCACCCGCCCAAAAACGCACAACCGTGCGAAAAAATCACAACATGCCACACCAGCAGTGTGGGTAGATACAGCAAAATCCAGATATTCATACCTTGCGTAGAGCTTCATCATCCAAACAGGTAACCGTAAACGTCCCCGGCCGGGTCAATTTGTAATCCAAACATGTAGTCACTTGTAGAGGGGAGCAACCCCCAGAACACATCAGGAACCCATCATGCCACCTCTTCAACTCAGTCTCCCGGATCTTCAGGGCGTCGACGGCGGAGAGCGGGTTCGTGCACGTCCAGCCAATTCACCGTGTCCGCGGCCGTATCAAAAAAGTGTGCCCTTCCCTCAGCCGTGACACGGAGGCGAGCAGGGTACAACATGGCATACACTAGGCCCAGGCGGCGAAGTCGCTGCTTCACTTCAATAAATTTTGCTCTCTGTTTCTGCACCTCGGCAGAAAAATCAGGATAGAATGACACTCTGACCCCATTGAAGCGTATTTCCGCCTTCTCCCTGGCCAGCCGTAGGATCTTCTCTCTGTCCCGGTAATGAAGTATTTTCGCAAGCATTGGCCTAGGGGCATTGCCAGGCAGGGCCCTAGTGGTGACCCGGTGCGCCCTCTCCACTGCGAACAGGGGAGAGAAGGAAGCCCGGTCAAAAGTATCGCACAGCCAGGTCTCAACAAAGTCAGTGGGGTCCCGTCCCTCCACCTTCTCCGGGAGCCCCACTATGCGGACATTATTCCTGCGCAGGCGGTTTTCAATATCGTCCGTCTTATTCCTATTAGCCTGAGCCAGCCTAGCCGTCTCCCTGGTGTCCGAGAGTAATGTGGGCATCTGATCCTCTAGGTCACAGACGCGACTTTCAACAGCAGTGGTGCGTTCCCGCATTTTTTGCAGATCTTGACGCAGAAGGGCCACCTCCTCCGTGAGACCCCCCAGCCTGTCTTTGACAACATTCACGGACGCCGTGCATTTCTGTACAGCCATCAAGATTTGACCCAGGGTGGGCTGAGTCCCCTCCAGCACATCTCCCTCTAGCTCAGTCCCAAAGTCAAGCTGCTCAGGTGGGTCCAGAGCCCCCGGTTCCTGATGCGTGTCCCCCAGTGCCTGTGCACCCGGGAGGGGTGCAGCCTCCACAGCGCTGGTTCCCGGGAGGTCGCAAAGCTTCCTTGCGTACAGAAGAATATCGCCAGCACTGTCCTTTCCCCCCGGGCGCCCTGCCTTGGGCTTAGTGCCAGTGTCTCTTTGTTTGTCAGGGCCTTTTGAGGCAGACTGCGGCGTCCCCCCAGCGCCATCCTGGCCGGCCGAGCCAGGGACAGTGCCATCCTTTAATTTACTCCCCCGGGTCATTGCAGCACCCGCGCGGGACATGGAGGGTGTAGGGAGGTAGCAGCCCAAGCAGTGAAGTAGTCCCTGGTGGTCAGTGGGTCAGCAGATAGAGGCCGCCGCTTACCGGATCCACGCCGCCACGAGCGGGCGCCCGCCGTAGGAAAGGCCGCGGCTTCGGCTCTCGACTAGGCCGCAACCCGGAACTCAGCTGGAATCGCTCCGCGGCTAAAACTAGTGGCAGGCCCGCACTGCAGGAGGTGTCTCAGTCCCAGGGGAGGCAGTCCGGGTCCCAGGTCCGCAAGGATGGAGGATGGCCCGGGATGCAGATCCGGCGGCGCGGCCCTCTCTCCACGGTCCAGAGCGGCCGCACACCAGGCACCAATCCGGGGGCAAGTCGTGCAGCACCAGACTCAGGGGGCCCCCCGAGAAGGATTGGGGTGCAGCAGGAAGTATCCCGGCCGGGGAAAAAGGGTAGTTTTAGCGGATTACTGGAGGAGCCCTGTGAGCTGCTTCCACTCACATGCCCAGTCGGCCACGCCCCCACAAAGTCGCTGTGACTTTAAGTTGCACCGATTTATTTTTTTGTTTTGTTTTTTTCTGCTGCCATTGAAAAGAATGGACTGCAAATTGTCATTTGAGGCAAGTTGCACAAGTGTGAACGGATCCTTGGGGATGAGCGTTCTGATAAATTCTCTGTTCTGTTGAAACGTGAGCCTGTTTTTAATGGCAGTGACGTCTGCTTGGATGTTCCTTAAATACCGGAGCAATTTTCTTGTTTAATCCTTGTTCAGAGCGTGGAATACATCTGTACCTCACTGACTCAACCTGTCACTACATTTCTGCTCGCTTACTGAGAGCAAAACCCGCATCTGTCTCCTAATGACTCATTTCCCTGATGACTTATTCATTTAGTGCAGAGTAATATATGCTGCATGTTAGGGGTTTACACCCTGATTCCAGGCAGAGAAATTCTAATTTCCTGACATCAGCATTGCCTCCTATCAGAAGGTTGTTACATAAAGCTTTTCTCACAGGATCCAGTGTACTAGTGATATTTCATTGATGAAACATTAGCTTCTATTAAAGCAGACCTTGACTTGAAACCAGCTTAGCCCTCCCTTCCTGCAGCCTTCTGGGACACATCACATGAGACTGCAGGACCAGTCTTAAAGCTCTGCACGATCTGGCATATTTGCAGTAGGGAGCCAGCTGTGAGACCTAAGGAAGTCACAGCTTTCTCCCACATCCAAGATGGCAGTGCTGGCGATCCAAAGCCTGGGGAAGATGGCGCTTGGCTTGCAAGTACCTGTTAAGTCAGCAGCTTCATTATTTTTAGCTGCTGACCTATAGTTGTAACACCTTCCCGGCCTATAGCAGAATGACGGCAAGCCGGGGGCTACATTGTCCTAGCTGGACGTCATGTCGTCCTTCAGAAAAAGCTGCTGTTCGTTGTCGCCCGGACACACCGCATCCGAGGGGGAGAAGTGCCGGTTATCCGCATTCCTCTACTCATGCCTTGCAGGATAAGTGGCTCTTCTGGCGGTGGCGTGGCTGTGCTGATGATCAGTGGGTTGGTTAGCAGTGTAGCACCATCAGCGATGCCCCCCCAGTGGTGCCAATGTGTGCTGCCCATCAATGCTTCATATTATGCGTCATCAGTGAAGGAGAAAAATTACTACTTTACAAATTTTTGTAACAAACGCAATCTTCTTTTTTTTTTCTCAAGTTTTTTGTTGCTTTTTTTTTTTTCTTTTTAGCAAAAATAAACCAATTGGTGATTAAATACTACCGAAAGAAAGCTCTATCTGTCTCAAAAAAAAAGCTAAAAATTATGTTTGAGTACAGTATTGTATGACCTCGCAATTGGCATTCAACGTGCGAGAGCACTGAAAGCTAAAGCTTGGCCTGGGCAGGAAGGTGATCAAAGTGTCCTGTCTTAAAATGGTTAAGGGCCCGTTCACACTAGAACACAATGTAAGGAAACCGCGTTCTGTGATCGGCATTCAGGCGCCAATGATGTGTTAAAGTGGTAAAAAACGCAGAAAAAATGCTTAAGACAGTTCTCCTGCAAGATAATGTCATAATATGCTAGCATACACCACTTACAAATTATGAAAGACTTGCCTTAAAACGAAGCCCTCCAGCAGCATGCTGACATGGCTTCCATCTTCACCCGGTCTTGCTTCCTGCTGCTTAAATGGGTGAGTCGCGATGAGGTCACTCCCACGCATGCATGTGGGAGTCGCAGCCGTGGCACGGAGCTCTGAAGGGACGGCATCCCTTTAGTTTAGAGTGCATGTGCCAGTGATGTCACCGACTGCTCACTTGAATATCTTACTAAATGGTGCATGTTTAGAAGGTATTCATTTTACCCACAGGTAAGCCTTTATGATTAACGTACCTGTAGGTAAAGTAGAAGAAACCAATTTACTACCACTAATGGCACCCCATATTTTTTTTTTTTTTTTTTTTCTTGTAAGCTGGCGATGGCTTTATATGTAAAAGCAATCCTTGTGGCCAAATAGCTGCTGGATTGCTTAACATCTGTTTAATCCAACACTAAAGGCTGAGGAGAGATCTGGAGTTAAAACAACCCCAAATGTGTCTCAGTAAAAAGTATGTCACTACCCATTCTCTCATAAGGGATGTTGTTCATCTCTTGTGATAGCAGTAAAAGTGATTTAAAAAAAAAAAACCCACAAAATTAACATTGAGTAAAAGTGCCTTGCCCCTAATGCTTGCACACAAAGGCAAATGCGTATTATTTAGGTTGTGCACACGTGAATGGGGATCGCACCAGGCATGTGAGGTTTTGCCACAAACATTATACAACCCCTGGCAGAAAGTATGGAATGGCCACTCTTGGAAAATTTTAATTTAATTCTGTAGCAAAAAAAATTAAGCCGACATGCCTCAACTATTTCATTTAGGCTGCATTCACACTTGAGCGTAGCGTTTTTTACCGCGATTTTTTCAGGCGTTTTTCATTGACATCTATCAAAAACGCTGGTAATCAGCCCAAAAAGAAGCTCATGTACTTTTTTCAGCTACAGGCGTTTTGCAAAACGCTCAGATGTGAACAGGGGCCATTTAAATGAATGGGGTTTTACTTGTTGGGCGTTTTGGAAGTGTTTCTTTTGAGCGTTTTTGGAGCTGAAAACGCCCAGGTGTGAATGGAGCCTTAACATTCCGATCTTCTGGCTTTAAGAAACAAACACTTAAAAAAAAAATAAATAAAAAGTCAGACAACTTTAGTCAGTTGCTACTGTTTTTGCAGAACAAGCAGAGGAAAACAATATAGAATAGCTAAATTCTGAGGACAATATTATGGAATCACCATGTACTTGCAGTTCTAAAACACAAATCTGCAACAAATGACATCTGCTCATTTAGTCGGCAGTTAAACAAAAAAGTGCTTGCACACCTTGGCGAGCTGTTGCACCAATCTGATTGACATGAATCATGGCTCCAACATGAGAGATGTCAGTTGAAACAATGGAGAAGATTATAAAACCTCTTCAAGAAGGTAAATCATGGAATGTTGGAAAAGGTGTTTGTTGTTTCCAGTCAGTTGTGTCTAAAATCTGGCTTAAATTGGAGTTCCACCCATGTTTTAAACGTTTTCGAAATTGCTGGCATTCCTCAATTTAAAAACAGCATTGCCAACTTTTTTTTTTTTTCTTGATTGGCTTACCTTGTTGCTAGGGGGTAAGCAATTTCCTTCCTCCTTCAGCGCCGCAGCGAGCTACGTCAATTCCCGCGGCGCACAGGCTGCTGGGAGATGTGCGTCATCAATTTTAATACAGAGCAGACAGCTTACTGACAGGAGGTGGGGCTGAGGCAGGACGGAGTTCCCGCCGCGTCATCGGGTTCTTACAGGGGGCGGGCGGATAGGAGAGCTGAGAGGAGGCGGGACAGAAGTGGAGGAAAATTTTAATACAGAGCAGACAGCTGAGAGGAGGCGCGTTTTCGGGTCCTTACAGGGAGCAGGGCTGGGCGGATGGGAGAGCTGAGAGGAGGCAGACGAAGTGGAGGAAAATTGTAAGAGCGGAGAGCTGACTGAGAGGAGGTGGGACGGAGGTGCGGCCGTGTCAGTAATGCAGGGCTTCTAGCCATTAATAGCTAGGAGCCGTGCATTACTGACACAGCCGCACCTCGGTCCCACCTCAGCCCCGCCTCCTCTCAGCTGTCCGCTCTGTGTTAAATTTTCCTCGACCCTCAAGTATGTCTTCTGACTCTGGTAAACCAGCAGCACCTAGTCCCGTAAGAAGGTACATGTGGGCTAGACATGCCCACATCTAAGATGGAAACCCGCTGCAGAAGAAATATTAAGTTTGTTAAAAAAATTATGTATAACATAGCACACAATAATATATTTAGCTAATATAAAATAGATTTCATGGATTAAAAAGAATATCTCTGGGGTTTAAAAGAAAAAAAAAAAATTTGGCTGGAACTCCGCTTTAAGTACAAAATAAATGAGAAGGTTGTTAAAGGGAAGCGTACCGATGTCTGGCGTTGTGAAATCGGTGATACCAGAACCGATCCGGAGCTACACACAAAGCAAGCGGCTGCAGTACAGAGCAAAGCCGCTGCTTCATGTGTACGGCTCCTCCCATTCACAGGCGGAGTGCATCTGATATCACTCCGCCTGTGAGCCGGGACTATACAGGAAGTAGCGGCTCCCATCCCATACTATTACTACACCAAGTAAGGGGCGGCTGAGCCGGGACTCAGCAAAACCGGATCGGCCAGTGGATCGGTCAATGTTGCCGACCCCCCCCCCCCCCCCCCCCCCGATCCAGCTATAATGGCCATATCGGCGCCGATATCTGATCCGAATATCGGATCGGTGCATTCCTAGTCAGAAACTGGAGTCAATGTCTGTGTCTGAACTGTAACACATTGCCTAAAGGAAATTGGATTCACATACAGAAAAGCCAAACGAAAACTATTAACACCGAATCAGAAAAAACAAGATTACAGTGGGCTGAAGAAAAGCAGTCCTGGACTGTGGATGACTGGATGAAAGTGGTGATTCATCACTGAATGTCACTCTGCATTGGGCACGGTGATGCTGCTGGAACCTTTGTTTGGTGCCGTTCCAATGAAATGTATGAAGATGACTGCCTGAAGAAAATATACAAATTTCCACAGTCATTGATGATTTGGGGTTGCAGGTCAGGTAAAGGTACAGGGGCTCACACTATAGCGATGTCAGACATCGCATATGATTCGCACCACTATGCAAATCAAATGTGATGTCTATGCGATTCGAATTCAGCCATACAGATTGTATGGGTAAATTTACATCCCATTCGGACCAAAGTCAAGCAGGACCCTTTTCTTGGTCTGCAACAGAATCCGATTGCATGGGTGTTCACTCCTATGCGATCCGATTCCTGTGCGATATGCAAACTAATCTGGGGGTGTCATTAACTTTGTATTGACACTCCCAGCAGTTCCCATATGGCAGTGTGAACTGCCTGTGAGTCGGTGCAATGCAGGAACCTGCGGTGGATTTGCAGGGTTCTCACATTGCATCTGCATTAAATCTTCAATAAATGCACAAGTTTACATTGAGATTTTGAACACTTTTCTTATTCCATCAATTGAAAGGATGTTTGGTGATTTTGACCTCATTTTTAGGATGATGATGCATCTTGCCATAGGGCTTCAAGAAAAATATACAGTATAATGTCAATGGCATGGCCTGCAAATAGTCCAAACCTCAATCCAGTTGAAAATCTAAGGTGGAAATGAAAGAAAATCTTTAATGACAAGGCTCCAACCTGCAAAGCTTAAGGGCTCTTTCACAAGGACGTTCCGTATGTCCGTATAACACCCCATCCGTTTGCAGGTGATATACGGACATAATGCTTGTCAATGGGGTAGTGGATGACCAACCGCTGACATCCGATTTGTGTCCTTTCAGTTCTGTTCTGTTTTTTGGAACGGAACAGAACCCTATTTTTTCCTCCGTTTAAAAAAACTGAAAGGGTGCAAAATCGAATGTCAGCGGTGTTCTCCGCAATCCCCATAGCCTAACATTATGTCCGTTTATCATCCGCAAACGGATGGAATGATATGTGGACATACGGAGCGGATGACACAAGTGTCATCAGTGTCGGTGAAAAAAAAAAAAAAGTGCCGCAGCAGAGATAAAAAACTGAGCGGCTGTGTGAAAGAGCCCTAACTGGCAACTCTAATAAGAACAAGTTGGAGCCAGATTGATTAAGGTTTATCGATAGTTAAATCCATTCAAGCTGTTAGGGTCCTTTCACAGGGGCTTTCCGCCTGGAGGACTCCGTTTTTTGCTCAGCGGGGGATCGATTCGCCAATCCCCGCTGAGCAGTCGGATGACCGCCTGTTCGTTTTCATCCAAACCTATCCGATCCTCCAGACGGATGGGAAAATCCAGTTTCCATTCATCTGGTTTTCACGGATAGGATTGGATCAGAGAGCCCATGTGAAAGGGGCCTAATAAAAGCCAGAGGTGGTGTAATAAACTACTAGTAGTGTACTGTAGTGTGTTCTTTATTTTATTTATTTTCCTCAGAACTGAGTGATTCCATATTTTTTTATTTTTCCTCTGTGTTATCTGCAAAAACATTTGCAATTGACTAGTTTACTCATTTTTTATTTTAAGTGTTTCTTAAAGCCAGAAGGTTGGAATGTAAAATAAAAATAGTTTTGAGGCATGTCTGCAATTTTTATTTATTTTTTATTTTTTTCCACACAAACATTTGAATGAACATTTTCGAAGAGTTATGACTCCATACTTTTTTCAAGGGGGTTGTAGTAAGAACATTTCTAGCACCAGCATCTCTGTGTTTATGCAGCAAATCCATCTTCCCCCCCCCCCCCAGTTAGAAAGCACCCCCTAGGGACACATTGTACCCTTTGATCGACCCTGGTGTTAACCCTTTCCCTGCCAGTGTCAGTACAGTGTATATTTTTAGCACTGATTACTGTAGTGTCATCGGTGCCCCCCAAGTGTCAAATTTAATTTAGGTGTCCGATCTGTCTGCTGCAATATCACAGTCCCACTAAAGATCGCTGCCATTACTAGTTAAAAAAAAATAATAAAAATTACTAATCTTTCCCCTTGTTGGTAGAAACAATAACTTTTGCGCAAACCAGTCAATATACACCTTTTTTGAGATTTTTTTTTTTTTTTCTACCAAAAATATGTAGCAGAATACAAATTTGCCTAAAATGATGAAAAAATTTGAATTTTTTTTTTATTGTGAATGTTCAAAATATATATATATATATATATATATATAGATATATATAGATATATATAGATATATATAGATATATATAGATATATATAGATATATATATATATATATATATATATATATATATATATATATATATATATATATATATATAGATATAAATTTTTTTTTTCTTTTCAGAATTGGCGCTGGTTTTTTTTTTTTTTTTTTTTTTGTTTAGAGCAAAAAATAAAAATCGCATATGTGATCAGATACCACCAAAAGAAAGCTCTTATTTGTGGGGGAAAAAAAGACTTACATTTTATTAGGGTACAGCCTCACATGACAATTGTCAGTTAAAATAACGCAGTGCCGTATCGCAAAAAATGACCTGGTCATTAAGGAGGT
This sequence comes from Pelophylax lessonae, assembly GCF_965119305.1. Classification (NCBI taxonomy): domain Eukaryota; kingdom Metazoa; phylum Chordata; class Amphibia; order Anura; family Ranidae; genus Pelophylax; species Pelophylax lessonae. The sequence goes on along the minus strand of NC_138768.1, from coordinate 49,339,461 downwards.
AAATCCCTTCTGGTCCAGACGTGGTTAAAGTATCGCCTATGAAGATTATTAGGTTTGGTTTTGATTCAGGGGCCTACGCAATTTTAAAGCGTGATATGTTGGGTATCTATTTACTCGGGGTAGCAACTTTGTTAGGGATGCACTGATCCAACTTTTTCGGACCCAATACCGATATCTGGCGTTGTGAAGTCGCCGATACCGCAACCGATCCGGAGCTACACACAAAGCAAGCGGCTGCAGTACAGAGCAAAGCCGCTGCTTCATGTGTACGGCTCCTCCATTCACAGGCGGAGTGCATCTGATATCACTCCGCCTGTGAGCCGGGACTATACAGGAAGTAGCGGCTCTCATCCCATACTACTACTACACCAAGGGATGGCTGAGCCGTTACTAAGCAAAAAACCGGATCGGTCAATGTTACTGATCCAGCTATAATGGCCATATCGGCGCCGATATCCGATCCAAATATCGGATCGGTGCATCACTAATCTTTGTTATATTTTACCAAAACATTTGTTTTTTTATTATGGTGCATCTCAAAAAAGAATATCATCAAAACGTTAATTTATTTCAGGAATTCAATTTAAAAAGTGAGACTCCTATAGTCATTACACACAGGGTGTTATTATTCAAGCTATTCTTTGATTAGGGCTTACAGCTAGTGAGAACCCAACATTCAGTATCTCAGAAAATTACAATATTACAAAAGACCATTTAAAAAAAAAAAAAAAAAAAATGGGATTTTTAATACAGAAATGGTGACAATCTGTCTGTTGTAGGCTGACCTCTCCTCTGCTCTGTTGCATCGGTGCACCAATGCAACAGCGCAGGGGAGTGAGATCAGCCTACAACAGAGATTGTCACCAGTGTTCTGTCACAGGCCAGGCACAGCTGTCAGCGTCCCTCCATTTCGGTGGAACGGAGGCGGGGCGTCTGCTGATTATATGACCTGCAGTTGTCCGCCTGACTCTGGAAGCAGCTGGAGTGTTCATGCCTGTAGTCTGTCTTTATGCTGCTAAAGGATCTGGATTCATTGACCAAGTGATTCATATGTGCTCACTTTGACTCTCACAGTGTTTGTGCTTATTTCACTGGAGGATTGTTTGTAATACACTGAGCGCTGCTGTTTATCTGAATCTACTGCATCATCCTTTACCAATAGGACATTGTGCTAGCTGCTCAAGACTTTCATCGGACTCATATTTACTGTTTTAAAATGTTTTTTGTTTTCATTGTCCTAGCGCAATATTTGGACTTTTTAAGGTTCAGTTCTATACCTAAAGGCGCTAAACTGCTTTGTACGGGTACAGAAGTTCCGAATGGAGTCCTTAAGCACAGTAGTGGCTTCCCTGCTTCAAGGGGATTTTCTCGCTTCTATCAACATCAAGGACGGCTACCTTCACATTCCAATATGTGCTGGTCACCAGCGCTTCCTCCATTTTTTGACGTGGGTGAGGAACATTATCAGTGTTTGGCTTTACATATTACATAGTTACATAGTAGTTGAGGTTGAATAAAGACAATAGTCCATCCAGCTCAACCTGTGTAGGTGTGTGTGGCTGTAATCATCTCAACTAGCCCTGAATGTCCTGATCCTTGATGTACGTCTAAGTCTTTTGAAAGCCACCATACTTCCCGCAGAGACCACCTCTTGTGGTAGAGAATTCCACAATCTTGTAGCCCTAACAGTAATGAACCCCCCACGTTGCCAGAGGTTAAAACGCTTCTCCTCTAATCGCATTGTATGCCCTCGAGTCCTCATGCAATCCCTTCGACTGAACAGCTTTTTTTCTAAGCTGAGATCCCCATTGAGATATTTATAAATTGCCATCCTGTCCCCCCTCAGACGTCTCTTCTCCAGGGAGAATAAATCGAGCGATTGTAGACGCTCTTCATAGTCAAGGTCCTCCAATCCCCTAATTAGTTTAGTTGCCCTTCTCTGGACTCTCTCCAGCTCCAAAACATCCCTCCTGAGGACTGGCGACCAGAACTGGACAGAATACTCCAGATGCGGTCGGACCAGAGTTTTATAAAGTGTAAGGATTATAGACTTATCTCTGGAATACATCCCTTTCTTTATGCATGCTAATATTCTGCTGGCTTTGGCAGCTGCCGCTTGACATTGCATGCTATTGCCTAATCTATCATCAACCAAGACTCCCAGATCCTTCTCCATTTTTGATTCCCCCAAAGGTTCCCCTCCTAACGTGTATTGTGCTTTTATGTTTTTAGTCCCCCAAGTGCAAAACCTTACACTTCTCCACATTAAACCTCATTTGCCATGTCGTTGCCCACTCCGTTATTTTGTCCTGGTCATTCTGTAGGATATCTGCTTCATGCTGTGCAGTTATTGCCCTGGCCAATTTTGTGTCATCTGCAAAAACTGAGCCCTGGGGCACCCCGCTTACAACCTCAGACCAGTCTGAGTATGCGCTGTTTATTACCACCCTTTGGACACGCCCATTTAGCCAGTTCCGTATCCAAGAGCAAACCCTGCTGTCGATACCTGCAGACCTTATTTTATAAATTAAGCGCTTGTGGGGAACTGTATCAAACGCCTTAGCGAAATCCAAATACACCACATCCACTGCTCTCCCCCTATCTAGCTAACAGCTCACCTCCTCGTAGAATGTTAGGAGATTGGTTTGACAAGAACGCCCATTTGTAAACCCGTGCTGATTACTGCTGATGTTGTCTTTAGCAAACTCTACGATATAGTCCCTTATCCCTCCAGAAGCTTACATACTATTGATGTCAAACTGACAGGCCTATAATTTCCCGGGATATGCCTCTGCCCCTTTTTGAATATCGGAATCACGTTTGCTTTCCTCCAATCCCCTGATGAAGGGCATAGCCCGAAACAACATGTAATCCTCCACCCTGTGGCTTTTAACTTTCCCCATTGTCAGGCAGGCATCACTGTTGGGCGGTGTGTTGTGTTCGGTGCGGCGAGGCTGCCACCCACATCGGGAACGGTGCTCCGCACGGATTTCTGTGAGCTGACTGTCATCCGCCGATGACGTCATCCTTCAGCGTCCACTCCAGTTGCCTGAAGCAAGGAGACACCATTGTGCTATGGGACAGCTTGCGGCTGGATTGGGCTACGGGGGTTGAGCTTCTCCCCCCCCCCCCCCCTCCTCTTTTCCATCGTCCTCAGGCTCTTTCATCTTCTTGGCATCAGTGCTCCTGTTCCTTTAGAATCTGGACAGGTGATCCCACTCCATCCCTGGGTCCACTCTACAGGTATTGCCTCACTGCTGGATGCACCCTGGTGTTAACAGTGCCTTTAATCGTTTTTATGGTTTTTGATAAATGTGACATCTTTTACCGTGACTATTCTCTCCAATTGTGATTTCAAGTGCCCACCTGTCATCAGTTTTGGGAGCGCTATTATACCCATCAATTTGTTGTGTCATATGTTTCTCAGCTGGATCTGGGCATGACTCGACTGCAACCCTGACATGACTTACTGGCATTTGGCTAAAATCCATCCCACACAGTTTGATATTACAGTTTTTGGGATCTCTGATCAATTGTTTTTCAGCGCCAGGATTTGCTTGTATGTGTCTGCACAATAATCTGACTGCCAGATCCGCGATGTGCTGAGCTTGAGTGCCCGGTAAACAACATACTGTTCGGCTACCGAGATCTTTTTGACAGATTGCCCTCTCTGTCCTCTTGATAATTGAGTCCCCAACTACCACAACCTGTCTAACCTTTCCTGAGTCACGGCCCCCCTTCTTCCTTGAGCCGCCACTCCCCTGGCAGCTTGGGGAGGGCGCCTGCTCCAGCTCTGCCACCCCTGAGCTGATATCCCCCTCAACCTGCAACGTGGGAAATTTGTTAGGGTGTACCAACTCAGGACTGGCCTCCCTGACACTCATCCCTCTACCCTTCCTAACGGTCACCCAACTGCGTACCACTGATGCCTGTGTCTCCTCCACTCCTTCCTCCTCTATGCTGGCCCCTGCCAGTGCCTGATGGGTAATGTCCAAGCTCCTTTCCAGGTTGTTGATGCAATGCAGTGTTGCCACCGTGTTTTCTAGATCCAAGATCTGGTCTTCCAGAGCAACAAGTCGCTCACATCTTGCACAGCAGTATTCGCCCTCGATTGGTTCATCAAGGAACTCGTACATGGCGCAAGAAGTGCACTGAGTGGCATCCGCAATCCTGTTGGACATTATTACCCACTACTCTGGGGATAATATTAACGACCTGCTATTCCTTACCTACACTACCTCTATCTCCCCTGGTACTAAACCTGGGGTACTCACCAGTCGCAAGGGTACTCACCAGTCGCAAGGGTACTTACCAGTCTTCCCAGGTACTCAGTCGCAGCACAGTCAAACAGCTATTGATTTTTCACAGAGCACAGTCACACAGCTTTCTCCCTCTCCTTGTTTGCAGCTGCTGCTGCCACACACACACACACACACACACACACACACACACACACACACACACACACACACACACACACACACACACACACACACACACAGAACAGATGGTCTCCTCTGCCTCACTGAGAACGGACGGTCCTCCTCCTCCCCTGCTTCCTGACACTAAGGAAGGCGGTTTCCGACCTCCACCGCCGCTCTCTGCCTCGGTCCCGCAGTCTGCCTCGGTCCCTGCACCTGCGCCCAGTATCCTGGTGCGGCTAGTGTGGGTGAACAGCTGATCAGTCACTTACTTAATCATGTCCCTGCTGCTGTCGCTCCCTCTGTCCCTCTGACCGTCCTCCACCGCCGCTCAGTTTCTAGTCACTGGTCCCTGCACCCGCACCCGGCTTCCTTGTGCGGCTTCCCACGCACGTGTCCCCGCAGCTCCTCTTCCTCCTCGCACTCAGCTCCCTTGCCGCACACACACACAGAGCACACAACTTCCGGCTTCTCTCAGGCTTATCTCAGCGCCGCCTCCTCTGTGAGATCTCCTCCTCCTCCTCCGCCCTGCTCTGTGCTCTGTTTAATCACCCTTTGGTCTCCCCTCTGCTCCTAGGGCCTTCATGAAAGTGTTGGCCCCGGTACTAGCATTGTTGGGTCAGCGGGGGATCGCGGTACTGGGGTACCTCTCCAACTGGTTTGATGGAAAACTTGGAGATTACTCTGCGAACTCTTAGGGAGTTGGGTTGCGTTCTGAACCTTCAGAAGTCTGCTTTGCTTCTGTCCTCAAAAACTGGACTATCTGGGTCTGACTCTGGACTCGGTCTCAGCCAGAGTGTTTCTTCCTCTGGAGACATTGCAGGAGACAATTCAGCTTCTGTTCAGCAGACTGTCATCTCTCCGGGCTTGCATGTGGGTGCTGGGCCTGATGGTGTCCACCTTGAGGCGGTCTGTTTGCACAGTTCCACAAAATAGCTCTGCAAAATAGATTCTGGTGAAATCAGACAAGGATCCATGGTCTCTAGAGGTGGCTTTGTTCTCAGACATTTTCGACAGGGATAATCCACTGTACTGGACGGTTGTCGCCACACATGCCTGGGTGGGGAGGTGTCCTCAGCACTGGTGCTCAGGGGGTTTGGACTTTGGCAGAGTCCAGACTGCCGATTTAATGTACTGGAACTCCGAATGATCAGACTTGTCTGGCTTATTGGACAAATTGTCTTCAGGGGTGTCTGGCACAAATTCATTCGGACAAGGCCGTTGTCTATGTCAATCACCAAGGGGGGCACAAAAAGTGTCCTGGCGGCTCGGTAAGTAGCCGGCATTCTAAGGTGGGCTGCCGATTCGTTCCAGTCCTCTCAAACTCCTACCATGACTCCTGTGCAGGATCGAGGCAGAAAGGATTCCTGTCATTCTAGTGGCTCCAGACTGGCCTTGCTGGTCTTGGTACGCCGATCTGGTACGGCTGGTTGCTGATGCCACTTGGGGACTTCCTTTCAGGGAGGATCTGGTGTCCCACGGACCAATCTTCCATCCTGCTTTAGAGTTGCTGGCTTTGACGACTTGTTTGTTGAACGCCAGGTGCTGAAGGATATAAGTTTATCTGAGTCAGCGATTCCTATGCTGTTGAAAGCCTCCCTACCTGAATATTGTTTGTGTGGACTAAAATTCAACAAAGTTTACTTTTTACAATAAATTTGCATCTAAGAATCTGCTGTGCAAATGCTGCGTGATTTAAAAAAAAAAAAAAAAAATTCTAACACCCACTATTTTATTCTGTAGGGCCTCAGCTTAAACAATATATATTGTGTTTGGGCATTCTAAAGTAATTTTCTCGCAAGAAAAAAAAATATTTACATGTAGGAGAGGAATTCCAGAATTTACCTGGGTTGGACGTAGTTAAATATATTTTTTACTATTGTATGCACTTATTACATGCCTGACGAAGGTGTCCTGGACTTCCTGTTACTAAATCCTTCCTTCCTTTATTTTAATTAAAAGAAAAAAAAAAAACATCTCATACTTATCTGCTCTGTGTAATGGTTTTTCACAGAGGAGCCCGGATCCTCCTCTTCTCGGGTCCCACCCCAGTGCCCCTGATACCACCACAGCAAGCAGCTTTCTCTGGGGCACCCAAGCAGGCGCGCTCCCGTCCCACGACTGTGTCCACTCATGTGGAGCTGTGGCTCCGCCCCACCCCTTCCATCTCCTGATTGGCTCACTGGTTGTGATTAGTTCCTGCTGCTGTCAATAAGGAGTCACCAGAAAGCCAATGTTTTATCTTCTTTTATGCATAGACTGCATGAAGGTAAAAAGCCTTGTGCCTTCACAACCACTTTAACTTGAAATAATCGTTGTGTACCAGCAAATATTCACAATGTGTTTTGTTAATTAAGTTCAAGATCTGTGCTATTTCCTTAAGTTTTCCTTTATTCAGAAGCAAAACCATGTGGAAGGATGGGGACCTATGGCAGCCAGTTTCCAAGCAGTGGATAATTGTCTGAGCTTAATATTTCTGAGTCAAATATACTGTAAATTGATAGTAAATGCAAAGGAATGTAAATGCCTTGTTTTTAATTTCTCATTGTTTGAATTGCAGAGCTTGTTAGTCAGTATAGCAGAGCACGTGTGTGTGTGTGTGTTTCTCTCACTGATGACTCATCTGTACCGTACAGGAAGGAGGTAGAGATGTCTCCTAGTAGTTAGGCTGCTAATCCAAGCAATAGGCAGTTTGTAATTTGGCACCAGCAAACGCTAGAAAGGTAAATATGTATATTGTTTTGTTTCTATTACTATTTTATTTGTGTTTCATTTATGTATTTTTTTTTTTTTTGGGTTGACCGTTACATTTTAATGATTCTAAATGAAGGGCATGGAGTGTCAAAATTCTTTTGTTTGCCTTTGGGAACTTTTTTTCTTTTCTTACTCTTCTGCCAGTCCTTGAACCTGTCACTGTCCTCGTGTGTAGCTTTTATGCACTGATGAGCCAGCGTTTTGGAACATGAGATTTATGTCTGAGGTTTTCATCTAAGCTGCTAAAATGTGGTGGACTTGTCTGTGCGTTTCCTAAATTCACCCCCCGCCCCGACTCCCATCCTGAATGTTTGGGAAGCTACATATATTTTGTCAATTTTACTTTGTCTTTAAAAAAAACTCCCAAATGCAGCCTGTTTCTTTCCCTTTTTTTTTTTTTTTTTTTTTTTTTTAATTAGTATATGCTTTTTTTTATTTTCCATGAAGCTTGTTACTTTAAAGCATTTGGTCTCCAAACTGTGGCGCCTGGGCTTAATGTGGCCCGTTGCATGCCTTTATCAGGTTTTTGGGGCACTATTCCTCCCAATGTCACAAAGTCACCATTACTTCCACTGACCCCAACACCGGGGAATCCTTCCTCTTGCTGCGACCAACGATGGGGTGTTTTTTCTTCCACTGACACCAATGATGGGGGCACTATTCTGCCCACTGACACCAGTGATGGGGGCACTATTCTGCCCACTGACACCAGTGATGGGGGCACTATTCTGCACACCAGTGATGGGGGCACTATTCTGCCCACTGACACCAGTGATGGGGGCACTATTCTGCCCACTGACACCAGTGATGGGGGCACTATTCTGCCCACTGACACCAGTGATGGGGGCACTATTCTGCCCACTGACACCAGTGATGGGGGCACTATTCTGCCCACTGACACCAGTGATGGGGGCACTATTCTGCCCACTGACACCAGTGATGGGGGCACTATTCTGCCCACTGACACCAGTGATGGGGGGCACTATTCTGCCAACTGACACCAGTGATGGGGGGCACTATTCTGCCCACTGACACCAGTGATAGGGGGCACTATTCTGCCCACTGACACCAGTGATGGGGGGCACTATTCTGCCCACTGACACCAGTGATGGGGGGCACTATTCTGCCCACTGACACCAGTGATGGGGGGCACTATTCTGCCCACTGACACCAGTGATGGGGGGCACTATTCTGCCCACTAGAATACTGGTGATGGGGGGCACTATTCTGCCCACTAGAATACCGGTGATGGGGGGCACTATTCTGCCCACTATAATACCGGTGATGGGGGCACTTTTTAGCCCACTATAATACCGGTGATGGGGGCACTTTTTAGCCCACTATAATACCGGTGATGGGGGCACTTTTTAGCCCACTATAATACCGGTGATGGGGGCACTTTTTAGCCCACTATAATACCGGTGATGGGGGCACTTTTTAGCCCACTATAATACCGGTGATGGGGGCACTTTTTAGCCTACTATAATACCGGTGATGGGGGCAGTATTCATTCTACTGACTACAGGCAATGTGTTTTTTTTTTTTTTGTTTTCTTTTAACTTCCATTGATGCTGGTGCATTTTCTACTCCCACTGGCTGTTCTGCACCCACCTAAATTCTACAGGGCAGTATACTGGCCCTTTGTTTAAAAAGTTTGGAGGCCATTTGCCTTGAAGTATTTCACCTTTTCAGAAAAATTGATAGTATAGAGGTTTGTGAGTCAGTGATTTCCTACGCTGTTGAAAGCGTCGTAATCTACTTCTAGGAAGATCTACCGTTGTACGTGGTAGATGTACTTTGCGTGGTGTGAATCTCTTGGTTGTTCATCCTCGCTGCTTCTTAGTGGATTGGATCCTAACCGCCAACAAGGCGGCGGGGGGGGGGGGGGGATGTTGAAGAGCAATTGGCCTTGAGTACCATCAAGTGCCATGTATCGTTTTTTTTTTTTTTCCCCCAACACACTCCCTGGTGCTTTCTTCGGGCTGTCTGACATTTGGTTCCTTCAGTGTGGGCTCCGTTGCCGCCCTGGGATCTTAATTTGGGGCTTTCAGCTCTACAGACGCCACCCTTTGAAAATATTCAGGAGCTTTTCCTGCTTTCGCTGTCCCAGAAGGTGGCCATCTTAACGGACAATTGCGCGGTCGTACGACACTGTTCCTAAACGAAATTGGCGTCCTTTTTTAACCACAAACAGAGCTTTCTTTTGGTGGTATTTGATCACATGTGCGATCTTTACTTTTTGCGCTATAAACAAAAAGAGTGTAAATTTTTAAAAAATATTTTTCACATTTTTTTTTATATGAAATGTCAAAAAAAAATGTAAAAATCAAATTTTTTTTTAACATTTTAGGCCAATTTGTTTTCTGCTACATATGTTTGGTAAAAAAAAATAAGCTTATTTTGATTGGTTTGCGCAAAAGTTCTTGCGTTTTACGAAGGGAAAGCTTTTTGTCATTTTTATTATTTGTTTTTTTTTTTAACGAGTAATGGCGGCGATCTGCGATTTATTTATTTTTTTTGCGGGACTCCGACATTGCGGCGGACAGATCGGACCCTTGACTGACATTTTTGCTACTTTTGGGGGTACCAGTGACGTTACTACAGTAATCAGTGCTATACATATGCACTGTTACTGTAAAAATGACACTGGCAGGGAAGGGCTTAACTTTATTGGTGATCAAGGGGTTAAGTGTGTCCCTAGGAGCGTGCTTCTTACTGTAACCACAGAGACATACGATCCTACATAGCAGGATCGTATGATCTCTGCAGTTAGATCAGGGAGAATGACAGGCGGCTTTGTTTACATCAGCCGCCTGCCTTTCTCCCTCACTGCCGGGAGATCGCGAGTGGCCGGTGGACATCGGGTCCTCCGGTCACACGCGCGGACATGTTAGGGAACAAGCGGGGGCGGGAGCGCGCCTCCGGCGGCACACGCTCGCCCCCTAGAGGCTCACAGGCTAGCGAAGTAGTACTACGTCACTTTGCCTGTGCGGGACGGACTGCCGCAGTAAATATACTGTGGGCGGTCGGCAAGTGGTTAACTAATATGTCATGGAATGTTCTTCCTCGTTTATATGAGGGTAAAGGTGGAAAAACAAATTCAGGAATCAGTGGGTAATTAGAATTTTAAAATCGACCAATGCCTTTTTATAGTATTGAATACCCGATGTGAAAATGGATGAAATTGAGAAATAAAGGGTATCCTACACCTAGTCAACCTGCTTTTTCTTATTTCTAAAATGTTTACGCTCATTTTTAATGTTCTCATTGGGATATCCTCGTTCTTGAAGTCGATCCTCTACCTCATGATCCATTCTCATTTCCCGTGTTTTGGAATCACGAACGATCCTCGAGACACGAGTAAATTTACTGCGAGGGATCGACCTGGAGGATGAAAACTACTATAATGTAACAAAAGATTCTGGTCCGTGGGTTTCCTATAGAGGTCAGTAAGAAGATGTCTATCTTCTATGGATAAACAAGTATCTAAAAATGGAATCTTGGTCTCATTCACACTCACATTATATTTCAAACCTGGGACCAAATAATGTGGTTATGAATTTAATAAGGTTAATGACTCCATGTCGCCCACCCATATGGCAAACGCATCATCGATGAACCTGTACCAGCAGGCACAATTATCAACCAATAGATCACAATTGTAAATGAATGCATCTTCAATCATGCTCATAAACGCATTGGCATTTGGGGGGGCAACAGAGCCCATCGCTGCTCTGATCAGTTGTAAATAATGAGTCTTTGAATAAAAAAACTTAAATATATATGGTAATAGATGGCATACCAAGGAATAGATGAGGTGGTAATAGGGAATTGCTTTTAAAGAAACAGTGAGCTGGATCCATCGTTTAGAGACTATTAGCCCAAAAGGGTTACATTTTGATTTGTATTTATTTAGTTGGTATTATGTGTATATATGTATTATTTCTTTAATGATTTTCTTTATTTATATTTTTATTTTCATTTCTGTTTTTGGACAAAAGGTGCCAAATTCCATATAGATTGTTCATGTGTGGAGGATCCGACATGCCTGTTGTGTTTCTCGCTACACTCATAGATGGAAGACGTGTAGAACTGATTTAATCTTGATTGAATAATTAACGAGATTGATTCCATGTGTTAAATATATTATATATATATATAATATATATACACACACACACACACACTGTTTGAGACTAAGGTTAGTATGTCATTTTATACCTGGAGTAAAATTACTTTTTGTGCAGCAAAATATAAATCTATATATGACCTGTGGGAAGGTTTGGTTGCTAGCACAAGCTTGAACTGCCGTAGTGCACCTTACCCTTTGGACTATACAGTGTGTATTTATGTGTAGCACTGCCCCCTAGGGGACTGCTGAGAATTACGCTTTCTGGATTCCCCAGGGTTACCCTTAGCAACTGATGGCAGATAATAAGCATAGAAAGTCCTTGGCTCAATCAATAATCCAGGGGATGTTGGTTTTTGTGTTTTTAATTTGGAACTGGGATAGGAGAAGGGATAAGTGGGATACTCCAGCTATAAACTATGCACAATCTTGAGTACAACTAGCTGCAATGTGCTGCACTACGCTAGTAAGGCCACTGCTTCACCTTGCCACTAAAGTGAAGATAGATAATGTGTTCCTGCTTGAATTACTCTTCAGGGTTCTAACTTGGCACCCCTTTCTCACTTGCTGTGTGCTGACACCTGTCCACTGACTCTCCACTTGGAGTGGTTCCCTTCCTGGGCAGACCCCGGCAAGCTTCCCGGTACTCACGGACAATGTTTTTTTTCTCAAGGTACTCTGCCTCTAAGTGGGGACACTCCTTCAGCCCAGATGAATCATACCCTGGACACATGCAACAGGCATACCTATTATTCAGGCTCCACTAATAAGCAGATGCAGACACTAGGCCTTACTATATATATATATATGGGCTGCAACTAACGATTATTTTGTCTATCGACTAATCGAACGATTATTTTTATTTTTTGCTTAATTGAGTGTTCTTTTTTTGATTAGCTAATTAATCCTTTGAATAACAAAAAATACAGACCCCTCAGTAAGCCCCCTCCCACCCAGTACAGACCCCTCAGTAGGCCCCCTCACACCCAGTACAGACCCCTCAGTAGGCCCCCTCCCACCCAGTACAGACCCCTCAGTAGGCCCCCTCCCACCCAGTACAGACCCCTCAGTAGGCCCCCTCCCACCCAGTACAGACCACTCAGTAGGCCCCCTCCCACCCAGTACAGACCACTTAGTAAGCCCCCCCCCCCCCCCCAGTGCAGACCCCCTCAGGCTCACATGCGATCACATGCTGCTGCTGGAGTGGCGAGTGATATCTCGTCTGTGTGGGACAGTGGGAGGGATCATCGGCGTTGGCGGCAGTCTGCAGTCAGTCAGCTCAGTTGATGCACCCCGCCCCGGGACGTCATGCCGCTCACAGCGGCTGACGTAGAAGAGACGGACACTCTTGACTGGAGCGCAGCGGGGGCTGGGGGCGGGGCAGTGCAGCCTCCAGCAGCCCCAATCAATGCAGCAGCCCGGCCGGCAATGCGAGCAAGGGGCGTGTGACGTGACGCGTCAACTCCTTTCACGCACATCAACGTATTTCTGTAGTCGACGTAATCGATTACGTCGACGCATCGTTGCAGCACTAATATATATATGTATGTATGGGCATTTTAACTAGGAGTCAGACATGAAGCTATATGAGGGGTGGAAGAGATCTAAATATTTTATATTAAATTTGTACTCAAAGCTAAGACTTTTTTTTTTTTTTATTTTTTTTTTTCCATGGATATTTTAAATACAATGCGCGATACTGGTAAAAGTTTACTTTAAATGAAATTGTAATGCCTTATATTATCTACAGTCTGTCAGCCTTCACCTTCTCTGGGTTCAGATGCTGATCTTCCCTACACACGTGCACAGAGTCTTTAAAGTGATTTTTTTTTTTTTTTTTTTTTTGGAAGCCCTGAAATCTAAACCCAACATTTCATATTTCTGAAATGTGCCTGCTACACCATGTACAGTACTTGTATGAAAAAACTACCCTGTTCTCTTTGTATTGCTTACTTTGTGTGAAACCCCTGGTGTTCCTGCCAGTCCCTCTGCTTTCCTATTAAGATCTGACCAAATCGGGAATGAGAACACAGCGTGATGAGTTCTCTATGCTGGGACTTGTCCTGACACCACACCCCCCCCCTTTCCCTCTGCACAGCCATTTACTGGGAAGATCAGTGTGCTGTTGCTTCTCCTTCCCCAGCTCTTATGCACCTGAGATCAGAAGGAATGTGATCACTTATAAACAGAAAAAAGAAATTCAATTTTTTTTTCTTTTTTGTATCTGTATCTAAACGCTTTTGCCTTTCATATCTAAACTGAATCGGTTGTTTTACAAGGTGATCAATTGCAATCGCTTTAAGTTTCCATCACTGACTGAGACCATTCTTTACCTAATTTGTTTTAAATTTTTTTCTTTGTAGGTTAATGCCAGTTTTTGCTGCTTTTTAGACAACTGACAAGACGTCTTCCAACTGGTGCTCCATGATTTGAACGCTGGCGTGTTCTCAACTTGACATGAAGATGGAGGCAGTTGGAAAGAATGAACAGCTGTTGGAATCTGAAGTGCCTCCTGTGACCCAACAGAAAGTGGACACTCCCCCTGATGAGGGAGCACTGGACCTACAAAAGGACAATGCACAGGATGTTCCTGACTCTTCTGGACTTTCCTCAATGCCGTGCCTGCTGATGGAGCTGAGAAGAGACTCCTCAGAGTCTCAACTAGCATCTACTGAAAGCGACAAGCCGACAGCGGGCCAGGTGTATGAGAGCGACTCCTCCAACCACTGCATGTTGTCCCCTTCTTCCAGCGGACATTTGGCCGACTCGGACACACTGTCTTCCGCCGAAGAGAACGCGCCTCGGCGTCCAGAAGCAATAACCGAAGGCTGTGATGCTGCTGCCCAAGGAGCTGCGGTGGCTCGCAAGTCACGGAGGTCTCGCTCAGAGAGTGAGACGTCAACCATGGCTGCCAAGAAAAACCGCCAGTCCAGTGATAAGCAAAATGGCAGAGTCATCAAGGTCAAAGGTCACAGAAGCCAAAAGCACAAAGAGAGGATTAGGCTATTAAGGCAGAAAAGGGAGGCAGCCGCACGCAAAAAGTACAACTTGTTGCAGGACAGTAGCACCAGTGACAGCGACTTGACCTGTGACTCCAGTACAAGCTCGTCGGATGATGATGAAGAGGTTTCAGGGAGCAGCAAGACAATCACAGCAGAGATACCAGGTAAAAATGTCATTGACCAAACTTGCTTGGCCTTCTGACATGGTGAGCACAAGTGTCTAAACCTTATGTTTCTGTCCCTAGCTGGTAAGATGCCTTTTTAATGTGACCATTTTTATTTCCTTCGCTGTTTTGGAACCTGTAAAATTGTTTCCCTGCAGAATTCCTAATTATTTTTAACAATCTGAAGGCCCAAAAAAGTATAGTGGGAACACATTTGTAGACCACCTGAGGTATTATGTATGCAAGACCAAAATCAATTTTTTTCACTTTGTTTGGCATCATGCCTCCCCTGTGCAGTTTTCCTATGCAAAATTTAAATTTGTGAGTTGGTTACTTGGATGTCTTACAAGTACAAAAATAATTTGCGCTAAGGGTTAGCCAACCTTTATTTTCATTTTTTAAAAGAAAATACCCTGTGCAGACCATGAACACCTTCCATAGCACTAAACTTAAATGGGATTTAAAAAGTATGCATATGTGCTTCTCATACCTGTGGACCAAACTGCGGCCCTGGTGCTTGATCTGGTCCTTTCTGTCCCTTGGGGCACTATTCTATCCACAACTGTCATCAGTGATGATGCACCATTCCTCACGCTGATAGTGGTGGGTCATTATCCTTCCCACTTACACCAATGATGGGGTGCTATTCCTCCCCCTGATACAAATGATGGGGTTCTTTTCTTGCCACTTATATCAACAATGGAGCTGTATTTTTTTTTTTTCTCACTGATACCAACAGTGGGGCACTATTACTCCCACTAAGACCAATGATGGGGCATTGTTTGCTCCCACTGACACCGGGTAATTTTTTATTCCCACTTGCAACAGTCTGGCCCCCCTAAAATCTGAAGGGCCATAAACTGGCACTTTGTTTAGACCGTTTGGAGACCCCTGCTGTAGACGGTGCATGGAGTGAAATCTGCTTCAAGTACTTATAATTTTCACAGCTCCATCCGGTCCTTCTATAGGATGGACCAGCTGTAGAACAAGTGCCCCCTAGTGGTACAAGCCTCATCCATCTGATCCCCTCACTTGCACTGCACCATCCTTTTTCACCGCATATGACCTCTCCCATCACAGCTGCCGAGTTCAGCAGAGCGCACAATATGAATGTGCGGGGTTTGGAAGGACAGCGCTCACTCCTGTACTGCTAGGGGTCCCAACAACTGGTCCATCCTAGATATGACAGGGCGGAGGTATGGAAATTATTAAAGTGTTTGAGACAGGCTTCATTACATGCACAAATGGGCCTACATGTATGAGAAGAACATAAATGCAGATTTTTAAAATTGGGTTAGTTTAGAATTATGGAATGGTGTTTGTGGGCTGCATAGTGTGTTTTTTTTTTTTTTTTTTTTTTTTTCTAGGGTGAACAAACCCTTTAGGAAAACCTGTATACATTGAACCATGATGCCAAACTGAAATTCTGGGCTTTTATACAATTTTTAGTCTTGCATTTTTAGGAGACCATGACAGTCTTATGCGGACTATAAAAGGAGTTTATTATACAGGATTTATATAGCCATCAGTTTGCTCGGCACTTTACAATATGAAGGGAGACAGTACAGGTTCAATACAGGAGGCGCCAGGGTGCCCTGTTCGTTAGAACTTGCATGATAAGAAACCAGTGATAAATTATCGGTATTAAATGTTTCATTTTTTTTTTTTGCTTGAAAGTTATCGTCAGGGTTCAAATGTTTTGTCAAATTCAATTGGAATTTTCGCCAGGACATATCCTCCCTTTCATTCATAGATCAACCTAATTAAGTGCATTAGTTTATAGGTTGATTGAATCATCATTTATATTAAAACACGTATTAACACCTCTTTAAACACAAACCCCAACTGGGGGAATACCAACGCTATAATTTCAGGTCTAGCGTGTGAAAAACACACAGGGTGGATAAAGCTTGGATACACACTATCCAACTTTTCTGGTTCGATTTCCTTCAGATTTACCTTTTCTATGTAGTGCAAGGGCCTGCCAGATTGCATACAAATTTTGAAAGTGTTTTTAGGTTTGACCTCATGTTATCTGGTTTTGGTAAGTCTAAAGGAAAAAGTCTTCAGAAAATCGTATAGTGTGTATGGCCCATAATTGTCCAAGGAGACAACACAACAACACACGCACAAATCTCAGTGATTTGAAAATAACCTACACCTGATTATCTCTAGCGGCGTGTTAAGGGGCAAATTGAGTGTAAGTGAGAGCAAAATGTTCCTTGAAACAATGATGATCACAGGCCCATAGATGGTAACATTTCAGTCAATCAGTCTGTTGGTCTTTAATGTGCAGCCCCTGTGGGAAGCCCAAAAATGCCATCTGTGTGAAAATAGCTTAGTCCCAGTTGTGTGTCAACTGATGGAAAGGAAGCCAAACTCTTTCCAACGGGCTGAGGCCCAGAAACGGCTCGCCATTGTTACGGCCTGACACTGTATATATGGTGAGCAGTTCTATGAGTGGGTCGGTACAATAGCTTCACCATGGGCACCATGGGTCAGCTGCATGCTACAGGCAGCTCCTCCATCCTCCTCCTGTTTGTGAAGTGTATTACTCACGCTATCAGTATGTGTGTATTTCAATCAACAAGTGATAGGGCTGCTGCTGGCACTCTATAGCTCATTCACAGCTATTGGGCAAGAAGTAAAATGGTGGGTGAATAGTGCTGTGCTGCCAATTGAGTGATGTAATATGCTATCAGTGTGCGGTGACTCAAATCTATTTAAAAGGAACACTGCTCACATTCCTATACAAAATACATCTTGCTAATATAACAATTAAAGTTCAAATAAATAACATATAACAGGTGCCAAAGTGCACCGTGCAATATAATGATTCCAAAATAAAATTATTTTAGATATAAAATGTTCTAAAAAGTGTAATAACTAGTGCAAGAGAGTCCTTAATATATATCCAAGGTGTTATCCCTTCACCATTAGTATTGAGTGTTCATTAGAGCTGCACGATTATCCATAAAAAAAATTGCGATTTCGATTCACCTCCCCTCACGATCTTAAAACGGCATGTCCTCGATTCTTAGGCCTCTTGCACACGATACTCCTGTTTGAGCATCTCGCAGCTTGCATTTTTGGTCAGTAATTTAAGACTCAATGCACGCAAATACGCACAAGTGCGTGCAAATACATACAAAAAAAAAAAGCCTGGAAAAAGTAAATGCTCAAACAGGAGTATTGTGTGCAAGAGGCTTTACAGAGCTATTCTCTGCTCACTCACAGCTGTCAACAAAAAAAGAGCCTGGGCAAATGTTTATCACTGTTGTTAAGGCTGCTAGATAACTATAAACCCAATGTTTTACAATGTATCTTTTCGTTCTTTTAGATCAAAGGAATGAACTTCCGTCTGTAAATGAGGGCAGTTTAACCTCTTAAAGACTAAACCTTTTTCTGACATTTTGTTGCTTACAAGTTAAAATCATTTTTTTTTGTTAGAAAATTACTTAGACCCCCCCCCCCAACATTATTTATTTATTTATATATATATATATATATATATATATATATATATATATATATATATATATATATATTAGAGCTGCACGATTCTGGCCAAAATGAGAATCACGATTTTTTAGCTTGGAATAAAGATCACGATTCTCTGTGTAACAAAAAAAATTGGGATAACTTTAATGTTACGTTTTTTTTTTTTCATTCATTAAAGTCAATTAATTGCGTTTAAAAGACTGCTGCGCAAATACAGTGTGACATAAAATATTACAACAAAATTTTTTTCCACAGCTGTTCTCTCTGCTTCCTATGCAAAGAATCGAGCATATGTCAGGTTTAGATCATCAGGGGGGGTGAATCGAGATCGCGATTTTTCATACGATTAATCGTGCAGCTCTAATATATATTGTTTTTTTTTTTTTTTATAGCAGAGACCTTAGAGAATAAAATGGCGATCGGTGCAATATTTTCTGTATTTGCGCAGTGTGTGTGTATATATATATATATATATATATATATATATATATATATATATATAATATATATGTGTATACACATTAATGAATTTTAAAAAAACGAAACCATAAAGTTTGCCAAAATTATTTTGTATAATGTAACAAAATGTTATGCCGAGAATCGTGAGGGAATCCTGATCTTTATGCAAAGCAAAAAAATCATAATCTCATTTTATCCAGAATCGTGCAGCTCTAGTGTTCACGTATAGTTCTTTTCATTCAAGAGATACCACTGTGCTCTCTAGCCTCTCATCTGAATTTTGCTTAAAATAAGCATGTAGTATTCGCTCCCCATTGATGGAGTTGTATATCCTGCTCGCCACTAGATGTCCTCTGTGTTGTTCCCCAATGCTTTATTTTCTATATAGGCGATGCGTACTCTTGGGAGCTTCTAGAGGTCCTCTCCCCATGTGGTTCAGAGTGGGGTAATATGCACTGTGCACTTTGGCGCCTGTTTATACGTGATTTTTTTTTTTTTTTAGGCACTTGAATTGTTGTTTTAGCAAGATGTATTATTTTGTATTGGATTGTGAGCAATGTTCCTTTTTAAATAGTTTTGAGTCACCGGACTTGATAGCATATTACATCACTCAATTGGCAGTGCAGAATTATTCACCTACCATTTTACTTCCTCCATCCTCCTACCACCACCGCCTGTTCTGCACGTTCCAGCTCTATGGCACTGCAGTAGGCATCGCCCACAGCTCCCCCTGCCCTAGGATTAGTTCGCTGGGAGAGAGTGGTGCCCTCAGTGACACCATCCTGCTGCATGACATAGGCACACAAAGGATGGCACATCTCCCTCCCTGTCGGCGGCTGTTGGATCGTCCTCATCCACTGCAGTAGCTGGATAGTCCCGCACTACATCCACCTCCCTGGCCAAAAGGTGACTTTTGGGAATAATCCATCCAGGTGCGTTTCACTCACTGTTCATGGCTTTATGGATTTGTTTTTAGCAGTTTTTTAATGCTTGGGAAATTTTGCCTGGAAATACACATTGCTTGTTGGCTACAAGGCTTTCTGTTCATCAGCACACGCACCCACACACAGTATTTTGGGCTTCCCACAGGTGCTGTACATGACAAAATGACAATGGATTTACCATCTATGGGCCTGTGAATATCATGGTTTCAAGGAACATTGTGATCACGCCTACACACAATTGGCTCTTATGGGCCATACACACTATACAATTGTCTTTAGATTTTTTTCCTTTAGATTTACCAAAGCCATATAATACAATGTCAACAAACCCTTTCAATTTGTATGCAATCAGGCAGGCCCATGCACTACATCGTAAAGGTAAGGCTAAAGGAAATCTAACAACAAAAGTTGTATAGTGTGTATCCAGCTTTACCAGACTGCTAGAGACTCTTTTGTGCTGAGACTTGTGTGTGGTGTTTACATTTTTCACACCTTTTCTTGCCCAAATCAGGGTTAATTTCCATCTATAGTATGTTTTAATCCCCTGTGTCCAACCCTTTTCCAGAGTAGATAAATCCTAATTAATTAACTTGAAAATGGCTGTTATCAATTTAAAGCCTGTGAAAAAAAAAATCACCAGGGATGGCACTTGCCATGAATCATGAGTGTCCCCTTGTGCTGGTGGCTGCAGTGCTGACAATGCCTGTCCTTTTCCATCCCCCTGCTCTTTTCAGAGAACCCATTCCACCGGTCCCACATGTGATTGGAGGCAGACCTTTCATTCATCTGCCCATCTCTCTTAGTGCGATTTTCACTTTGGGAAAGGGCAGGCAAGCCGCACCTGACAAGTGTCGGTCACTGTTGCAATTGCTCTTAGACACCAGCAGCATCTGGCAGTCCCCATTCTTGGGTATTTGGGAGCAGAGGACTTCCGATTTCAATAGAACATGACAACCACCAGCACAACGAGACGCTCTTTGTTCATGGTAAGTACCACCCCTGGTGCCATTTGAAACAAAAAAAAAAAAAAAAAAAACAAACCTTCAGCTTTTATTTGGCCTTATGCTGAGCAAGTTTTGGCCTGTTCATGATGGGCTATCTGAGTTTGATGTAGGTGGCCCTATCAGAACCCTCCTGCTCAACCTCTTCCAATTGAAATGTCAAAGGAGGCTGAAACTTGTCGGCTAAGCAGCAGATGAATCCAATCAGATGAAGCCATTGTTGGTTTTTTTTTTTTTTTTTTTTTTTTTGCCGTGTTGGGTACTTTTTTATGTAACCTGCTCAATAGGGTTGTAGCTGCACTGCTGTCATATTTAAGGCTACAATAAATGTGATGGGTGACCTCCAGTTACCAAGGTTATTATAGGTGATACACGCTAGACCTCCAGCTTCCAGGGGTATTGGTGATGTCCGGTAAACCAGCTGCAAGGACTGTTTTTTTATAAGGGATTTCTGGTAGACCGCCAGCTACAAGGACTGTTTTATGAGGGAATTAAGGTAGACCTTCAGCAATAAGGATCGCTATGAGGGATACTAGGTAGACCAGCTGAATGGGGTGTTACGGGTGAGGCTATGTTGACCTCCAACCACATGAGTGATATGGGGAAAGTAGTTTGTATAGGTGATCTTTAACTTATGGTATCTCATTTTGAAAAATAAGCTTTTAATGGTTACCCTAGTCAAAGCAGATTTATTCTGACCGCAGTTAGGTTATTCAGCTCCTTGGGTATCCTGACTATAGTATTATGACAATTGAATCTCCTCACTTCTGCGTTCTTTACTGTGCTGTTAAGTTTAATTGTATGTCTGGGCAAAAGAAAACAAAAATACCTTCAGTAGTTCTTCAATGCATTAACATTTCCCCATTTTATGTCTCTTCAAACATTGCAAGTACGTAAAAACCTTTTTGATCTGCCAGTAATCCAGGGAGCTCCCTACATCCTATAGGTAGCTGACGACACAGTATTTCTGCTGCACCAAAATCCCAAGCAGTGTTATTAGGAGTACACTGGATCTCTGGCAGATCAGCAGATATTTTTTCGTAATTGAAACCTTGTTAAATGTACAAAACATTGGGAAGTGTGTGCGCATTGCAGGAATGTACTGAATGTGGTTTTTATTTTGCCCTAGCATACTCTAAAAAGATTATATTGTCTACGGTTGGTGGAGTGGATAGATCTGGTTACTCTGGTACAATAATTCCACCCCTCAGGCGTTTCATAGAGATTTTTATGTAATTTTAAAGTGCAAGTTTTAGCTAAAATGTAAAACTGAAAACTAAGCACAAGGGATCTAACTTGCAGTTAGTATATGTCCCTTGTGTTGGTGGTTCTTTCAGGAGAATTCTTCCTCTTCCTCTGCCCTGTCCCTCACCCTTGCACCCATATTCAAACAGGATCTCTGAATGGAGGGGGCATAATCATCAATCATCCACCCGTCCTCTATTCAGAGATCAGTAGTATAGCTTCTAAGAAAGGGCAGGCATAGTCAAGCTTTCCTGATGAGAGCCCCAACTTCCCATTAGCTGTATTCACCCCGGCTGCATCGGAAAATAATTGGGGCAGGACAAAGAAGAAAAAAAAACAAGGGACACATACTAAGACCCCATACATACGGGGAGGGGGGGGGGGGGCTCCATTGAAGTCTTTCTGTTCTGTGGGAAATCTGTTCACCGATCGCTGCTGAGCAGGGAGGCAGGGAGATGGCTGGTCTCTGTCTGCTCCGCTTATGCTGAGCGGACACGCAAAGTCCACTCTCCTGTATGGGTGGTCAGTTGTAAACGGATTGCCTTTCCGTTTACTCTAGACTGCCATCCAGTCAGTTGTTTTAAGTGACAGGATTGGATGTTCGAACGTGTCAGTTGATACCCGCAACTCCATATAGACTAGACTGGAGGGTCCGATTAGTCCGCCCATGTGAAGGGGCCCTAACTGAGTTACGTCCCTTGTGCTGATTTTTCTGTTTTCCATTATAGCTAGACTTAACCTTTAAGGTTGTTAATTGAAGAATAACTGGTGTATGATCTTGTTTTTAATCGACATTTCTTCACTTGAAAATGTCAAACACAAGGTTTCTTTTATCCTGTCCAGACTGATGGTAGGACTAAAATGTGAGTAGCGGGATCCAGCGTCTCCTCGTTCTTATTATGGTGGCCAGGGCCGCAAGTTCAAACCCTGATTCACGTTTTCTCATTTTTCAATACTACCTACTAAATGGATTGTACAGAAGATCTCCAAAATGTTTTAAAACGCTGCGGTTAAGAAGCTTTACAACTTCTAAAAACACCTCAGAGGGGAGGCCATACTTTTACCAGCAGGACACATTGCTGTACAATGATGGGAAAAGACAACAACCGAGTCAGCTGATAACTAAAGCTCGGTGCAGTTCCTTAATTAAAACATTCAGGAAATTTTCTTGCCTCAATGTATGCTTTGAGGCCCATAAGAATGATTTGTAATGCATTAAACGGCGTACAATGCATTTTAGGATGTTGCTCAGCGTTTGGCCCCGTGTGCTCTCAGGAGCCCTCACTCAGCAACACGATCTTCCTGCTGGTGTCAATGAAGATGGTTAAAAAGGTTTCAGGACTGTGGCTTTTGATCGAGAAATTCACCTGAGAGGTCAAGAAGTTCCCTATGCTTTTTGACCTCTCCCACGCATACCACTAAACCATCATAGGTGATCTGGGGAAGAGGTTGGAGAGGTCGTTACACCACGCTGGTCATAATCGGGCGAAGTTCAACAAGTGTCTGAGGTAAGATCCCTGTGCGTGTCAGTATGTGTGTTTTGTCCCAGTGATGATGCAATCTTTGGCATGCAGCGATGTATTTGTATGTACCTGTTTTGAATGTGTAGATGCAAGCATGAAATAGGCACATTAGAAAAGTGTGTGCATGTATGTTAATGTCAGGGAACCTGCCTGTTCAGTTTATTCCCCTGTAAATATACACTGAAATTTCAGCCGATGTGTTTGAACTGTTAATTTGTACACAACTGCCTATTGCTAGCACAGATACAAGTGTTTGCACTTTTACTCCAACCAAAAGACAGAAGCAGCACTTGAATTATTAAGTCACTTGATCTTAACCACAAGATAACCTTTGAACAAAGCAAAAAGAGTAAGTGTCCATTCACACTACTGCGACTTGTCAGCCTGACAAGTCGCGGTCCATGCAGTTACTCCAGGACCCGTTCTAAAAGGAGCGACACAAGTCGCTCCGACTTAGAAAAAGGGTCCTGTACTACTTCGGGGCGACCTCGGAGCGACTTGCATAGACATTCATTATATGAAGTCCGTGCAAGTCGAGCCTAAGTCGCGGTGCACGCGACTTCACAGGTCGCCCCCTAAGTCGGAGCGACGTAGTGTGAACCGAGACTAATTCCGCTACAGCTGTAACAAAATAAATAAATAAAAATTTTACAAGCACCTGAACAGATATAAATTAAAGTAAATGATATAAAAAGTTCTGCACTTCCTATAAATGTGCTACAGAAAAATAAAATATGACGAAAACCATCTAATGTGAAAGTAAATATGAAAAAGTACACATAACAGAAGTTCTAATAAAGCAATAAAAATCTTCAGATAGTGGGGTGGGTTTACTAAAACCGGAGCATGAAAAAATTGGCGCAGCTCTGCATAGAAACCAATTGGCTTCAATTAAGCTTTGACAATTAAACCTGGAACAAACTGAAGTTGGAAGCGCATTGGCTACAAAATGCACAGCTGCACCAGATTGAGTGCTCCAGTTTTATTAAATCTACCAAATGCCTCCACCACACCTTAAAGCAGAGCTCCACCCAAAAGGGGAAGCTCCTCTTAAATGCCTCCTCCCCAGCTCCTGTTTGAAATGGAGCTTTTAGTGAGGGGGGTACTCAATTTTGACAGTTACACATTCCCCCTTTTGCTACGATTGCCTTAGGCAAAAGTTCTCTAACCTGAAGTCTTCTGGGACACATGACCGGTCCCAGAAGACTTCAGGACCAGTCGGAGAGTGCAGTGCCACTCGCTCTCATAGTGGGGTACTGGGGTGGGAACACTGCTGGATCGGGGGACAGGTGAGTGGCTGCTAAGTCAGCAGCTACAGTTTTTTTTTTTTTTTTTTAAAGCTGTTTACTTTTAAAATGCACTTCAGAGATTGGAGCACCTCCTTTAAGTCACTCCTGCTTACCATAATGTTTTGACCCCCCCGCCATTAAGAAGTGGTCAAATGCAGTCAAATCCACATCACGGGACCGCCAAGACTACCCACTTTACGCCCAATACATCAGCCACCCTCTGGGACATCAATAAGCTACGGTAAAAGAAGACCAGAGAAACCATTAAAAGTACCTCTTATTTATTAAAAGCATGCAGAGATGTCATTAAAAGGCAAATACAGGTTTGTTGTGGCCAGTCCTTGAAGAGGGGCAGGCCTTTTGCAAACAGAGCGTGATGACATTGCAACCAAGGCTGTGTCCTCTTGGGTTTCGCTACAAATAGTATCTTCCGGGCCGTGCTGTAGATGGACCCATAGAGCAGAGACTCGCTTCGTGACACTCTCACTCTCAGTTGCAAACACCAGATGACTGCATTCGAGCCTCTTTTGACCACTCCATAATAGGGGTTCATAACGTTCTCATAAGTAAGAGTGATTTAAGGTGTGGTGGAGGCGTGTGTTTCTGAAGACTCATCGCTTTATTGGAGTTTATTTTTTAGATTTTTTTCATATTCTTTACTTGGGTTTTTTTTTTTCTTTACCTTAAACTATTTTTATTTAATCTTCTGTAACAAATGTATTTGAAGAAAAGTGCAGCACTTTTTATATGACAGTATAACCTTAATCCTCAACCTCTTAAACACCAGACCTTAGCCAAACCTCTAAACCCTGACGTTAGTAGAGATTTATGCATATCATACTGCTATTGGTTCTAATAAGCCTCAAAAAAAAGATTATGGCCATGTATTAATGAAATAAACACGTGCTCCTGGCTGTCTGTGTCTTGCCTTCCATAGTTTATTGAAGGGTCGGGGAGGAAAAACAAATTGCTTATGGAATGGGTTTTGCTTCATGCAGCATTTTTTTCCTATGTGCCTTCTGTTATTGATTGTCCCCTTGGTGGTCCTTGGGGTTGAAGCTATCCCTCACCTCAAATATTTCTTTGACCTTTATGCCTGCCTTATCTGGTTTTAGCTGGAATGTGGAAAGCTATGCACACCACTTCTCTTTACTTCACCACTATCATTCTAGGGAACATGCAAACCACCATCCTTTGGGTTTGGATTAAATGGTGACTGAAGTATAGGATCTAGAAGTACCATGTTGTGGCAGAGTATTCCTGCTAATACTAACAATGGGGATCTATTCCTCCCGCTGACACCAATGATGGGGCACTATTCCTCCCGCTGACACCAGTGGTGGGGCACCATTCCTCCCGCTGACACCAGTGGTGGGGCACCATTCCTCCCGCTGACACCAGTGGTGGGGCACCATTCCTCCCGCTGACACCAGTGGTGGGGCACCATTCCTCCCGCTGACACCAGTGGTGGGGCACCATTCCTTTCATTGACCAATGATTGGGCCACAGCTTACGTCCACTGATGCCAAGGCCTTTTCTTTTCCCACTGGTCACAGTCTGGACTTTTTGTTTAGAGAGTTTGGAGCCCCCTGAACTGTGCATGAAGTAGTAAATTGTTGAAATCCAGCATCATAAACATCAGCATGTTTTCAATGTTTGAGTAAAAACAAAGGACATACATGTAAAGATGTATGGAAAAGCCCCACACCATTGTTGAAGCTCTTATGCACAGTATGGCCTTACCTTGCTCAATAAAAGGCTGTGGATAGCAATATAAAATATAAGCTTTCCTGGTGGGTTTTCCAGACCTCTAAATTGAAGAGTCAGATTTGCTGTCCATACAGTTGCCTAATATAGCATTGACCATAGCAAACCGCATGGTTGAAAAATGCATCTGCTTATTGAAGGATGTCCAATATGAGAACACTGTGTGTTGCAATTGCTAAATTCACAAAATACTTGCTGCTTGGCTATCATGCTGACCCTCTTTCATCAGTTCATACGGATTCCAAACCACTATCAGTGCTTCTAATTTATTTGTTACTGATCAAGGACTTGGATAGTATGGACCGCAGATGATTGTGTATCTCGCAAGAGATCTGCATGGCAGACACCATATTTGTCTCATTTCATACTCTCTTTAAGACCCCGTTCACACTGGGGCGACCTGTCAGGCGACCTGGTCGCCTGACAGGTCTCCTCGCATAGAGAAGCTGTGGACCCATTCTAATAGGAGCGACACAATTCGCTCCGACTTAGAAAAAGGGTCCGGAGCTTCTTTGGGGCGACCTGCATTGACTTCAATGTTATGAAGTCCGTGCCGGCCGCTCCGAGGTCGCGGTGCGAGCTGCGCGCCGCGACCTGTGAGGTCGCCCCGGGAAGTCGGATCGCCCCAGTGTGAACGGGGCCTTAAAGTTTTTGTTTTTTACACTGGTGGCATATACATTGTTTTGATATTTGTTTCAGTAGGGCAGGTTGGGCTATTAACAGAGCAAGTATGCAGTTTTCTAATCGAAAGCAAGCCAGACAGCAGTCCAAGAAGGTCCACTTAGAAGACCAGAACTGTAGAATATGTGCCTAGAATGGCAGGCAGATGGCAAAGGACTTGTCCAGTGAAAGTAATGGGGAAAAAGTGCCAATGAGGAGCACTAAACCTAATTTTTTTTTTTTTAGCACATCCTTACAAAATAAACTGGTAACAAAATGTAGGTTTTAGGGGCTAGCCTGCCTGCTTCAACTGCTTCATCATCCTCCATGGCAAGGCTAAGTAGTCACTAGTATTGCCTGAATGAAGCAGGAGATTCTGTTTTATCTGAAGCATTAAGAAATTGTTAATCTGCCTTTTGCTTATAATTTCTCTTGAAAAACAGCAGCATGGTTTGTTTGCCTTGCGCCTCATAGCTACAGTTTGAGATCACCTACGGCAGTGGTCCTCAACCCTGGCCTACAGGCCCCACTAACAGGCCAGATTTTCAAGATAACTGAAATACATCACAGGTGGTATCATTTGCTGCTCAGTGATTGCAGTACTCTAGTCTGCATCTCCCCAAGGTAATACTTAAAATCTGGCCTGTTAGTGGGCCCTGTAGGCCAGGGTTGAGGACCACTGACCTACGGCACTGCTGTCTGACTGCTAGTCTCACCAGATTTGGAGTGAGATTTGGTGTTGCCTCTGCTGTGCTGCTCACTGTTTTCCTTGCTGGAGAGACAGTTTTAACAGACGACCAACAGTGCAAAGTTTTCAATTTTTCAGGTCCACTATAAGCTCTTTTATTAATAGCTTAAAAGGTATTTCCAGTTCTTTTGATTGAATTTCTATAGTGGAATTTACAGTATTGAGTATGCGTGTAATTTTGCTATTAAACCATTTTTTTAAAAACAATGTTAAAGTTTTTTTCTTTTTTTTTCCTTCTAGGCCATGCTTTGAAGATTCTGGAGCCTGCTAAAGGCACTGTACAGCACCCATTAGTTATCAAGAGTACAGTTGCAGGAAAAATACATTATGAGTACATTGATCCAAAGAAGTTGGAGTTCCTTTTACCCTTTGTAGGAATGGAGTAAGCTTCTTTTTCTTTTTTTTTTTTTTTTTTTTTTTTTTTAATTTGAGGATTGACACAGCCAATGGCATATGCTACCACCTTTAAAGCTGATTTCCAGAACTTAGTGAAGTTTAAATAGTTCTTTTGGGCCAAGCTGGTCCAAACAAGCTATTATGTTTACAAAATGGCATAGCTGAGGATGCTGTATAAACGGTATGTAGCCTCCACTTTATAAAGTATACAGCTGTTTAATGACAGTGGGATGGGAACTTCCCCTCCCACTCCTTTAACAAAATGGATATGGGCTGAGCACTGCTACGCCATTCAGATGGAGCTTTGTATTCTATGAAGGGAAACCGAGCTTCCTTTGATTGGCTGAAGCCGAGAGGGGGGCAAAGGATGTCATGATTTCTGACTCAGCCAATCAGAGGAAGCTTTGTATAAAGCTCCCTTTGGTTGGGCAGTGCTCAACCCAACTCGGTTTTGTTCCAGGGATGGGATGTTCCCATTCTACTGCCCAAACACTGTGCGGTTGATTTACTAAAACTGGAGAGTGCAAAATCTGGTGCAGCTCTGCATAGAAACCAATCAGCTTCCATGTTTTTTTTTTTTTCAAAGCTTAATTGAACAATCTGAAGTTAGAAGCTGGGTACTATGCACAACTGCACCAGATTCTCTAGTTTTGTAAATCAATCCCAGGGCTGTATATTGCTGAGACTACATCCAGTTTATACATCACCCCCAGCCACTGCATCTTTTAACCACTTGCTCAAGGCATAACTTATATGGTGACAGGGCGGTTCTCCTGTGCCAGACCCATTTATTCAGTTTTTCCGGGTAGGGGGTGTGCGCCTTGGCTGTGCTGTGATTAGACACAGGACAAGCCGATCAGCAGATGCGGTCCAATGGATGTCAGCCAGCACCTGCTGGTTGGTTAGAGACTCAGAACTGAGCTCTGGCTCTGTAAACAATGCAGAGCTCTGTTCTGTCAGCAGGGATGTGATGGATTTTCTTTCCCTGCAATGCAAAAACAGCACACACCGTACACAAAAACACTGGTTAGGCACACATTTAACCGTTTGGCCTAGATGTTTAATTCCTTTCCAGCCAGTGTCATTAGTACAGTAACATTGCAAATTTTTAGCACTGATAACTGTATTAGTGTCATTGATTCAATCAGTGTCAATGTCCGCCGCAATATTGCAGTGCCGCTATAAGTCACTGTTTGCCGACATTACTAGTATTAAAATAATAAAATTTCAGTATATATCCCATAGTTTGTAGATGCGATATATTCAGTATACACTTATTGGGATTTTTTTTTTATATACACTTCTCAAAATTAAAGGAACACTTTGAAAACGCATCAGATCCCAATGTGGAAAAATATCATGCTGGATATCTGTACTGAGTTGGAAGGGGTAATGTGTTGGGAATGAAAGCTGGCCACACCGTTTGATGCAAAGGAAAATTATCAGCCTACAGAGGGCTGAATTCAAAGATCAAAAATCAAAGTGAAAAAATAGTGCAGCAGGCTAATCCATTTTGCTTAAATTTTATTGCAGCAACTCAAAATGGTACTCAGTAGTTTATATGGCCCCCACGTGCTTGTCTACATGCCTGACACTGTCGGGGCATCTTCCTAATGAGACGACGAATGGTGTCCTGGGGTATTTCCTCCCAGAACTGGACCAGGGCATCACTGAGCTCCTGAACAGACTGAGGTGCAACTTGCTGGCATCGGCTGAACCGAAACGTAATGTCCTAGAGGCGTTCTATTGGAGTAAGGTAAGGCGAGCGTGTGGGCCACTCAATGGTATCCATTCCTTCATCCTCCAGGAACTGGCTGAATATTTTTGCCACATGAGGCCGGTATTGTGCAACAGGAGGAACCCAGGACCCACTGCACCAGCGTAGGGTCTGACAGTCCAAATAATTTAATCCCGATACCTAATGGCAGTCAGGGTGCCATTGTCAAGCCTGTAGAGGTCTGTGCGTCCTACAGAAATGCCTCCCCAGATCATCACTGACCCACCACCAAAACAGCCACGCTGAATGATGTTACAGGCAGCATAACCTTTTCCACAGCTTCTCCATACCCTTTCATGTCTGTCACATGTGCTCAGGGTGAACCTGCTCTCATCTGCGAAAAGCACATGGCACCAGTGGCGGGCCTGACAATTCTTGTGTTTAATAGCAAATGCCAATCGTGCCGGGCAGTGGGCACAGGGCCAACTAGAATGTCAGACCCTCAGGCCACCGACATGAAGTATATTTCTGATTGGTCAGAGACATTCACACCAGTGACCTGCTGGCGGTCACTTTGTAGGGCTCTGACAGCGCTCATCCTTTTCCTCTTTGCACAAAGGAGCAGGTACCGGTCCTGCTGATTGGTTAAGGACCTTCTTTGGCCCTGTCCATCTCTCCTAGAGTAACTGCCTGTCCCCTGGAAACTCATTCATGCTCTTGAGACTGTGCTGGTAGACACAGCAAACCTGCTGGCAATGGCACATATTGATGTGCCATCCTGGAGGAGTTGGACTGCTTGTGCAACCTCTATAGGCTCCAGGTATTGTCTCATGCTACCAGCAGGGATACGGACTCTAGCCAAATGCAAAAATAGTGAAATACAGTCAGAAAAGATGTAGACAAAACTTTTTAAATTGGCCTCCACCTGTAAAACCATTCCTCTTTTTGGGGTTGTCTCATTGTTGCCCATACTTAACTGACCAGATCCATATCCCAGGAGCTTACTTGACTTGATACTATACTCTGATTAATAAGTGTTCCTTTATTTTTTTTTTGAGCAGTGTAACAAAAATATATAGAATACACATAGGCCTAAATTTATGACATTTGATTTTTTTTTTAAATTTTTTTAAACTTTGTTTTATAGCATAAAGTAATAAATATAAATTTAGAAATTGACGGTCTTTTTTGGTTTATATTGCAAAAAATAAAAAATGCTATGGTGATCAAATACCACTAAACAAAGCTCTATCTGTGGGACAAAATGACATTGATTGTATTTTTGTACAGCATTGTTTAATCCCTCAAATCTCAGTTAAAGTAACTCAGTGCCGTATTGCAAAAAATGGCCTGGTTATGAAGGGTGGTAAATCTTCTGGAGGTCAAGTGGTTAAAGAAGGTAATGGATCATTGGGACCACCTTGGTCCAAACAATCGACCTAAACCTCACTATAAGTTGCAGATCAGCTTTGAGTCTTCAAAGAGCAGCAACTAAAAAGGATGTTCCTACCTTCTTCGGGCCCTAAGCTACACTGGGATTGAGTGTCTGTGCAAAGGGAAATGCCCATAAGGAGAGGGTTAGTCTTCTGCTTTCTAAAGCTCCGTACACACGCAACGATTATCGGCCGACCGATCGTCCGTCTTTTGTCCAGAGTGGTGTTTTGTTGGTTGGAATGTGCCTAGACTGCACACAAATTTTCTCGCCCAACAAAATTCTACTTCAGAAGTGATATCATGTGTTGGTTTACTTTCTTTGTGTTCTTTCTTCACAGAGCATGCCCAGACTTGCTCATCAGATTTTTCCCTGTCGAAATCTGTACTGACTGCACGAAAATCGGCCGTTCTGTTGACGGCCAACAAAAATTTTATAGTCTGCACACCAGATTTTTTTCGGCCGAAAAGTCTGAGTTGGTTGTCGGAAGCATCATACGAACAAGCCGAAAATCGGCAGATCGGTCGTCGGACAAAAACTCCCGGCCAATTTTCGACGCGTGTGTACAGGCCTTAAGTGTCTTACCCTCAAGTGGCCAGACTTTTACTCAAAGGCCAGTGGTCTGTGTCCCCCTCAATGAAAAGTGTTGTGTGCTAAATAAAAGAATCCCACACTCATCTTGTTAAAAATATATATTTATTTCACAGAACAGATTGCAGCTGCGATTCTGAAACGGAGTTGGCTGAGGAAGACCAGTTTGTGACAACTGCTGACCCAGGTGAAGGAACAAATGCTGGTGAAGAGGAAGAAAATTACCCTGTTGGGTGAACAGCTGCAGGAGGCACCATGACATGCAAAATAGACAAAGAGGGGAAGGAGGAGTCCGTCCGTTGGTTTAGTTCATGTGTGATTTGACAAAGTGTTAGAAGAGCTCAAACAGTTGTTGGTTCGCTCTAAGTTTTGTTTCTTTAATGAAGAGTGTGCATTCCAATATACAGCGAAAATGCCTGTCTTATAAATGCATTTATTTGGTATATCCACAGGCCCATCCACCAGCATTTTTGGACCCCTTCTTCCTGCAGCTCTACTAAGCTTTAATTGTTGCTGTGATACCACTTTTATCGCCAGCTGGCTGCTACAGGTGCCAAGGGGTGTATCATCAATGTCCTTATTAGCCATATCATTCTGTCCCTCGGCAAAATGCGTACTACTGGCATCGACAAGAGCACTTTGCTGTTATCTCCCTTGGGTGTCCACTTTGAAAAATTTTTGATTGCACTTTTTTTTTTTCTTTTATTTGCTGTGTATATATGTTATTTGGAATAATGTAAATAGTTTTTACAATTTTATTTTTTGTTCTTGAATGTCTTTATTGCATATTTGTACTTTTTCCATGAAAAATTGTTAAAGGAAAAAAAAAATGTAACGTGTTTTTGCCAAGAGTTTTTATTAAAAAAAGAAAAAATGTACAGCAATATAGTGGTGTCTGTATGTATGTGGTCATTCTTTTAAATATTCAAATGCATTTTAACCCTTTCTCACCTAAGGGTAAAACCAAATCTTATAGCAGAGCTCCAGTCGTTTTTGTTTTAAAGTGGTTGTAAACCCTCTCTTTGAACTTGTACCTATAGGTGGGCATTTAATAAGGCTTACCTATAGGTACTGTAAATATCTCCTAAAACTTGCCCCGTTTAGGAGATATTTACTTTTAATGCAGCCGATGACGTCATCGGCGCATGCGCTCTGAAGGGACGGCCACTCGTGCCGTTAGTTCAGAGCCCTGTGCCGTGAACGGCGGCTCCGCACACGTGCGCCAATTAGATGGCCAGAGGACATAAAACGGGAAGCAGGATGGCCGACCATGTCGGCCGTCCTGTCTCTGGGCGGGCGGCACTGTGGGGGCTTCGCTCTAAGGTAAGCATTTCATACTGAGCTAATTTGCGTTGCATACTAGCTCATTTATGCCTTTGTCATACAGGGTTTTTTTCTTTTTTAGAGAGTTTACTTCCTCTATAAGTCAGCAGCTACAAAAAGTGTAGCTGCTGACTTTTATTAAACATACTCGCCTGTCTACTTTCTCCAGCGCCAGCTTTTCAACTTTAGGCACCCGGCTTTGACTAATTGCAGCTTCACAGCTGTGCATGCGTGAGAGGCACTACGCCTGCTCAATGGTCCACCAGTCTTCTGGGACCTGTGATGTGTCCCAGAAGACGGGAGTGGGAGAAGAGAACATCCGTTCGTGTCCCCTGGGACCGGGTACTTCTCAAAACTAGGTGCCCGCTCCCCAAACAACCCACAACTACTTTGTGAATCCAGAAGAATTTATATCTTGTTTATTTCCAGGCCAAGTTGGGCTTTTATTTGGTAGTAAATAGTTATGGATGTCTCCAATTCTTTTTTATTTAATTTTATATCAAAGGAAAACTAGCCCAAAATATAGAAAAAATTAAAAATTTAGCGATTTCTTTTTACTACCATAACCTTCCACCAAAGAACAACCCAAAATGTATTCTCTTCATGAGCGCATCAATACCACATGTGTAGATTTTTTGTTTGTACCTGTAACACAGCTTAGAAGCAATAGTGGAATTTAAACCCTTACTTGACCTAGATCAAACCTTGATCGAAGTATTTTTTTTATTTTTACACACTGGACGGGGGCTGGCCGGCAAGTTAAACGTCTCACCAGGACGCACACACCTGGTCACGCCCTGAGTCGTAGCGTACCTCTGGTTCGCAGCACCCCCATTCCGATGGTGCGGTGGTCTGCCTGGAGTGGTGCCCACCTGGTTTCCATGCTGTGGTAGTGTCTCCCCTTCCCCTGGTGGCCTTTTGGGGTGGACGTGTCCCCCCCCCCCTCATTTATCGGGGTCCCCCAGGGATAAACCCCCCCCCATTTACCCACACCTGGCTCCCCCCCAAGGGGTGGCCATATGTGTAATGTCTTTTTGTGGTTGTCGAGCGGGTAATGGGGGGAGGGGGGCTCGCCGCTGGCTGCTAAACACGTGTATTTTGGAGGGGATGATCCTGGTGGGGGTTCCTGCCAGTGTCCCTCCTTACTGCCCACCTGTGGGGGTCCCGGGAACCGCTTGGGCCCGCAAATTTTGTCGTGGATGGCTTCTGTATGTCGGCGGCCATGTTTGTGTAGTCTGGTGGCCATTTTCTTGTAGCAACACATTGATATAAAGCGGTGGCCATGTTTTTGAAGCCTATGGAGTGTTACTTCCTGGATTTCCTCCTCTCCAATTGCCGCACGGCGTTCAGCTTGACGCTCTGCTCTGTACCTAAATCGGTGGTGGTGAGTCCCTGTGGGTACAAACTGCTCTCCCTCTTTCTGCTATAGCAGCAGCTTGGTGCGCTGGGACTTGTGGTGCCGCTTGTACAGCGGCTGGGGGTCGTTTAGCAGTGCTTTTTTCTTCTATTTTTGCTAGTACGGTCCCCAGGTTAACCATAGAGTCCCTGGAGCTTGTTTCACCACCTTGACCCCCTCTGAGGTTGCGGTACCCCCCCCCGCCTTTTCCTGCATCCTCGATCTCCTCAGATTCTGAGTTGATCTGGCTGCTGCGGACGCGAATATCCCTACTGGGTCTGCGTCCACGCACCCTGAGTAGTCTGATAGTGAGGATAATTCCTCTTCCACTATGGCCGCACACGAAAAGTTGCTAGTGGATGTACTGATTGTATCAGTGCTTGAAACTTTAAAACTGGAGGAGACAGTTCCTGCTGCGTCAGACACCAGTACATTTCGGTACCCGCAGATCCTCAAAGGCGACAAAGGTATTCCCCTTTCCTGCCTATTTTGACAAAACTGTTTTGAGTCAGTGGGGTTTCTCTAAATGCACTGTCGGGGTGCCTTAGCATTTCGCTAGGAGATATCCCTTTGAAGAGTCCCTGTTGAAAAACTGATATTACCACCTGTGGTTGATTCAGTCTGGTTACATGATCAAGTTTTGGTTTTCACCCCTGGCAAGGTTCTTTCCTTCCAACCTGCATTTATCCCCAGATCGCCTGTGAGGTCTCCTCGGGGCGGTGCAAGATTTGCTCTTACAAGGGGTCATTGTACCATTTCCGTAATCGGAACGCTTTCAGGGGTTTTATTCAAACCTAGTTGCTGTTCCCAGTAAGGAAGGCAAAGTTCTTCCAATCCTGGACCTCAAGGCCTTGAACTGCTTTGTGCGGGTACAAAAATTCCGGATGGAGTCCATTCACACGGTATTGGCATCCCTTCATCATGGGGGATCTTCTGGCCTTTATTGATCTCAGACGCTTACCTTCATATTTGAATATGTCGGTCATCAGCATTTTCTTCGCTTTGCTGTGGGTGAGGAGCATTGTCAATTCTTGGCATTACCCTTTGATCTAGCCTCCGCTCCTCCGGGTGTTCACAAAATTTTGGCCCCAGGGTGAGCTTTGCTGCGGCAGTGGGGGAATGCTGTACTGGGGTACCTGGACATTCTCCTTCTGCGAACAGATTTTCCGACTGCCTTGGCAGACCATCTTGATATTACTGTTTTAGCCTTGCAAGAGTTCGGATGGAAACTGAATTTCCAAAAACCTGCTCTGGTTCCGTCCACCAAGCTAGACTACTTGGGCCTGACCCTGGACTATTCTGGGGGAAAAACTCCAGAAGTTGCAGGAATGCGATTTTGCTCCTGTTGTCCAACAGGCGGTCATCAGTTCCACACGAGACCCCTGCATAGGGAGATTCTTGCCAAATGGAACAAGTATCTATAATCTCTAGACAATGTGATCCTTTTGAGCCAGGGTACGAGAGGGTCCCTGATCTGGTGGCTTAGTTCTCCAGCTCTTCCAACAGGGAGAATCCTTTCTTCCATGTACTGGACAGTGGTCCACACGGACGCCAGCCTGTCCGGTGGGGAGGCGTCTTGGGCACGTTTATGTGCTCAGGGGGTTTGGACTGTGGAGGATTTAAGACTGCCGATTTTAATATCCTGGAAATTCAGGCAATCAGGCTTTGCCTGGCCCAATGGACAGATCGTCTGCAGGCTTGCCGAGTAAGGATTCAGTCAGATAATGCCACAGATATGGCGTATGTCAATCACCAAGGGGCACAAAAAGTGTCCTAGTAGCGGCTCAGGAAGTAGGCGGCATTCTAAGGTGGGCGGAACGTGTTCCAGCCCCCCCTTTCTTTTCCGGTGACTTGAATCTTGGAGTTTCTCCTAAAAGGTGTAGATCGATGTTTGGCCTTGGAAACCATCAAGGGCCACGTTTCGGCCTTGGCCATTTTCTTTCAACGTCCTTTGGCTACGCATTCCTTGGTTCACACCTTTATTTAGGGTGTCCGCCACTTGTCTCCCCCGTTGCCTCCAAGGGACCTGAATTTAGTGCTGTCAGTTCTTCAGAAACTGCCTTTTGAAGATGTTTGTGAGCTTCCTCTGCTTACTTTGACACAGAAGGTTGCCTTCTTGGTGGCTATTACTTCTGCACGCAGGTTGTCTGAGTTGGCTGCGTTGTCTAGTTGACCTTATTTGGTGTTTCAGAGACAAAGTGGTGCTTCGTCCCTACCAGACGTTCCTTCCTATGGTCGTTTCTGGTTTCCATTTAAACAAAGACATTGTGTTGCCTTCCTTGTGTCCTGAGCCTAAACACCCTAAATAGATTGCCTTGCACTCTTTGGATGTGGTTCGGGCAATCGGGGTGTACCTGGCGGCGACTGAGTCGTTTTGGAAATCGGACTCGTTATTTGTCCTTATGGATGGACCTCGTAAATGGCTAGCCGCGTCTGCTGCAACCATTTCCAGATGGATCAGGCAGACGGTGGTGCAGGCCTATTCCATTAAGGGTCAGGATCCTTCTTTTCCTGTTAAGGCACCTTCTACGAGGACGCTTGGTGCCTCTTGGGCCTTCCATCATCCGGTGTCGGTGGTCCAGGCTTGCAAGGGGGCTACTTGGTCGTCTGTCAACACTTTTTTTGAACACACAATTTTACAAAGTGGATGTGTTGGCATCTGCGGATTCTGCCTTTGGCCGCAAGGTTTTGCAGGCTGCTGTTGAGAGGACTAGTCTGTATTTTTCCGGATGAGCTCCAGTTGTTCCTGGTTGAGCTCTTTATTTGGCTAGGTTTAGCCTTTTGGGAATTTTATCTGCTGTTTTTTCCACCCCATGTTTGACGCTGCTTTGGGACGTCCCAATGGTCAAGAAGATTCTGTAGATGTTTGTCAATGAATGAAAAGAGAAAATGGGATTTTGTCTTACTGTAAAATCCTTTTCTCTGATGTTCTTCGCTCTGTCTCTCCAGGGCCCACCTTCCAATCAATCCCATTCAGGAGGCTGGGGGGTCCTCAGTAGCTCCGCAGGCCGCATGGGGCCGCCATTTTCTTGTAGCCCATGTGCTCTGCATGAAGCGGCAGTCATCTTGGTACACATGGCACCATTTTTCTATTAGGAATCACTGAATGGGAGTTCTTGGAGGTGTTTTTGTGGGTGGAACTCCTCCCTGTACTCTGGTGCTGATTTTCAGATCTTTCTTCCTGGGTTGAGATCGCTGCTGACACGTGCTGTGCAGCTGTTCTGAGCCTCCTGGTGCATCTTTGGTGTAGGATGGCAAGTCTGGGGGGGGGTCTCTTTTCTCTTTCATTCTTTCTCTCTCTCTCTCTGCTGGGGGGTCTCCAGTGCGCTCTGCCTGACCTCTTGGGGGCGCTGTAGCACGGTGGGACGTTTTTTAGAAAAAACTTTTTTTTTTTTCCCCAACTTTTTGCTAAAGGGTTCCTCTGGTGCAACATAGACCCTACAGAACATGTGTCCCCACCTTGACCCCCTCGGGGAGGCCGCAGGGCCCTCCTGATGCAGCTGTCAATAGATCCTGGAATTGTGTCCTGGGTGGAGGTGGCCTTTAAAGAGCGAGGTGCTGTAAAACGCCCTCCGCCTACCCCTGCCTCATCTGATGTCTTAGATTGAGTCTGACTCAGCCATTGCAGACACGGGTCTACTGCCTCGCCCAGTCTCCTCCGATAGTGAGGATGACATTTCTACTTCCAGTGCCACGCAAGACAGGCTGGTGGACGCACTTGTTTTATCTGTGTGGGAGACCCTAAAAATGGAGGACGCAGCTGCAGTTTAAATTTGGCACTCACAAGCCATCCAGGGCAGCAAAGGTTTCTCCTTTTTCCGCATATTTTGACAACATGCTCAAATAATGGGACCGCCCAGAGCGTTCCCCTGGGGTGCCTAAGCGGATTGCTGGACGCTACTCTTTTGAGGAGTCCCTTTATAAAGAAGTGGACTGTGCCACCTATAGTGGACCCTCTGGTTTCAAGACTGAATAAAGCTACGATGATCCCAGTGGAGGATTCTCCATCCTTTTTAAGGATCTGGAAGATAGAAAGGCAGAGTCTGTGGCCCGCAATATGTACTCTCTGGCGGGGTCTGCACCAAGACCGGTGGTTACGATTGCCTTTGTGTCTCAAACTTTGAATGGGCTAAGTTACTACGCCGTGACCTGGAGGGGAAACCACTTCCTCCTGCCTTTTTGAGGAGCTTTTGGACCAGCTGGTGCAGGGGCTGTGATTTGTTTGCGATGCCGCGCTGGATACTGCTCCCATATTGGGCCGACTGTCGGTTTCGGCAGTGGTCCTCCGGCGTATACTTTGGCTAAAATGCTGGTTTGCGGATCAGACTTCAAAGAAGGCCTTGACTGATCTACCTTTTCAAGGAGATCGCCTGTTTGGGGCTAACCTGGATGACATTATCAAAGGTCTCATGGGGGTAAGAGTACCTTTCTCCCACAGGCTAACAAGGGTAAGTACCCTTGTTGCAGATGGGGTCCCTCCTTTTTCACCACACAAGTTTTTTTTCATCCCTCAGGGTCAGTCGATAAGGCAAAGCCCTTCAAGACCCCCTTAGGTGGTTCCAAGCGACCCTGGTCTGGCAAACAAAAATCTAGTTTCTCCAGACCTGAGGACATGGCCATGTCGGCCTGAAGGTGCGCCCTCACCCGTATCTGGGGTGGGAGGATGTCTTTGCCGGTTCCCGGACCTTTGGCTATCCCGGATACAAGACAAATTGGTTCAAGAGGTCATACGGTCCGGGTTACAAGATCGAGTTTCGATCCTACCCCGCTCCCCCTCCCCCGGTAAGGTTTTTCCCTTCCAATGTGCGACTGTCCCCAGATCGCTTACAAGGCTCTCTTTGGGGCAGTATGGGACCTCGTACAACAGGGAGTAATAGTTTCAATCCTGTGTGCAGGAACGTTTTCAGGTATTTTATTCAAACCGGTTTACAGCCCACAGGAAGGAAGGCAAGGTGCGTCCAATCCTGGACCTGAAAGCACTGATTTGCTTAGTGCAAGTTCAGAAATTCAAGACGGAATCAGTTCGCACGGTGGTGGCTTCCCTACAGCAAGGTGATTTCCTGACCTCCATAGACATCAATGATGCCTACCTTCACATCCCGATATGTGCAGGACACCAACAGTTTCTCAGTTTTGCTGTGGGAGAGGATCATTATCAGTTTGTGGCGTTACCTTTTGGTCTTGCCTCTGCTTCTCGGAAAGAGAGAATGGAAAAGATGGGATTCTTAAAGACTGACCCTATCCAGCAGTTGAAGAGGCTGGCATTAAGGCCACCAAAGCAGGACCACTTTTGACCTGGAGAACCATGTAGTGACTCTGCTGGAGCAGAATAGTCAAAGGCAGGTGGGTCTTTGAGCATATGAGATCAAAGGAGATATGCGCGTTGGCAGAGATGCCGATATGTGCTGTCTAAAGGTACCAAAGCTTGCGGTACACATTGTCACAAAATGTCTGTTTGCTTAGTACAGGCTTCCTTTTCCCATTGTGCTTATTGATGAAATGCCATTTCAGCTGCTGCTCCTGTTGGACCACAGCGGGTCGCATATGGACAAAGTCAGTGGGCCCAGTAGCATCCAAAAAAGCGGAGTTCATCTAGAGCCTTTCTCTGCTACATTTCGGGCATATGACAGCCCCCCCCTACAGAAAACTCTCTACTCCCTCTGGGTTATGTACATTGCCTTGAATGCAGTGTATGTTTTTTATACTTCAAATAAAGCTGTATTTTAACCACTTCTGGACCGGAAGATTTTCCCCCTTAATGACCAGGCCATATTTTGCGATTCGGCACTGCGTTATTTTAACGGACAATTGTACGGTCGTGCGACTCTGTACCCAAATAAAATTGATGTCCTTTTTTTTTTTTTTCCCCCACAAATAGCTTTCTTTTGGTGGTATTTCACCCCCCCCCTTTTTTTTTCCCGCTATAAACAAAAGAGCAACTATTCTGAGAAAAAAAACAAAACAAAATTTTTCACTTTCTGCTATAGAACTCAAAAAAAAAAAAAAATTAAAAATCAACAATTTAACATTTTAGGCCAATTTGTTTTCTGCTACGTATTTTTGGTAAAAAAAATTGCTATAAGCGTATTTTTATTGCTTTGTGCTAAACTAATTGCGTCTACTAACTACGGGAAAGACTGCCGCAGTAAAAAGGAGGCGGGCGGTCCGGAAGAGGTTAAATATCATCCCCATTATGAGAAATTAAGAAATGCTTTCATTTTTTTTTTTACTTCTTTCCATTTTGTACCCAGTACCTGCATTTATGTGATTAGTAAGAAAAGGTGAAATATAACCTGTCTTTTTTCTCTCGTTCTTATTTATATCTATATTGATGTTACCATATTTACTTAGTACCCCATAGTTAAAGGTTTGGTTGGGTTTACCATAAAGTGTTTGTACACCTCAGACATTAAATATGAACAAAGCATCTCTCTCTGTAGTGTGTACTTGTGTCAATGCAGAGCACTAAGGGATTGAATTACTAAAACTTGAAAGTGCAAAATCTAGTGCAGCTAAGCATGGTACCCAATCAGGGTCTAACTTCTGCTTGTTAATTTAAGCTTTGACAAAAAAAAAAAAAAAAACTGGAAGCTGATTGGTTTCTATGCAGAGCTGCACAAGATTTTGTACTCTCCAATTTTAGTAAATTAACCCCTTAATGTAATTTCTGTCTGCTGCTTTTTTCCCTCTATCTGCATGAGTCTCTTCTGACGAAAAAAAGAATTAACTCCGTCCTATCACCGAGAGAAATTATATTTTTATTAAATCACATAAAGTGGGGAATAACGAAGCACTTGAAAGCAATATACATTTACCGGCCACTTTATTAGGTACACCTGTTAAATTGCTTGGGAACACAAATTGCTAATCAGCCAATCACTGCATCAATGCATTTAGGCATCTAGATATGGTGAAGACAACGTGCTGAAGTTCACAACGAGCATCGGAATGGGGAAGAAAGGGACTTTGAACGTGGCATGGTTGTTGGTGCCAGACGGGCTGCTCTGAGTATTTCATAAACTGCCGATCTACTGGGATTTTCACACACCACCATTTCTCAGGTTTACAGAGAATGGTCCGAAAAAGAGAAAATATCCAGTGAGCGGCACTGATGCGGATGAAAATGCTTTGTTGATGTCCGAGGAGGATGGGCAGACTGGTTCGAGATGATGGAAAGGCAACTGTAACTCAAATAGTTACTCGTTACAACCAAGGTATGCAGAACACCATCTCTGAATAAACAACACATCAAATCTTGAAGCAGATGGGTTACAGCAGCAGAAGACCACACCGGGTGCTACTCCTGTCAGCTAAGAACAGGAAACCGAGGCTACAATTCGCACAGGATCACCAAAATTGGATAATAGAAGATTGGAAAAGTGTAACCTGGTCTGATGAGTCTCGATTTCAGATGGTGGGGTCAGAATTTTGCATAAACCACATGAAAGCATGGATCCATCCTGCCTTGTATCAATGGGTCAGGCTGGAGGTGGTGTAATGGTGGGGGGGCGGGGGGGGGGGTATTTTCTTGCCACACTTTGGGCCCCTTAGCACCAATTGAGCTTTGTTTTTAATGCCACGGCCTACCTGAGTATTGTTGCTGACCATGTCCATCCCTTTATGACTACAGTGTCCCCATCTTCTGATGTCTCCTTCCAGCAGGATAATGCACCATGTCACAAAGCTCCAATCATCTCACCACTGGTTTCCTGAACATGACAATGAGGTCACTGTCCTCCAATGGCCTCCACACTCACCACATCTCATCCAATAGAGCACCTTTGGGATGTGGTAGAACGGGAGATTCCCATCATTGATGTGCAACCGACAAATCTGAAGCAACTGCATTATGCCATCATGTCACTATGGAGCAAAATCTCTGAGGAATGTTTCCTACACCTTGTTAAATCTATGCCAAGAATGAAGGCAAAAGGGTGTCCAACCTGGTATCGGCAAGGTGTACCTAATAAAGTGGCCGGTGAGTGTATATCCATTTTAGTCTTTGGTTTAAGCACTTTAGTTTTGGAGAGGCCTATCCAAGGTGGTTCAAATGCATATAAGAATGGTTTCATTATATTCTATTTTGTCAAAGGAAAGAACTTTTTTTTTTCTTTTCTCTTTTTTACAGTAGTTATTTTTTTTGGAAGCTACTCATATCGGGTATCTGATTTTGCATAGTGTTTGTTTAAAAATGTTTAGAAAAGTTTCAGAAAGCTGAGACTAGAAATAGCTTAGGCTGCATTCACATGTCAGCGTATGGATCGCGGGCAGAATCGCCGCGATTCCGCCTGCGATCCGGAAATCATTGCAAATCGCGGGACGCCTGTGCGCTGCCCATTATTTGCAATAGCACCCCAAACGCTGAGCGATGTTGCCGTGATTTCCGCCTGTCGAATCGCGGTAACATCGCGCAAAAAAAAAATTGCGGAACGCATTACGCCCAAAAAAGTACAAGAGCTTCTTTGGAGCGTAATGCGTCCCGCTATTTTTATTTGCGCGATGTTACCACGATTCGACAGGCGGAAATCGCGGCAACATTGCTCAGCGTTTGGGGTGCTATTGCAAATCACGGGCAACGCACAGGCGTCCCGCGATTAGCAATGATTTCCGGATCGTGGGCGGGATCGCGGCGATTCTGCCCGCGATCCATACGCTGACATGTGAATGCAGCCTTACCACAGGTCACGTTAAAACTTCTAGAAATCTGTTTATCAGGATGATTTAAATTTGTAAACGAAAATAATTCTTGATGTTCCATCAGGGCCGGTTCACACTTGTGCGTCGCGGGAACGCTGCGAATATGCAGCCTGTTCCCGCATCCGCACAAGAGGCAGTTCACACTGCCATATGTGATACGCAGGGGGTGTCAATTAAATGTTAACGACACCCCCAGTTTGATCGCATATCGCAGTGCAATCTGACAGTTCGCACAGGATCGGATCGCACAAGTGTGAACCACTGTGCGATCCGATCCTGATTCGGCTGAAAAAATGCCTCCTGTGAGTCTTTGGTGCGGGTACAGTGCAAATTTAGCCATACAAAGTGTATGGCTGAATTTGCATCCGCACAGGAGATCGCATGTAATGAAGGAGCAGTGTGGAGAAAGTCTGATACATACAGGGAGAGTATCGGCCTTTTCAAGAGAAATTGGCCAACCTTCGGCCTGTGTTTACATCAGCCTGTCCGACAGAAGCCATTTGAACAGGCATGCTGGAAAACCAGCATCTGATTGGCGCTGGCAGCCAATGGCCTTTGAGCGCTGACTGGTGGGTTTTGAAGTCCAGTGTCCTCTTGGACTTCAGAGCGTGATGAGCGTTCCGCCATCACTGACTTACTGCAGGGCATTATAGGGCACTTGCATACAGAGGTACTCAAACTAGTGATATTTAATTATTTTGAAGTGGTTGTGAAACCTTCCATATACTCAGTATGGTGACTGGCCTCAGGTGATACACAGAGATGAAACCAATCCTCCTACATAAGTTGTACCTGTCAATCTGCCCTCTCTACAGCCATTCAAAGTCCTGAATTTATAAAGATTTTCTTAGTGTTCAGAAAAAAAGGAGGCAGAGAGCTGAAATTGCATCCTGCAGAGCTCAGTGAGGGGAGCTCTCAGAGTTGATTGGAGGAAATAGGCTCACCCCCCCTTCCACATAGCACACATGAACAGAGCTGAGGCCCTTGGTCAGCTGGAGGTCCCTCCCCTGTCACCATTTTTCTCTTGGTGTCAGGAAAATTTGTCAGAAGTGATTCATGCAGATGGCAGAGGAATGGGGTTGCAGACAGAAATGACACTTGGTGCTCTTATTCAGGATGAGTGCACGCTATGAAGGGTTCATATCAGAAGTTTACCACTTTAAGAAACCTATGTACAAAGTTTACAACCACTTTAAGAAACCCATAACTAGGGTAGATGGTAATCTTTTATTTGCTTTAGTCGGTGTTCAAACTTAATGATTCATTACGGCACAGCCCTTTCTATCAGTGCAGAACAAACCTGCACCTGTTCCCATGGTTAAATTTAATATCTGTTCCTAGTTTCCATGGATGCATACACTCAGCATAGTGCAAAATATTTGACACGTGTCATTTCTCTCCCCTGCTATGTGCAGCTCCAGTCTATGAACTCCCAAGAAGTCTTGTGGATGCAGGTGGTTGGTGAAACAGTTTGGAAATGTAAAGCTTTTTTTTTTTTTTCCACCCATGACAAGACATAAGAGGTTTGCGGTGGAAGTTGTCTGGCTGAATCAAACGTCAGCTTCGTATCTGTAAGGAGTACTTCAGCCACAAACCTTACACAGCAAAGCAGTCGCTCTCACTCTGGCTGCGTTCAGTGTTTCGGGATTGTGTATTAAAAGCAGTGGGTGGAGCTGGGAGCTGTGGTGTAAAGATTTGATCTGGAGTCCCAGACCAAAACAAAATATATACAAATTTATATAAATGTGTGCTACTTTATCTGGTTGAGTCATTCTGCATGCTGATAGGCATTTGGCTTGAACAATAGGGGTCAGTTG
Organism: Pelophylax lessonae; assembly: GCF_965119305.1. Lineage (NCBI taxonomy): Eukaryota > Metazoa > Chordata > Amphibia > Anura > Ranidae > Pelophylax > Pelophylax lessonae. The sequence goes on along the minus strand of NC_138768.1, from coordinate 49,294,485 downwards.
TCAAGGGCCCCTGCTGCTTGGTCTTCCTCTGGAAAAGGCTGGGTTATCAAACTCTCTAGTCGCTAATAGTATAAGAAGCCCTACAATCCATTTTGCCTCTAGGGCAGTGATGGCGAACCTCGGCACCCCAGATGTTTGGGAACTAAATTTCCCATGATGCTGAACTACACTGCAGAGTGCATGAGCATCATGGGAAATTAAGTTCCAAAACATCTGGGGTGCCTAGGTTCGCCATCACTGCTCTAGGGGATTCTTCCTCCATTAGTGTCTTTTATTCTCCTTCCATTCTGTTTGAACCCTAAGTGTTTTGATATTCCCCTTCACTGCTTAATCCTATGCTGGTTAACTCATTTCCTCCCCGTTCCCATCAATTCTCTTATACCTTCACACTGCCCCCACCCCAAACTCTGCTCTAACCGTAACCCTCACCCCAACACCCAATATCCCCCATCCTACTCCCTGCTTTCCCTACTTTTCCCCTTCAACACCCTCACACCTCTACTCTCACCACAGTGCCTTAACCTCCACCTCCCCTACAACTGCTTGCTTTGCGCCACGCTTGCGTGAAAAGCAGAATACACCACTTCAAATATGCACCGGTGTTCCCTCCCCCACTTTCACCAAGGACCTGTGCCCTCCCCCACTCTCACCGTCACATCTTCACCACCATTACTAACACCTTGTCTGCAGACATATTTTTCACCCTATGCCAATGCTCCTCCATCTCTCAAAATTACACCTGCGTATCCCTCACACATTTTAGCTCACTTCGACAGCCCACCCCTTCACCACCACAACTTTTACCCCATCTGTCAACAAGCTGGTGCATGCTTCTCCCTTGCTCTCACCCCAATCCAAGAGGAAGCCCCTCACCCCCATGCTCCTGAACCCTGTCCTCCCGATTTTCACCACTGTACCTGCAGCTCCCAAATGATATCATAACCCAACCTTGGCTGTTTTGAAATGCGTACACTTTTGGTAGTTAGTCATAAGAGATGTTGGTAAACTACTAAACATAAGATTCAGATCAGTGTGTAGAATCCCAAAACCCTTAACCCCACTCTCGCCCAATATAGAAAAGCATAATCGAATTTTAGAAAATTAGCAGAAAAAAATTGCCCTAGGCACCTTGGTTTCCAACAAAGCTTACCTAGAAGTAGAGGACATCCCTCACTGGGTCTCCTTGTATCCTGGGAAAGCTGAGGGCACCATTTTTCAATTTCTTCACAGTGCCAGAGCAACTATTTACAAAATTTTGGCCGCCTCAGCATTTTCAGATTCCTTCTAATGTTTTATTTTATTTTTTGTGGACTTTAGGTTAAGGAGTTAAATGTTTATAGGAGTTCTCTTTGTAAACTGTCCGTGTTCAGCCAAAACGTGAAAGTTAGAGTCCATTCACACTGCTGCGACTTGTGAGGCCTGCCTCCAAAGACGTCCAAAAAATGCCCGATAAATGCCTGCAACAAAAACGCCCAGGTGGAGAGGAGCCACTACCCTGCTCTATTAATAATTATAAGAAAAATTATCTTTTTTTTCTGGTTCTGGACATGCTACAGAGCTGAAACTTCACATGTACACTTTCTAGACCCCCCCAGACACTAAATCCAAAAATCTCATTTTTGATTTTTTAATAATTGTTTCAATAGTTTTCTCTCTATCAAAAACGACAATTTTTAAGAACTTTTTTTTTTGTGTGATTGAGCATGACCCAGAACCATCATATTCTGATTGGCCAAATACAAAGTCGTCTATCATACAAGTTGCGCTGAATACGCGCAAAGTCGCGCTAACAAGTCGCCCCTTATGAGGCGACTTAGAGGTCACGGCAGTGTGAACCGGCTCTTAGTGTAATGTTTTTCAAGCCTTTTATTTAGTTGCTTGATCCGACACTCCAAAACAATGAAAATCATACCGCTTAAATGCCCCCCAAACATGTATTAGTCGGATCAGCATGTGAAGAGAGCGATGTGGAACGGACAGGATTGGTTTGCTCTAGTAGACTTGAACAAAATGGCGGCAGTGTTGCAGGAATGTGAATAAAATGAGTAAAAGTTGGCTTCAGATCCTGTTCTCAAGCCTGTAGAGAACTCCTCAGGTGCATTTCCCTCTTTTTCAGGACTTAGTTATAGAGGCCTCTATGATTAAACCCTGAAAAAGGGCAAAACACAACCGAGAAGTTCTCTGCATGTAAAGAACAGGAGCTGAAGCCATCTTGTTTTATTCACTTTCCTGCAACAGGGATTCGGTTTCTGTGTGCAGACAACCGCCCTTTTGTTGAACTGACAAATACAGAAAACCACTGGTAGTATCAGGTCTTTCCTTTTTTAATAATTAAGCTTTTTTTGTATTTCGTGAAAAGATACTTTTGTTATAAACATTCATTTTCTGTGTTAAATAGTTTAATTTAGTTTTATATACAGTATCTAATGTATATGGAGTTATGGCTTTTATTCCATGTTGGCATGTGTGGACTTGGTCTGTGCATTCGATCATTGTCATTCGATCATTGTCCCTATTAAGGCATGCTTTTTTTAGGATAAATGCATCTAAAGTATGTTCTCTACATGATTGCTTGATCTTGTCTTACACCATGGCCTCAATGTTTTTAAAGCTGGCTTCAGTCGTGCCGGGGGATCTTCAGGAGCATCAAGGGATCTTCCAAGATTGCTGGAAAGGGGCACTGTATGGGATAGAAACTGCATAGGCAATGTCCTGGAAGAAGCCATGAACTGTTTTGCTGAGATGCAGAGACAGACCGAGGAGAAATTCCGCATGTGGATAGAGAAATTAACTCGACTAGACACGGACGAGGAAGGCAAACAGCAACTAGACCCCAGGGAACCTAAGCTTCACCTCGCTGGCCAGAGTTTTACACCAAGCAGTTCTTCTAGCACCTTTGTGGCTGCTCAAGATAGTCCCACCTTACCCCAGCAGGGTCTTGGCTCATACGTCAGCTACCAGAATGTTGACTCGCTAGAATTCCCGGAGTCTGCATTAAACAATAACAATTTCCCTGAAGTCTTTCCGGAGAATGGGAACATAGCTGATCCGGAAATAAACCAGTCTTAATTACAGTACAGCTTCACTGGTCATTCCTTTTCCCACTTGAATTGCACCAAACCAGTGCTCCTCCAGTCCTATGTTATAGAAAGAGTGGCTAAACACTACAAGGTCCCTTACCAAAGCTTGGCTACATGCATATCTTCAGATAATGCCCAGAAATACTGTACAATTGTCTGCTGCAAGTGCATGCCTTAGAGTCTGAAAGGGCCGTATACATAGGTAGATGATCAGTGATATGTACTGTTATACGAGACTAGATTCTGAATCTAATACTGCAGATGTAATATTTTGAAAGTGCGCAAAAATATAATATAATCCAGCCCAATTTTGGGTCACAGGACTGATCCCTATGAATTATTAATGCTCTGTATGCAAAGTAGATCTCCATTAGACTCAGGAATTTCTGATACAAGTCTATGCATTGCTCCTTGTGTTTTCAGAAATTCTTATTGACTGTATAATGTGCCTGAATAAGCTGGTCACCTGAAAATCTGAAGGAGTGAAGGGGAAATGGGTGTGTTTTTTGTTTTTTTAGACCTGAAAATATTTTTATTTCCAAATGTATGAACTATTGCGTAATATTCACAGCTTGCCACCATGTGTTTAAGCTCCAGGCAAGGGTATCAACTCTCCAGAGTTTGAATTTCAGTTTTATTCTGAGTGACTTTAAGAGTAAGAGAGGTCAGATTACAGAGATCTGAATGACATAATGGCCCCCCTTTTACCAGCAGTGCTAGACCCTGAGATTAATCAGTTATCGGCAAAGATTAGACCATGAATTGGTTATGCCAGTTGCTCCAACTGTATTGCATGCAGTGCTAGGGGTTCTTGCTATTTTAAAATTGAGTGCACCCTGTATTACCAATTGATGTGTAAAATAGATATGGTATTAATGAAATCCAATGGAAATGTGAATATTTGTCCAAAAACATTTAAAAAATGTATCACTGGTAATAGATCACAATTCTAATATACGTTTATAAATTCAGCATTCCATGTGACTTTCTCCAATGGTCGTATGCCCATTGCAAGATTACTGACGCTTTCTCGGACTACTCCTCAGACAGAATTGTTAATAGCGCAGCTTTAGAGATCTTAACACATGGAATCTATTTATTTGCAGCCTCCAAATTGTTGTGCAGGGTGCACATTTAGATCTATGGGTATTTATCCCAGCACCTCTCTTAATAACCAATCTTATCTAAGCACAGCTGAAATCTGTTCTCTCCTGTTAAAGAGACTACTTTCAGTAGTAGAAGGCTCCTTTCAGACGGCCGCTCCGCTGCTGTAGTCCGCTGCGGGACTTTTTTTTTTTTTTTCCACGGAGCGGATGACATTTGTCATCCGCTCCGTGTGCCCGCATATCATCCCATCCGTTTGCGGATGATATACGGACATAATGTAAGTATATGGCATTGCGGATGTCAGCGGATGACACAGCTGACATCCGATTTTCCTTCCTTTCCGTTTTTTACACGCATGGAAAAATGGGGTTCTGTTCCGTTCCAAAAAACGGAACAGAACTGAAAGGAGGAAAATCGGATGTCAGCGGATGGTATTCCGCTGACATCCGCAGACGATGGATGATTTGCGGACACACGGAAAGCAGCGGAGCGGCCGTGTGAAAGGAGCCGAAGGGTAGTTTTTTTTTCCTGGAAAAAATGTGTCCCTCCCCCCAGAAGTCTTATACCTGTCCTCTTGTAGCAGGCATGCAGATTTATTTAAATGGCCATTAAACCTAAAGCACAAGTTGGTTAAACCTATAGGGTTCATGCATACTGCAGTTCAAAAAGAGAAAACATTTTTTTTCTCTGCCTAAAAGTGCTTTTTTGTGCTCGTTCGTGATTTTATTTTTATTGTGCGCTTTTTAGCTTTTTCGTGCAGAAGCGTTTTTTCCACAAACCCTCCCTTCAGCTTCGTCTTTCCATATTTTTTTTTTTTTTTTTTTTGTCCTTTTTCATGCTGTTTTGGGTGCATAGGCGTCTTTTCTGCTTAAAAGCTCATTTCAAAAATGTGAGTTTGGTGCGTTTTTTTTTTTTTTTTTTCTTTCTACCTGTAAGCTCACATCCCTGTTAATTCCTTAAGGCTACATTCACACCTGAGCGTAGCGTTTTCGCGTGTTTTTTTACCACGATTTTTGTGCAGGCGTTTTTAGATTGAATATAGACCAATGGAAAACGCCTGTAATCTGCCCAAAAAGAAGCTCATGTACTTTTTTGAGCGTTGGGCGTTTTGCTCACAGCGTCAAAACGCTCAGATGTGAACAGGGGCCATTGAAATGAAAAGGATTTGTCTTGTTGGGCGTTTTGAGAGCTGATCCTAGAGCAGAAAAACTCCCCAAAAACACCCCAAAATGCCTACATGTGAACGGAGCCTAAAAGGCCATACTGTGCCTGGACACATTGGCTAACATGGAGGGAAGTTTCCAGGCAGAAAAAAGAGTTCAAAAGCCTGTAGGAGCAGCTTCCATCAGCCTCTTTTGAGATGCAGTGTGCATGAGCCCATAAAGATATGTAACTATACATTGTGTAGTTAAAAGCTTAACTCCATCAAACGCATGTAGCCCCCATTTTACCCACGTATGGTTTTGTGATCCGGTATCCCTTTTAGGCAGTATAGCCAAAGCCTCAACCTCCAGTGCAAGGACACTGGTTAAAACACACCTTCAACCTGCTGATTGGGTCATAAAGAAGCAGCAGTAGGCTGATTAAAGCGGAGATCCACCCAAAAGTGGAACTTCCGCTCAATTGCTTATCCCCCCCCCCCATCCCCCACATTTGGCACCTTTCAGGGGGGTGGGGGGGAACGCGTACCTGTTTTTGACAGGTACCCTTCCCCACTTCCGGTAGACGGCGTCACGGCGCCATCCCTCAGATGTTTGGCCCCCTTCTCCTTCCCCCGCTGCTGAGCCAATCCGAATGTGCAGCGCGTTTCGCGCATGCGCAGTAGGGACCTGCCCGTGAAGCCGCAAGGTTTCACGGCCGGGTTCCCTTACCGGCAATGGCGGCAGCAGCACCCGACAGCCGATGGAAACATCGGCTGCGGTGCTAACATCGCTGGACTCCAGGACAGGCAAGTGTCTGAATATTAAAAGGCAGCAGCTACAGTATGTGTACAGTATGTGTAGCTGCTGACTTTTAATATTTGGAGGGGAGGCTGGAACACCGCTTTAAGTCAGCGCTCTTTCTTCACATGGGCTTTAGCTTGTATAAGAGCAGTGTGAACAGCAAGTTTTGACAAAGCATTTGCAGAGCTTTCAGCAAGTTTTGGTTAAGCTTTTAAAGTACCAATCTGACACGGGTTCAAACATTATTTGATATCTGAGAATCTTTCATTCAAACCTTGCCTACAGATACCCAACAATCAATAGTACAATGTTTTCAATATAGCCAATGGTTTCAAACCAGACTGTTAACCAGTGGCCTTTGAATTGATATCCTACCCTCCACTTAAAATTTAAAATGTATTTTACGCATTAACAGCTAAGGCCTCCCCTCTTTCCATCATCTGTTAGTTGTTAGACCGGCTGCCATCCGTCTGTTAATGTCAATCCTTCGACCCAGCACTGATCGCTTGGATCTCAAACTATACTGACAAACTGTTGTCCATTTTGTTTGTTCTATTGGACAATCATCATTCTCGCATCAAAAAAAAAAGTACCGTTTTGGCTCCAGTTTGTAAATGTTGAACATAGGTCCTATTGGGAGTGTTGATTGCCTCTTTAAGCAAGCTGCTAGCAGACTTCAGAATGTCTTGAAGATGGTTGAAAGCTTGCTGAAGCCTGCTAGCAGCCAGCTTTAAGTAACAATTAACACTCCTATTATGATCTTTGTTTCAACATTTACACACTGGTGCTTCGTTAAAGCTTGCTGAAAGCTCTGCAAATACATTGTCAAAGCTTGCTGTTCACACTTCTCTTATACAAGATGAAGCCTATGTGAAACGAGCCTTAGGCATGATGAATACATCTACTGTGTTCCACAATACAGTATTCAGTGCATACCCAGCTAGCCACCACACGGATCACTGTCACATGGGGACACACTGTGGTCGTAGCTCCATGCAAATTACAAATTTTGGAAAGTTGACACTTGCCCAAGATTTATTTTGACCTGACAACAATGGGAAGGCTGGTGGTGGTAAAGGGTGGAGGAGGCAAATATAGGCTGAATATGGTACGGAGACCCTGTTTACTTCATCCTAGTATGTTCTGCTTTAAAGCTTGTATATCTTATCAGTTTTGGGATTTTAATTGATGTCTTGATTTTTCTGAGATATAGGTGTATAGCCAAAAATAGCCTCCCATATCTAAAAATAGGTTTACCTCAGGTAACAAAAATTAGATAAATGTTTTTTTTTTTTTTTTATACCTTTCAGAAATTATACTCTTCTTTCTGTATGAAACAAACGTGATTTAATTTTTTTTGGCCATTTAAAAAGCCAATGAAAATGGTGTGCACCTGTCTTCAGTTTTCAGCAGTCACAAAAATGAAAAGGTTGGTTGAGATTTGGAGGCTGTCCTTTACCTTAAAGTTTACAAGGGGAAGGATAGGGAACAGTAACCCCTACATATTTTTGTTGAATTTTAATTTTTTATTTTTTAAAACATTTTACCATGCCAGCTTAAAGCGATATTAAAGTCTTGGTTTTTTTTTTTTGTGTGTTTTTTTTTTTTTTTAAAAAACTAACATGTTATACTTACCTATTCTGTGCAATGGTTTTGCACAGAACAGCCCAGATCCTCCTCTTCTCGGGTCCGCTGGATGCTCCTGTCTCCTCTCCTTTTCTGAGTGCCCCTGTTCTAAAATTTTGTCGGTCCCATGAAAATTCCGGACCTCGTCACTTCCGGTGACGCTACGTCATAACCCAGCTGGTGCGACGAGTGGTGCGAGCCCCTGTGTGCATGCGCACAAGACATTTTCAAGATCCAATGAAATTCTAAGACCTAGGGAACAGCTGACTGAAAGGAGGTGGGGCTGAGGCATCGGGTATGTGCAGTCCACCAACTCCACTTCCGGGTCTATGCGTTCCAGACATCTTTTTTTTGTTGTTTTCTTTTCTATCACTCCACACATTTACACACATTCCCTTTACTTCAATGGAACGGAAAGGCGGACCTTTTTTTTTTTTTTTTTTTTAGCACATACCAACAGGGGTCCAGAAGCACTGCATTTCCCTTTTCTGCTTAATATAAATACTAATTATGATTATGATGAATATTAAACATTTTATTATTTCTCTCGATGTGTGTAAGGGAATGTGTGTAAATGTGTGGAATGATAGAAAAGAAAACAACAAAAAAAAGATCTATATCTGGAACGCATAGACCCGGAAGTGGAGTTGGTAGACCGCACGTGCATACCCGGTGCCTCAGCCCCGCCTCCTTTCAGTCAGCTGTTCACTAAGTCTTAAAATGTCATCGGACCTGGAAAATGTCTTGTGCGCATGCGCACCGGGGCTCACACCAGCTGGGGGTGACGTAGCCTCACCGGAAGTGACGAGGGTCCGGCATTTTCACGGGACCGATGAAATTTTAGAACACCCCCACAGAAAACCACATCCGAGCCAAGCTGATGCTTTGTATGTCCAATCACACACAGAGTCATGGCTCGGCCCGCCCCCTCTCTCTCCTAAATGGCTCACTGACTTTGACAGCAGTGGAAGCCAATGGCACCCGCTTGCTGTCTCAGCCAATGAGGGAGAGTCCTGGACAGCCGAGGCTCTTGTGCAACATCGCTGGCTCTAGATGGTGCTCAGGTAAGTATGAGGGGGCTTGCTGAACATAGGTTTTTTTATCTTAATGCATAGGATGCAAGATAAAAAAAACCTTTTGACTTTTAGAACCACTTTAAGGAGGTTGGGTTGAAGATTGTGGGGCATTTGGTTTTCTGATCAGCTTGAGTGACTCCAGATCAGAGGAATTTTATGGTGAGGTCTCATTCCCTTTTATAAGTTTCCTATCAATTTCACCCAGATTTTTCTTTTTAAACTATTGAATCCCATTGATAAAATAAAAACTCTTCTTGAGTTTATCCTGTTCGCTCCTTTTGTGTCCAAAAATATTAGCTAGATTTGTTTTTTTAAAACCAAGAAATTAAAAATGCCAGGGCATCTTTACCACCTTTAAGTTTACCATGCATTGGGCAAAAGTGTTTTTGGTATAAAAAAAGTTCAAGAATAAGTGACTAATTTTGCTTATTATAATCATGGCCCTTCTTTATTTTATTGTGGGTTGTACAAAAGTAGACCTATTTACCGCAATACCCTAAATATGTGCTGAAATGTACCTTTTCCTTTAGTCAGAATGTTCACGTTTTGTAGGTTCCTATAAACATGTTCCTACCATGCACCCTCAAGGGGCAACATGTTAGACGGGGATATTTTCCTGGATAATCACTTATATTACCCCCCCCCCCCCATTAGATAGTCATGTTCCCTCCCACCCTTCTTCCCTCTTTCATAGATGCAAAAATGCACATTTGCACGATGTAAATGTGGATCTTTGTACAGCAATCTTTAATTGTATTCTTTAATGGATGGTGACCAGTGATTTGGGTTTTCAGGCCTTATAAGCGCCCTATAACTAGGTATAAAATGTTAAGTGACCTGAGGCATTGTTTTTTTTTGTTTTTTTTTTGTTTTTTTTGTTCTTGTTCCGGTTTTTCATGGAATACACTGGGAATAACTTTTTTTAAACTCTAGTTGGTTTTTGTATTATGTTTAGATTGTTAGAATTTAACATATGTTACCTGAATATTTGAAACATTATGCAGGTTTTCTTTAAGTATGCAGTTCTTTAATTCCTTTTATTAAAAACATTTAATCTTAACCCCTTAAAATTTAATAATTAGTATCCTATCTTTTCCCAGCTGTTCTGGGGTGTTCATCAGTGTTTTTCAGTGCCAGGAATTGCATTTTTTTTTAATAAGTTAACTTTTTAATTTTATGTTTTAGGAAAAGAGAAATTTAAGCCCTAAGTTGTGAAAGGAATGTGTAAGGATAGAATTATAAAATGTACTATTGCTGACTGACTTTAAGGCTCGGTTCACACTACTTCGCTCCGACTTAGGGGGCGACCTGTGAAGTCGCGTCTTGCACGGACTTCATAAAATTAATGTCTATGCAAGTCGCTTCCAGGTCGCCCCGAAGTAGTACAGGACCCTTTTTCTAAGTCGGAGCGACTTGTGTCACTCCTATTAGAACGGTTCCTGTACCGCACAATGGGAGCGTGACGGGCCATGACTTGTCAGGCTGACAAGTCGCAGTCCAAGTCGGACTAGTGTGAATGCGGTATAAAAGTTGAAGGCCCTGTACCTGTTACCTTGTTCCTTAAGTAGGTAGTCTCTGATCTGGAACAAGCATTTATAACAGGACTTCAGTTGTCAGATCTTACTTGGCTGCAAGCTTGTTTCAAGTCAGACGTATCATTTAAAAAAAAATGAGCGGCGTCTAGACAGATAGAGATGGATGTTTTCAGGTCCGATTTGCTAGTTAGTGAAACGAGAATCGGGATAGCAGCCTATGTGTCAAGGCCATTTAAAAGTCTACAGAGGCAGGGCACACATCTTTTTAAAGCTTTGTGAAATCATTGCGGTATTTGAAGAAACCGCTGACTGGGTTTGTGGCCAGTTTTGGATCACATGACTAGGCATTGACCCCAAAGTTTCTGCCATAGAATCTGGGGTAACTGAAGTTAAGCCAGTTTGGCAGCTCTGCCTTAATTGTAAGTATACCTTCTGTCAGGGACTACCTGGTCAGTGCATTTTTGTTTACATGATCCAATGCCAGCCTGACCCTGGAACCATCTGTTTCTTTAAGATTTCTGCTGTATTATGTTTTGAAAATCCATATTAAGGTCCTTAGGCAGCCAATGGGTAAACATGGCCCATTGTTCTTGAGACCACAAACGTTTTCATTTCTTCATGAATAACCGATATTCTGGGGCCGAGCTAATGGATACATTTCATTGTCGGTGATGTCACTGGTTTCCAGTGACGGAATTGGCTGTTTATTTCCCTAGTATAGTTGGATACCTTGTCAACAGTGCTGGCGACTTTCAACAAAAGGGATTGGCTACCTTTTTGGCTTGGATTCTGGCCTCCTGTAAAGTGATAAGCTGCCTTGTTTGCAATGATTCTGGATTCCCATTCAGTGCTAGGCTGCCTTGTCGACAATTTTACTGACTTACAGTAAAGTGTTAGACCACCTTGTTGGGCAATGCTGCTGGCTTCCAGTAAAGAGGTAGGCTGCCTTGTTTGCAGTGCTACTGGCTTTCCAGTAAAGTGATAGGCTACCCTGTTGGCAATGACACTGGCTTCCAGTAAAGTGGTAGGCTAGATTTTCAACATTTGCACTGCTATTGCAAAATGGCTTCCTTTTTATAATGCAGAGACAACAGGTGTGCTACCTTTACACCAGTTATGGCTATATAATTACCTGTGTGACTGTTAATTATTAAGGGTGGACAGTCCTTAGACTAATTGTAGGAAATGGGGCATTCTGCAGAATCGTATTGACACTACATTGAGGTGGGGGATCCGCCTGCCCGCTGCTGCTGTATGAAAGCTGCTTTACAGACCTCTGGCCTATTGTAGCATTTAACCTGTGAACTGCCAAAGGGCTCTAGATACATGGCAAGTTTTTAAACTTCTTTTGTTCTGGGTATAGAATGTGCAATGATGTACAATCACAACACTAAGTCTGCCTTTCCTATCAGGACGGACTGTTTATAATGAGATGAGATGAACCTTACCGAGCAGTATTCACTGTCATTTCCTCTACTGACGAGCGATGAAACTACACGCTATAAAGTGTTAATGTATTTTCAGTTGTGCTACCTTTGCAACAAACTCTGTAAAACTTAAAGCTGTAACTAGTGTAAGTTAGTATAAATAAATCGTGTTTATCATTTGTCCGTGTGGTTTCTTGATTAACAGAAATTTGTTTGAATGCGATAATTCCAAATTAAACTCCTTGCTAAAAGTTTGATGCTTACTACTGGTTGTGACCACTTTGAGGGGAGGACCAAGTCAGGAAGTGGAGGGTAATCTTCACAGTAGGTATCCAGCAGGAACAGCCTGGTAGGGGCTCTTAACGCTTACCTGTTCACCTGGTCTAAAAGTACAAATACTACAACAGAGTTCCACTTTAAGTGATTAAGGGCAAAGCCCCTTGGCTGGTACTCTGCACAGCGTGGTGAGAGGACTATGGTAATAAGATTTCCCTCACCTCCCTATTGTCCTTTTTGCTAGTTCATGATTACTGTACAGCCAGCCCAACTTTACAGGTTGGCATTTTGGCATCGCCACAGAATGTTTTGTGGCCTACCTTGATCCCCAGCTAAAACTGTTATTTATTTTTAGATCGGGCTAGAACCGTTGGGTTTTTTTATGGCTGGCAGAGTCCACATCATGGATATCTTTCTTTAGTACCTGTCTGAGACATGATGGAAGTGAAGGGAAATCTCTCCAATGGGCACACAGCAGTAAAAACTACAAGCCTGAAGGAGTTTTACTTGAAATTTTCTAGAAGGGAACAGCACCTACGTACCTTGGCACTGTTGCCACAAAAAAGTCAAAAAAAAAAACCTCTCTCCAAAAGGGGAAGATAATACGTTCTCTCCCTAGGAGGTGGTGACTCCTATTTTTACTCTTACCAAAAACCATAACTACTTAAAAATCAAGAAAAGCTTTAGCAGCCTAAAAACCTTCAACATCTGTCATTCCTGTTGCTGACCCTTAACGCCATAAGAGCCCTTTCACACGGGCTTTCCGCCCATTGCACTCCGCTTTGCTCAAGGGGGATCCATCCCCTGACCCCTGCTGAGCAGGCAGATGACAAGTCAGTCTCCGCTCATTGTGCTGAGACGGACCTATCAGAGCCTCTCTCCTCTATGGGAGATCGGCTGAAAAAAGACCATCTGTCCGTTTTTCATCCGATCCCATCTTATCCAATCCTCCAGATGAATGGAAAATAGGGTTACCATCTGTCTGGATTTCACACAGGACCAGATAGGATAGCAGTGGACTTGTCCCTGCTGACATCTGCTGCCCCATAGAGGGTGCATGGAGTGTCCGAGTCCGGTCTACCTGAAAAACCCGACAGGCATGCCTGATTGGAAAGCCCGTGTGAAAGGGGCCTTACTGTGTCCTGTGTATGGAGTCACAGAGCCCATAGGGGGACTAGGCATCTGAAATACAGAAGTGTTGCGTGCTGAAGACTTCAGCCACAGTACCTCTTGGGAAAGAGTGGCCATAAGTCCCATTTTGCAGGGTTGCCATCAGACTACAAGTGGGTATAGTAAACCAAGTTGTACAGCTAGGTAAGATGCCAAGTAAATTGTTCCACAACATCTTTTTTTTTTCAATAAATGACTGAATAAAATACTTATTTTATCTTTCCTGACAATTTAATTATTCTAAACAGGATTGTTTTATTAAATTAAGCCTTCCATTTGCATTTATCCACACAGGTGGAGTATTATACATTTTACATAATGCGTTGTGTAAAAGTTTATAATGCTCATCAGTAATGAACTCCATAAAGTACAGGATTAGTCTGTGTAACTGCCCCTAAAGCGTATCTAACCCCAAAACAAAAAGACCCCCTAAAATTTTTAGATGTAGCTGCTGTATTAGACCCCATTCACACTAGGGCGACTTGTCAGGCGACTTGGTAGCCTGACAAGTCGCAGTGGGTCGCCTGCCATTGAATAGCACAGGACCCGTTCTGATAGGAGCGACACAAGTCGCTCCGACTTAGAAAAAGGGTCCTGTACTACTTTGGGGCGACCTGGAGGCGACTTGCATTGACTTCAGTTATATGAAGTCCCTGCATGTCGTGCACCGCGACTTCACAGGTCGCCCCGGCAAGTCGTGTCGCCCCTGTGTGAATGGGCTCTTAGTCTTTGCTTTTCAGGTTGAGAACGTTTTTAGCAAGTACAGGATATATTACCTGAATATCCTGGTGGAAATGCAGTGTCCTTGACACTTCTATGATAGCGATATACACATGGGAAACTATAGAAAGAAACGTGGACTTAGGAGGCACTAGGTACTTAAAAATATAACATTTTATGAAATGGTCTATATAAAAACATTAAAAAAAAAAAAACACATATAACATTCCATTCATAAAGGGAAACATATTAGTACAACATAGACAGTTCTGGTAGTTACATTACTAGTGAAGCAATGAGCAAGTACAAAACATTTCGGTAACAGATTGGAATAATTGATACTTCACATCAAGACGATCCTTACCGAAGGTGACAGGAAGGTGGTACTGTCTTCCCAGGAAGATCGAATGATGTGTTAACATATAGTCATTAAGTTCCGTGTAGCCATTGGGCAAGGTGATCAAAAGGGAGACATTTTTGAAGTCAAACCTGTCTGACACCTGTGGCTTCCATAGACAGATTGGAGGGGAAAAATAAAAACTTGGAAACGACAGTCTTATCCGTAAGACTACTATATGAAAATTAGACACAGCCTGGAAAAGAAAAGCCAAGTCAGCCACCTCATCTAAGAATCTATAAGTTTTGGAGTTATATACGCTTTAGCATGAAAAAAAAAAAAAAATTGTACCCCAGTTGACAAATGGTAAACTAGAATTAGAGACTTTATCTGCCACTCATTGCTTAATTCTGTCAGTGTTGCATGTACATAGTCTGACTAGAGAGAATAATTATCCTGGATGGACACACATGCCAGGCAAAGGACAGAGGATGTAAACTCTTCCCAACCTGACCAGGGTAGTGGGGTTCAGGGTTTTTTTCCCTATTTAAGTTTTTTTTTGTTTTGTTTCGGGCAGCTGTGGCTGGTGCTAATGATGCCATATTGCCTTTTTCAACCTTTTTAAATTGGAGAAACCCTTGACTTTCAGGTCTCAATGAACCTCTGACAATTATTAGATCTGCAGCTATGGTACCTTAGTATGAACAGTAAGTTGATCTAAAGGAATAAATGAAAGAATAAGGAATGTGGCATATTTTGCATATTTGACACCCACTCTACTATGATTTTCATCATAGTACGGAAATTTGGTTAACCATGATAAAGGCCAGAAAAGAAAAACTCATTCCAAATTGTAGTGCTTACTTACATTGGTGGTCAGTAAAATGCTTTTTTACATTGGTGGGTATTGGGAGAAGGGAACGAAGGGAAAAAAAACAACTGCGCTAATGCAAGAATAGTGGAAAAGCAGCAACTTCAAGTGTGACTAACACCCCCCAAAAAAACAATAACAAGTCGCGCAAAATTGTGATAAACTAGAGAAAATGTCCATAAAAGTCCATTGAAGGAATCAGATGGAATAAGTTGACTGTAGAAATCCCTATGGTAATGTGCTTACCAGAAGACTGTATAAAAAGTGCCAAATAGAAACCGAAGACACCCAGTGGAGGCCAGGAGAATTCTGCCAGGGTTGATGCAAAGACTCACAGAAAACCAGATTGCATGGAATTTTCAGATGTACATGGAATCGCACATATAACTACATGGATATGTAGACAATGTAGCAGTCCAAAGGGAACCTCTGATAATCCACGAGTGAAATTAAAAGTGAACTTCCACCAAATCAGGCCTCCACTGGGTGTCTTCGGTTTCTATTTGGCACTTTTTATACAGTCTTCTGGTAAGCACAGTACCATAGGGATTTCTACAGTCAACTTATTCCATCTGATTCCTTCAATGGACTTTTATGGACATTATCTCTAGTTTATCACAATTTAGCGCGACTTAATTTGTTTTATTGGGAGAAAGGGACCTCTTAAAATTTTGGTCGGTGGAGGAGGGTCCCCTTAGATTGGTAGGCATCGGAAGAAGGCATCTCTTATGATGGTGGTCAGTGGAGGAGGGTCCCCTTAGATTGGTGGTCATTGGGAGAAGGGTCCTCCTACAATGGTGGCCAGTGGGGGAATTTCCCCATAACACTAGCAGTCTGTATCAGAAGGGCCCAATTATGCTACTTGTTGGTGGGAAGAGTGCTTACATTGGTGGTCAGTAGAGGAGGGACCTCTTATAATAGTGGTCAGTGGGAGAATTTTCCCGATATGCTGAGGGTCAGCGTCAGAAGAGCCCCATTACACTGCTTGTTAGTGGGAAGAGTTTTTACATTGGTGTTCTGTAGAGAAGGGCTCCTTTAGATTGGTGATCATAGGGAGAATGGCCCATTTACACTGGTGGCCAATGTGAGAAGGGCCCCATTACTAATGGTAATCAGTTGAGTGCTGCTTCCATTGGTGGTCAGTGAGAAGAATGTCTATAATACAGCCAAAAGGTTCTTGGTGTCGGTGTTTACCATATTTTCCGGCGTATAAGACGACCCCCCTATTACATGATCTACCGGTAATACTTATACTTGGGTTACCTTGAAGATATTATACTCGGCGTATAAGACGACCTCCCATTTTTGGGGGATTTTTTTGAGGTTCAAAAGTAGTCTTATACGCCAGAAAATACAGTACTTATCTGGGAGGAAAAAAATTGCTCAACGCTCAAGGAACCCCTAGCAACATCCATGAGACCCTGGTTAAGAAAGGCTGATGTAGGTGTTGTCACACTACTTGTGGTGTTGTATTATACATGGGTATGTCTATTTTATATCCTAATTATTTGCTTTTTTATTTATTCAGTTTGACAGCCTTTATATTTTAATACAAATAAGCTGTTTAGTGCAATTGTATTCAAATCCTTTTCTGCCTCTTCTAGAGAAAATTGGAAACTTAACACCATGTACCTTGTTATCTAGTCATGAGTGAGGAACAGTGGAGAAAATAATTTTGCAATGGTTGATGAAATATTCCTCTCTTGTATATTTTGTTTTTTGATATTTTTTTTCTATTAAATGTATTTAATGCTTTTTTACCTGCTTTGTAAAATGTTCAAAGTTGTTATAATTAAGTTTGCAGTGTCCGATCCACTTGGGTGGTCCATGGAGGCTGCCAATGCATGCAAGCACTGTGACATTGTATAGATCCTGTCTGCTGACTCTGTACATGTGTTTAAGAGAGAGTTTTTAAGCTTTGCTGTTTGGGAGTGTGGAAGATACCAGAGTGCAGTTAACCCCCAAAGAAGATTTGGCGTAGAGCCCCCTTTCCAAGTATTTTCTCTGGGTAGGTGATAAAAAAAGATCACTCTGCATGTATATACATTTCAGATACATATTTTTTTGCATGAATGTACATGTAGGAGTGGTACAATTTTGACTTGAGACAAGATCCTATTTTTTCGCTTATAGTGGCAACATGCAGAGGAATTTATGTACAGTTTTTTTTTTTTTTTTTTCAATTTCAATATCTTCTCTAGAGCAATGAAAGCAAACTGCATGTAAAGTGTAACGTCTAAAACTCTAAGAACTGGTTACACTTCTTTCATAAATTTAACACACAGAATAATGTGTGGTAAGGAGATGATCCGCTTGTCAATATTGTACTTAACCCTCGTATCTTCTGCACTGATTTAATGCCATACTTTTCAATGTCTTTGTTACTATATGCCAGAATTCTGAGATCAATGGGTCACAGTCCTGCAATGTGTAATAGATAACGTTTTTTACTCATCGGTGTCTCCTAATTTATTGCATTTCTAACTTTCAGCACCTTTCTGACACTGGGCTATCTTCATTCTAGTTCTGCTCCTGGCCTTGATAAGATGTAGCAGTACTAAGCGCACAGAGGGAGATATGGCAGTCTGACACAGGGCCGAATGGTTGAGTTGGTGGAGGTTGTGGTGGAATGATCCACTGGGAGACATGGCAGTCATCCACTGGGAGACATGGCAGTCTGACACAGGGCCGAAAGGTTGAGTTGGAGGAGGTGGTGGAATGGTCCACTGGGAGACATGGCAGTCAGACACAGGGCAGAAAGGTTTAGTTGGAGGAGGTGGTGGAGGAATTGTCCACTGGGAGACATGGCAGTCGGACACAGGGCCGAAAGGTTGAGTTGGAGGAGGAGGTGGTGGAATGATCCACTGGGAGACATGGCAGTCTGACACAGGGCCGAAAGGTTTAGTTGGAGGAGATCCACTGTTATGTTTCATGGTACCCAACAATTTCCTTCTGGGGGGGACCAAAAGTTACTATGTTTTTCTTACGCTTGAATTTCTCTTGCATTCAGTCGTAGCACGAAAAGTTTTGTCGGAATGGTGCGAATGGGAGAGTGGCCGATTCACACTAGGAGCCCACTGCAAGGGTTTTTTTTTTTTTTTTTTCAAATTTCAGCCCAGTGTGGGGCATTAAATGAATATTAAAAACAAACTGGACAGTATTCAAAAAAATTCCAGCTGCAGCCATTCTTTTTGGATGGAGCTGGAAAAGGTCAGGTCTCACCCGCCGCTGAGCTTTCCCCCACAATTGTGTTCCTGTGACACCAGGGCAAGAATTATAGGCACCTTCACACTGTTTCGTTGCAAAAGCAGATGAAAAATGCATATGCGTTTTATTGTCACATTTTGCCACTATGGGGTCAATGCACTAAGCTTTACCACATGCAGTAAGGGTATTGTTACTCATTTGCATAAATATCCAATTCATTAAGTAAAAAAAAAACGATTTTGCGGTAAACAAATAAAGTAAATATCGCAAACAAATCGTGGTAAACTTAAGTCCAAGTCACAAACTAAACAGGAACTAAAGAAAGTGCGATGTTAACCCCTTTGGTGGCGGTAACCAATGCGATACCAGAAAGGGGGGCTTATTCAGACCCACAGGTGGGTGCATTCCACCCACCGAGAGCCTAATTCAACCCACAGAAAACCCACAAAAAGGGGCCTAATTCCACCCACAGGAAGGGTTACTATTCCACCCACAGTGGAGTATGTCAACCATGACAATTATTCCAGCTAGAAGTGACCTCCTTGAAGTGGTCACTGTAAAACTTCTGGTTATATACACCATTACAAGTTAAACTTGGATAGGAACATGAAAAATAAAAATGTTTAAAGAAAACTGGACTAATATATATATACACACACACACACACACACAGTGGGTACGGAAAGTATTCAGACCCCCTTAAATTTTTCACTCTGTTATATTGCAGCCATTTGCTAAAATCATTTAAGTTCATCCTTCTTCCTCATGGATGTACACCTAGCACCCCATACTGACAGAAAGACACAGAATTGTTGACATTGTTGCAGATTTATTAAAAAAGAAAAACTGAAATATCACATGGTCCTAAGTATTCAGACCCTTTGCTCAGTATTTAGTAGAAGCCCCCTTTTGATCTAATACAGCCAGGAGTCTTTTTGGGAAAGATGCAACAAGTCTTTCACACCTGGATTTGGGGATCCTCTGCCATTCCTCCTTGCAGATCCTCTCCAGTTCTGTCAGGTTGGATGGTAAACGTTGGTGGACAGCCATTTTTAGGTCTCTCCAGAGATGCTCAATTGGGTTTAAGTCAGGGCTCTGGCTGGGCCATTCAAGAACAGTCACGGAGTTGTTGTGAAGCCACTCCTTCGTTATTTTAGCTGTGTGCTTAGGGTCATTGTCTTGTTGGAAGGTAAACCTTCGGTCCAGTCTGAGGTCCAGAGCACTTTGGAGAAGGTTTTTGTCCAGGATATCCCTGTACTTGGCCGCATTCATCTTTCCCTCGATTGCAACCAATCGTCCTGTCCCTGCAGCTGAAAAACACCCCCACAGCACGATGCTGCCACCACCATGCTTCACTGTTGGGACTGTATTGGACAGGTGATGAGCAGTGCCTGGTTTTCTCCACACATACCGCTTAGAATTAAGGCCAAAAAGTTCTATTTTGGTCTCATCAGACCAGAGAATCTTATTTCTCACCATCTTGGAGTCCTTCAGGTGTTTTTTAGCAAACTCCATGCGGGCTTTCATGTGTCTTACACTGAGGAGAGGCTTCCGTCGGGCCACTCTGCCATAAAGCCCCGACTGATGGAGGGCTGCAGTGATGGTTGACTTTCTACAACTTTCTCCCATCTCCTGACTGCATCTCTGGAGCTCAGCCACAGTGATCTTTGGGTTCTTCTTTACCTCTCTCACCAAGGCTCTTCTCCCCCGATAGCTCAGTTTGGCTGGACGGCCAGCTCTAGGAAGGGTTCTGGTCGTCCCAAACGTCTTCTATTTGAGGATTATGGAGGCCACTGTGCTCTTAGGAACCTTAAGTGCAGCAGAAATCTTTTTGTAACCTTGGCCAGATCTGTGCCTTGCCACAATTCTGTCTCAAAGGAACTTCAGGCAGTTCCTTTGACCTCATGATTCTCATTTGCTCTGACATGCATTGTGATCTGGAAGGTCTTATATAGACAGGTGTGTGGCTTTCCTAATCAAGTCCAATCAGTATAATCAAACACAGCTGGACTCAAATGAAGGTGTAGAACCATCTCAAGGATGATCGGAAGAAATGTAAAGCACCTGCGTTAAATATGAGTGTCACAGCAAAGGGTCTGAATACTTAGGACCATGTGATATTTCAGTTTTTCTTTTTTAATAAATCTGCAACAATGTCAACAATTCTGTGTTTTTCTGTCAGTATGGGGTGCTATGTGTACATTCATGAGGAAGAAGAATGAACTTAAATGATTTTAGCAAATGGCTGCAATATAACAGAGTGAAAAATTTAAGGGGGTCTGAATACTTTTTTTTTTTTTTTTTTTTTTAATTTCCACAATCTAAACCTAGGGGCAGCAGCACAGAATTGGGCCAAAAACATAGAAAAGAGCACTTTCAACAACTCTACTAGGCCATACATTTACAAAAAAACACGTTTTTATAAATGTATGGCATGATGGATTTAGTAACGAAGCTTGGATTACCAAGCATCAGGAGACAAGATAGTTCTGCCTTCAAATACAGTTTGCTGTAAAAAATGTTAAATTAAAAAATAGTTTTTTGCCAAAGAAATTACCTTAAGCAACCCTTACCCCTAGCACCTGCGATAAATTACCGCATGAGAATATGCGGTAGTTACCGAAACAATCGAAAAAATACTGCATTCGGTATTCAATGCCAAATTTTTTGTGAACTTTCACAATTTATCGCATGCGTTATTTTACCGCAGTTTATTTGCCCTTATTTAACTCTTGGTGAGTTGATCCCAATGTATTCAATTTACCGCAATGCACAGTGCATTTTTGTTGCGTTTAACTCCCCCTTTTACATCACAAAGGCCTTCCCACAGGCGCCTTGTTTTTGTCGTTTTTGATGCAGTTTCTATTCATTTCAATGGGGAGGTGTGTTTTTTTTTTTTTCTTTTACCTGACCATGCAATGCGTGCATGCACCAAAAATGCAGCAAATAGGATTTTTTAAACGCAATTGAACGTAGTGCACAGCTACATAGGATTTAAAGCTGAACTCCAGCTTTTCATACACTTTACATCAGGGGTTTGACTAGTGACCCTCCAGCTGTTGCAGAACTTCAATTCCCATGAGACATTGCAAGACAGTTACAAGCTTGACTTCCATAGGCAAAGGCATGATGGGACTTGTAGTTCCGCAACAGAGGGCCGCCTGCTTTACGTAGTTTAGCTCAAATGAACTATGTCCTTCACTAACCTATGAGGCTACTGGATGTGCGGTACAAAAACTGTATGTAGGCCACATACAGTACAGTGTTCCAGGTTGGAGCCGAGACCTTCCTGTCTCATACCAAGAACTCAGTAGCGTCTATCACAGTGGCGCTCAGCCATTTAGAGAAAGCAGTGTATTCTAGCAACAAATGACTTCCTCTGATTGGCTTATTCAGATGTTGACATCATCAGCCCACTTCTGTGACCCAGACAATCGGAGGAAGCTTTGTATTCATTTCTAGAATACATTGCTTTCTCTGAATGTCTGAGCGTTGATCAGAAAGATTTTTCTGTATTTCTGGGTATGAGACGGGAAGTCCCAGTTTAAACCCAGAACACAATGTGCAGTATGCTGTATGTGGCCTCAGCTATGTACAGTTTACATCCAGCAGCCTCACATGTTAGTGAGGGACATAGTTTTTTTGGTCCGTCTTGGCCCAAACAAACTACTAAAAATGTATGAAAAGCTGGAGTTCAGCGTTTTTTTTTTTTTTTTTTTACTGAACAAAAGCAGATCAGTGTGAAAGCAGCCTAGCAGAAGCAAGTGTTACACGGAGACGCAGAGACCTGACAGATGTTCATACCCTTCACCTCTCTACTGAATGGCACTAGTTGGTAAGGACGGGAATCTCTCCAGTACTAGCACTGATAACCTAACCGAGGTTCTAGCCCTCCTCAACTGTTAAACTAGTATTAAAAAAATAAAGGATTCGGTTGGATTTGGGTTTTAAAGTGAAACTAAACCCTCCTGAAGCCGCCATTTTAGCTTCTGGTCTGCAGTTGCAATGGTGCTGCACATGTAATCAACTGACATCATCCCTTTGATTGCATGACTGCTTAGTTTGAGAGCACAAGCATCAGTTAACATTCACAGCATGCCTTGAATGGAACTGTTTGGAAAATTGGTGTATTTAGTCCCATGTAATGCATTGTCTAGCATTGCTGGATGGTGCGTTTGATTCAGACATTTTAAAAAACATACTTAGCCTTTAAATCTCATTTGAAATGACTATCACACTGTTATTGTGGGACCGTGACCCTGAGTTCAGAGTCTGGATCTGTTGACCATGTGTTAACATCATGTTGTGTATTGCACTAATAATCCATGTCCCATTTTATATTATGTATTTTGTGTTTTAATATGTACTGGTATGCTATTGGAGTTTATTTGTGTAATGCTATTATTGAACCTATTTTTCCTGACCAACGAAATAGAAGTACAGAAAGTGTCCTGTAGAAACATGACCTAATTTTTTTTAGGATGTATTCGGGTTTGTTACTGTACATTAGGAGAAATGATTAGATTATTTTTGTTGGTGCTAGGAGTCCCAGGCTGCCAGTTGGAAATGACTCAAAGAATTCTTTTTTTTTGAGAAATCATGTTTCTCTTTCGTTCATTGACGGACACAGCTCCTGGTATTCATAACCATTAGGCTATACTGCCCCCTAGAGGAGTAGGACACTAGGCAGAAAAGAATTTTGGCTACACCCATGGGCAGTCCCAGGGGGTATACACTCCCCCTCTCTGCTATAGCCACTCCTTTTTTTTTTCGATAATTTTTTTTCCTGTATTTTTCCTGTGAGATCTACAATTAACTGCTGGACTGGGCAACGGGTTGGATAATCTAGATCCAGTGGTCACCCCAGTCTGGCCAGCGAGCGCACGCAGACCTCAGCTCCACGCTAGGTCGGCTGCGACATAGCCCCGCTGGACGGGGGGTGGCCATCGAGTTAAACGCCTCGCGAGTTTGCATACGACTGGGTCTCCACCCAAGTCGCAGCGTTCCTCCTGGCCAACAGCCTCCCCGTTTCGATGGAGAGGGGTTCTGTCTAGAGCGGTGCCTGCCTTGTTCCTGGTATGGTGAGTAACTGTCTCCCCTCTCCCCCCTGGAGGGTTTTGGGGTTGATGTGGGCCCCTCCTTGGCATAGTCAGACCCCGGGTTCCCCTCCTTCTTTCAGGCACCCCCCTTGCTGACTCCCTTAGCCCCCCCCTTCCCATCCACATACACTGAGGCTACTTGGGTGATCTGGCCACTGTTCCTGGGGTGGGGCAGGGCTCTTACTAGCGATAGGGGCCAGGGGGTGCGCCGCCGGCGACCGGACGATCAACTGTGCAGGGTGGGGTTGTACCTGGTTGGGGCTCCTGCCAGGGCCCCCCATCCTTCCTTGATCCGTCCCTGAGGCCTAGTTTCCCTCCTGGGTCCCTGTATGCCTCGTGGTTCCGCCTTTTTATTGTATTCCTGTACACGGCAGCCCTGTTTATGTATTCTGGCTGCCCTTTTGCTGTGGTTTGCCGTTGGAAATGGCAGCGACCATGACAGTGGAGCCCTGTGGTAGGCCTTTTGGCAGTGGGAGCCCCTCCTCATCTCGTGGATTATTTTTCTTCCTGATTGCCGCATGTGTAGTGCAGATTATCCTGGTGGTTGCAGGCTCTTGTTTCCGGTGGTGAGTCTAGTGGGGTCCTCTCTGGAGGATCGCTTTGTGTTTGTGCCTGGCGACTAGGTGGTGCTGCCAGTGCGGTGGTGGTTGTCCCTTGGCAGTGTTTTACACCTTTTGTGTGGTCCCCCTGGTGATTCATGGAGTCTTTGGAGCAAATTTCCCCACCTGATCCCCTCTCTGAGGCTGCAGGGCCCTTAGGGTCCCAATCATCCATACACTGACGGCGGACCTGGAGTCCCTTGTGTCCCGGGTGGAAGTGGCTTGCGGGCGACGGGCTAGCAAAAAGCGCTCCCTGCCTTCCTCTGCCTCCCCCTGCCTCATCTGTCTCATCAGATCCTTAACCTGATTCGGCCGGCGCAGACGTGGGTCACCCTGCTGGGTCTGCAACCACACACCTTGAATCCTCTGATAGGATGATTCAGTATGCGACTGCGCACAAAAAGGCGCTGGTGGATGTATCTGTGCGTGAGATCCTAAAGATGGAGGACGCAGCTGATGCTGCGACGGAGGCGCAGGTTTCCTTTGGCACTCGCAAGCCATGCAGAGCGGCAAAGGGGTTTCCTTTCCCTGCCTATTTTGACAGCTTTGTTGCTAAAGAGTGGGGACGACCAAAGTGTCCTCTTGGGGTTCCAAAGTGCTTTACTAGGTGTTACCCCTATGAGGAGGCCCTTCTTAAGACGTGGACTGTGCCACTCATGGGGGACCCTCTGGTTTCCAGATTAAACAAGGCAACCATAATTCCGGTTGAAGAGTCCCTGGCCTTTAAGGATCCGACTAACCAGAAGGTGGAGGCTGTTCGGCAATGAGACCGGTAATCACCATTGGCTTGGGGCGCAAACTGACTTAGTGGGCTAAGCTCTTACGCTGTGATTTGGAGGAGGAACAGCTCCCCCCTGCCTTTGCCAAGCTGGTGGACCAGCTGGTCCAGGGGCTGAAGTTGATCTGTGATGCCTCTTTGGATGCGGCTCCCCTGATGGCTCGCCTTTCTGTTTTGGCAGTGGTCCTTCGGCATGTCTTTTGGCTCAAGTGCTGGTCTGCGGATCAGACTTAAAAAAAAGGCCTTGACTGATCTTCCTTTCCACGGAGATCGCCTGTTTGGAGCTACCCTGGATTACATCAATAAAGGTCTTACAGGGGGGAAGAGTACTTTTCTTCTGCAGGCTACTAAGGGCAAGGAACATCGTCATAGATGTGGGCCTTCCTTCTCAGCTCAATTTTTTTTCATCCCTCCGGGTCGACTGACAAGGGCTGGAAGCCTTTCAGGGCCTCTTCAGGAGGATTCAAACGAACCTGGTCTGGAAAGCCAAGATCGAGCTTCTCCAGACACGTGGATAAGGCTCCTTTAGCATAAGGGTGCACCCTCACCCGTATCAGTGGTTGGGGGAAACCTGGGGATCATGCTCCGGCTCAGTCCACAAAGCTGGACTATCTGGGCCTGTCTCTGGAGCCTTAGCCAGAGTGCTCCTTCCTGCAGGCTGCAATTCGCCTCCTGCTGTCCAACAGATGTCCGTCCCTCTGGACTTGCATGCGGGTGCTGGGCCTGATGGTGTCTACCTTCGAGGTAGTTCCGTTTGCACAGTTCCATACGTGGTCCCTGCAAAGGGAGATTGACCAAATGGGACAAGACTCCGCAGTCTCTGGACAATCAGGTCGGGGAACAAGGGAGTCTCTGATAGGGTGGCTTCGTTTTCCGGGCACTTCGGCTGGGAAAACCCTTTCTCCGCTTGTATTGGACAGTGGTAACCATGCGAACCTGTCTGACTGGAGAGTCGTCCTCGGCAAGCATTCTACTCGGGGGGGGGGGGGGGGGGGGATCTGGACACTGGAAGAGTCCAGATTGCCGATCAATGTCTTGGAACTCTGAGCGATTAGTCTGTGTCTGGTTCACTTGACGGATCATCTTAAGGGTTGTCCAGTGCGCATTCAATCGGACAATGCCACGGCCATAGTTTACGTCAATCACCAAGGGGGCACAAGAACTGTCCTGGCGGCTCTAGAGGTAGCTGGGGTTTTGAAGATCGGCAGAACGGTTCGTTCCAGCCCTCTCCGCTATACACATTCCCGGGGTGAAAAATTGGCAGCCAGATTACCTCAGTCAGCATGCATTGGACCAATGGGAGTGGTTCCTTCATCCAGAGGTGTTTTTATCAGCTGTGTCTCCGGTGGGGCACCCCCAAGGTGGATCTGTTGGCGTCCTGGCTCAACAGAAAGGTGCAGAGGTTTGTGGCTCAATCAAGGGATCCTCTAGCAGACGCCACAGGCGCGCTGGTGGCCAAATGGCGTCTGTATCGGCTAACTTATGCCTCCCCCCTCAATCTTCTGCCCAGACTTCTATGCAGGATCAAAGCAGAAGGGATTCCGATCATCTTCGTGGCTCCGAACTGGCCTTGTCAGGCTTGGTAGGCCGATCTGGTGCAGCTGGTCGCCGGCGTTCCTTGGAAGCTTCCTCTCAGGGAGGATCTGCTGTCCCAGGGATCGATCTTCCATCCTGCTTTACAGTTGCTGGCTTTGACGGCTTGGCTGTTGAACGCCAGGTGCTGAAAGATAGGGGTTTATCTGAATTTGTGATTCCTATACTGTTGAAAGCTAGGAATTCTACTTCTAGGAAGATCTACCATCGTACGTGGAAGACGTACATTGCGTGGTGTGAGTCGCTTGGGGTTCATCCTTGCTCCTTCTAGGTGGCTCTGATCTTAACCTTCCTTCAACGGGGGGTTGAACAGAAGTTGGCCTTAAGTACCCTCAAGGGCCAGTTGTTGGCCTTGGCAGTCTTCTTCCAACGAGCTTTGGCCACACATTCCCTTGTGCGTACCTTTTCTTCAGGTTGTCTGACATTTGGTCCCTCCAGTGCAGGCTCCGTTGCCGCCTTGGGATCTCAGTTTGGTGCTTTCAGCGCTACAGAAGCCTCCCTTTGAAAATATCCGGGAGATTCCACTGCTTACTCTGTCCCAGAAGGTGGCCTTTTTGGTGGCTATCACCTCTGCGAGCAGGGTGTCGGAACTGGTGGCGTTATCTTGTCGTTCACCTTACCTGGTGGTTCACAGGGATGAAGTGGTTCTTCGACCCTGTCCGTTGTTCCTTCCAAAAGTTGTCTGATTTTTATTTGACTGAAGACATTGTGTTGCCTTCCCTGTGTCCCAAGCCTAAAAATCTGAAGGAATTTGCCTTGCATGCCTTGGATGTGGTCCGTAAAATTGGGGTGTACCTGGCAGCTACGGAGTCTTTCAGGAAGTCGGACTCTATTTTTCCTCACGGACAGACCTCAAAAAGGGTTGTCTGCTTCCTCTACGATTATTTCCAGATGGATCAGACAGATGGTGGTTCAGGTTTATTCAGTCAGGGGTCAGGTTCCTCCTTTCCCTGTCAAGGCTCACTCTAGTGCGCTTAGTGCCTCCTGGGCCTTTCGTCATCGGGCGTCAGTGATGCAGGTTTGCAAGGCGGCCACCTGATCGTCGGTGTACGTTCCAAAGGTTATGAATACCAGGAGCTGTATCCGTCAATGAACGAAAGAGAAATTGAGATTTTTGACTCACCGTAAAATCGTTTTCTCTGATGTTCATTGTCACAGCACCCACCCCTCTGTGGAGTTGTAATTTTTCTGACACTGCTTGTAACAAAACGGAGTGGCTATAGCAGAAAGATTGAGTATACCCCCTGCGACTGCCCCAGGATGAAGCCAGAATTATTTCTGCCTAGTCTCCTATACCTGTACGGGGCAGTATAACCCAATGGTTATGAATACCAGTAGCGGTGTCTGTCGAACATCAGAGAAATGGATTTTATAGTAGGTCAAAAATCCCATTTTTCCCTTCTGTGCTGTGTTTTCTGGTTTGACTTGCTCCTGAATTACACTTTCAGTTGAACACACCTTTGCTGTAAGATGGGAATAACCTACACATAGCCACACATTTTAAAGAACTTTCTTTTTTTTTTTCCATTTTGGATAGAATAAGGGAAGGTTATAACCCCTGTAAGATTTATTTTTGCCAATTTGTGTAAGTTTAGGATTTTGTTTATTATCGCACTTTTTGTTTTTTATTTTATCTTACTGGAAGAAAAAATCTTCAGAATCTGGATGAGATAAAGTGGAATTCCAGCCTAGAAATAACTAGTCTTTAAAAGGTTCCCTCCCCCTCCTAACACTTACTTTGACTAACCTGTGTCAAAAACATTTATCTACTTACCTATTCTCAGCCCGCTCTGATCAGGTCATGTGATCCCCTGGTGTAAGCCAGCAGCTGCAGGGGAGAGGAGAGAGCGGTCGACAATGTCTGGGATTTCCGGGAGCGGTGATGTCAACAATAGGCTCCTATGCACTTGCTGGTGCCAGTGCTCCCTCCTTTCCCCTGCAGCTGTTGCTGGCTGTCACTTGAGTCAGATCACATGACCACAGTGGTCTTAAAATAGCAAAGTATTATAGGTACTTGTATAGCGCCATTAATTCACACAGCACTTTACATATTTATAGTACAAATCGCATCAGTCCCTGCCCTCAAGGAGCTTACATTAGAAGTTCCCTAACACACATTCCTACATACACATGCCAGGGCTTATTTAGACCGGAGCCAATTGACCTACCAGCATGTTTTTGGCATGTGGGAGAAAACCCACAAAGGCACAAGGGAGAAGATGTAAACTCAAGGCCACTAGTGCCATGGTAGGGATTCAAACCAATGGCCCTAGTTGGGTTTAGGCTGTAATTCTACCTTAAATCTTTCATAGTCTAGGTATATATGGTTGCGTTTCAGATTTTGCAACAGCTTCTGTTCTCACTAAATCTAATTATACATTTAACGAAGCACTATCTTTCCTTGTGCCAAGTATTACTCTGGCTTTGTTCATCCCTTCTGGGATCTTCATTTTCCTTTAAGACTCTGGTCTACTGATAAAGTCAAATGGTGCGTTTATGACTGACGGTCAATGGGCCTACTCCTGTTCTCAAACCCTCCACCCCTTGTACATGTGTGGTTGCTGTCTGGGTTTTTACTACCTTCTTACGTAGGCCATAGAAGATGCAATTTTTTTTCCTTGAATCATTGGGTTGAATAAAAAGGATTTGATTCCACATTCAATGCACTCAGAGCGTTTGTATTCTGACAGCGAGAAGAGTTCTTTACCGTTTAAACTAGGGTTGGACTGATTATCGGCAAGGCCGATATTCACTTTCTCCCAATTATTATATCTGTATCGGCCCCGGAACTGGCCGATATTGCCAATATTTACGTGATGTCATTCTGCCTTCTTAGGCCGCCTCCCTTGCCTTGGACAGCCTCATCTGGAGTCTGAACCAGTCTCGCGGGAGTGTATCACAGCCATACACCCACCCACAGCAGCCTGGTGCCAGCCAGCCACCCACATCCACAGGCCCTGTACCAGCTAGCCAGCCACCCACAGACTCTGTACCTGCCACCCACAGGCCCTGTACCAGCCAGCCACCCACAGGCACTGTACCAGCCAGCCACCCACAGCCCCTGTGCTTCGGACACAGCTAATCACAGATTGCGGTAACGGGCCAATCACCGCTGATAAATTACTGGTTATCATTCTTTTCCTCGCGCGCTGTCAGTGTAAGGAGAGCCAGTAACGGCACCTATTTACACTTATAAACAGGGTACTGATCATTCGTGCAGCCCCATCAGTGGCCATCAGTGTACGCTATTAGTGAAGGAGAAAACTTACTTATTTACAACATTTTATAACCGAAACTGAGAAACTTTTTTTTTTTTTTTTTTTTTAAATCTTCGGTCTTTTTTTTATTCGTGTAGCAAAAATAAAAAATCCATTGGTGTTTAAATACCACCAAAAGAAAGCTCTGTCTCAAAAAAATATCAATTTCATATGGATACAGTGTTGCATGACTGCGCAATTGTCATTCAAAGTGTGAGCCTGGGCAGGAAGGGTGTGAAAGTTCCTGTTTTTGAAGTGGTTAAGCCTGGTACACACTTTTTTTTTTTTTTCTCAATCCAGCGAGCTGAATGGAAAAAAAAAACCGCAGAGCTTGCTGTACTGACGATGCAATGTTAGTACAGCAATCTTGCCCTGCTGAACTATTGTGTTCTGACGGGGGCCCCCCAACCCACCCCGCCTCCGGAACACACTGGCAAGTGCTCAAAGCCTTTGACTTCTAGCACTGATCCTATGCCAATTGGCAGCTGTTTTTCCATCATGCCCGGTCGACAGAAGTATGGACGTTGGGACTGGCTTCTGTCAGACATGCTGCTGTACACACGTATGTCGATGTTTGGCCCATGTGTACCATGCTTAAATCTTCGACTTCTAGGAGATTTCTTACAAATTTCTTGTACCTTCTCTCTGTTTGGGACTTCAGACATCCCTACCTACATGTACATTAGAAGAATATTTAGGTTGAGAGAGTGAGAGATTGCTTACATCACACGGCCAAATATACAAGAGCTCCAGTCAGGCTGTCTAGAGACCAGCATATAGATATTTTTCAAGCTGTAATAAGCATCTTTGTAGAAAATGCAGATTTTTTTTAATTTCAATTCTGCAATTTAAATGTAGGAGTTAAGATGACCTCATTTTAAATATGATTATCTTATGTGTTTTTTAGAGTATTAGGCTTTTTTGTCTATGGTTATAGAGTATGAGCGTAATGAACAGAAGTCCTGTGCACACGTAGGTTGACATTTCTTCTGTTTCTTTCTTTCTCTTTTTTTTTTTTTTTCTCTCTCAGATGGACCACCGGTTGTGACCCATTATGACATCTCTGACACAAATTCTGACCCGGAAGTGTTGAACGTAGACAACATGCTGGCAGCCACGGTTGTCAAGGAGCATAATTCTGTTTTGAAGCAGGAGCCACAGCCATCATGGCGTACTAGAGGCTTACTTGAAGAATTGAATGCAGACTCTGGTACTTAACGGCTGTGTACTACTAAGATTGATACACATTGGCATGTTATTTCCACAAGGCTGTTGATATGCTTTTCCCTGTGAGACAAGAAAAGAGTAAAAATAGCGTTTTTGCATATTTAAGTCAGTCGTGGCATGTCCATGCTATCAATCATGCCACTTACAATTCAAGGTTAGGTCTTTGAGTGCATGTGCTACCTAGTTTCTACTGCACCAGCTCATCCGCTCAACCAAAGGTTGAGTCTATCCATAGTTATTTTCCTTGTGCTTTGGGTAATTAAAAAAAAATAAATAAATCTGCGTCCTACCCACCCAGTAAACTCACTCACAGCATTGGTCTCCTCTATCTCCTGGAGCTGGTAGTAATGGCAATTTGTAAATTGTGGTTTAAATCTTCATTCTCATTCCAGTGTTTGCTAGGCATCACTGGAATAAGCATCCTGTAAAGCTGGCCATAGATTAGCCAGTGGGCGGATTGAGGATTGAAAAAAACAAAAAAAGAATGGATTCCTCCATCCACACAAGCAAGGTGGATATAGGATTCCTCCCCGCTTAAAATGGGGACTCTCCACTGTCCGAATACACTGGTTGTGCAGGGGAAGCCTCTAGGCATGTGCAGAGCGAAAAAAAGTTGTTTTGATTCCTTATTTAAATTTTGTTTAGTTAACTTTGATTTAATTTGTTTTCGGAATTAGTTTAGTTTAATTTATTTTAATTAGATTTGAATTGAGTTTTCCAAATTTGGTCGAATTGAATTCACTTCAACTGAACTCGTAGAATTCTATTCAAGTTCGAATTTATTATTTTTGAACTTCAGAAGACTGTTCTATTCTTTCTATTTTATGCTATTCTATTTCATGCTATTTTATTTTCTCTACTCTTTTTTATTTTCTCTTCTATTCTTTTCTATTCTATTTTCAATTCTGTTCTCTTACTCGTCTTTCCTATTCCATTATTTTTTTCTATTCTATTTCTTTCTATTCCTATATTTTTCATTTTATTCTATTTCATTTTCTGCTCTATTCCCTTATATTCTATTCTATTTTATTATCGTCTCATTTTTCTATTCTGTTCGGTTTTACTCTGTTATACTTTTCTATTTCTTTTCCTATTGTATTCTTTTCTATTTTATTCCTTTTTCTATTCTAGTTTATTGTATTCTTGTTTCCCAATTAGATTTCGTTCTCAAATTCGCTTAGAATTTTGGACGAAATTTAAATTTATTTTAAATTTGTTACTATTGAAATTCGGATAACGAAAAATTTGCCCAGGCCCCTGATGAACCAGCTGAATTTTGATCCATCGGTTACCAGCTTTTACTGTGAGTTTACTCGCTTTGTAAAGGTTACCAGTAAGCGGAGCCATGGTTTAATCCTCGCATCTTTGCCTAGACAAGAAGGCAGGAATGTCCCACGATTTGATAAACACGATCATAAAGTGTACAATGTGTCTGGAAAGTATTCACAGCGATTCACTTTTTCCACGTTTTAGGTTACAGCCTTTTTCCAAAATGGATTAAATTCATTATTTTCCTCAAAAGTCTACAAACAATACCCCATAATGACAACGTGAAACAAGTTTGTTTGAAGTCTGCAAATTTATTAAAAATAAAACCTAAATAAAAAATGTACATAAGTATTTACAGCCTTTGCTCAATACTTTGTTGAAGCCCCTTTGGCACGAATTACAGTCTCAAGTCTTTTTGAGTATGATGCTACAAGCTTGGCACGCCTATTTTTGGGCAGTTTCTCCCATTCTTCTTTACAGGACCTCTCAAGCTCCATCAGGTTGGAATGGGAGTGTCGGTGTACAGCCATTTTCAGATCTCTCCAGAGATGTTCAATCTTGTTCAAGTCTGAGCTCTGGCTGGGCCACTCAAGGACATTCACAGAGTTGTCTCAAAGCCACTGTTATCTTGGCTGTGTGCTTAGGGTCGTTGTCCTGTTGGGAGAGAAATCTTCACCCCAGTCTGAGGTCCAGAGCACTCTGGAGTAGGTTTTCTTGTTTTTTGTTCTTGTCTGAGAGTCCTTTAGGTGCCTTTTGCAAACGCCAGACAGGCTGTCGTGCCTTTTTCTGAGGATTCCTGAGGCTTCCGTCTGGCCACTCTGACATACAGGCCTGATTAGTGTAGTGATGCAAAGATTTTTGTTCTTCTGGAAGGTTCTCCTCTCTCAGCAGAGAAACACTGAAGCTTTGTCAGAATGATCATCGGGTTCTTGGTCACCTCCCTAACCGAGGCACTTCTCCCCCGATCGCTCAATTTGGCCGGACGACCCACTCTAGGAAGATTCCTGGTGATTCCAAACTTTTCCACTTACAGATGGAAGCCACTGTGCTCATTGGGACCCTCAATGCTGCAGAAATTTTTCTGTGCCCTTCCCCAGATCTGTGCCTCCATACAATCCTGTCTCAGAGGTCTACAGACAATTCCTCTGACGTCATGGCTTGGTTAGTCCTCTGACATGCACTGTTAACCGTGAGACCTTATATAGACAGGTGTGTGCCTTTCCAAATCATGACAAATCAACTGAATTTACCACAGGTGTACTCCAATCAAGTTGTAGAAACATCTCAAGGATGATCAGAGGATACAGGATGCACCTGAGCTCAATTTTGAGTGTCATGGCAAAGGCTGTGAATACTTATGTACATGGGATTTTTTTCGTTTTTTAATTTTAATTTGCAAAGATGTCAAACAAACTTAATTCATGTTGTCGTTATGGGGTATTGTTTGTAGAATTTTGTGGAAAATAATACATTTAATTTAGTTTGGAATAAGGCTGTAACATAAAATGTGGAAAAAGTGAAGCGCTGTGAATACTTTCTGGATGCACTGTAACTTTCAAAATGCACTGCTACTTTAAATTGACAGAACTGAAAAGTCTGGACCCTCATGTGCTAAGTTTCAAGCTTTTGCATAAGGTTACTGCAAGGAGCATTTGGGTTCAAAATTGCTATTAGAGGTCCCTGTATTGTAATAATACGTGTTTGACCTAACCTAAATATGCATATAGAGAGGTGTTCTGTGCAGCGTTCAGAACTATAGACGGTTAAATGGTCAAAACAAATATAGGGACTCCAATTATGTAAGTTCAAATAATAGCAAATTTATTAATGAAAGAATTAGTGTTTTTCATAACCGTACAGATATACAATTCTTTTGTGTACCAGTATATTAATGAGGAACAAGACATACAACATAAAACAATAGACATTTAACACAGTACCGGCCGGTGCATAATGATTCATTCACAGGGCTAATTTTCACTATTCATGGTGAAATACCGTTTGTGTATCTTTCTGTGATGCGTGTCTGTGGACACACGGAATATAGTTCAAAAAGCTTCTAAACAAAAGTGTTCTGAAAAAATTGGGGTTTGGAAGACAGGTCTAATGGGATGGCTATTCTCCGATTAACATCATTGGAAGATAATTCCGGGGTCCACCTACCACCTTTTTTTTTTTTTTTTTTTTTGAATGCACACATTCCGATCACATGACCACGGCATTGTTGCGAGAGGCAGCAGGAGATGGACCCACAACCTTCTGTGCGAAAGTTGGGATTTGTATGTTGCTGTGGCCCTGAGTTTCCTAGTTTCCAAGACTGTGTAGATGTACATGAAGGAATCTGGCTTTAGAGGTAGAAGGTCCATTTAGTTAGCTGTGCATAGTGACAGATGAAGTTTGCAATGTAGGTCTGGGCAAAATAAAACCTATTCAGTACATCAGTGTAATAAATGTGCCACTTTCTATATGTTGTCACTTTAAGAATGCTGCAAGTACAGACAAATATTTGAAATGCCAGAAATCCAGTGGGATCCTGACTTCCTGTATTAGCTGACAATATGATGCCTCTGCTGTACTGAAATGCCAGCCAGTGTTGATAACCCTGTCCAGATTTCCATTACTGGACCGCATTACCTCCCCCTTATGTTATGAAGATAGGGATAGGAAGGTGTTCTGTAGTCAGACAAGAGTTGGGCATGGCTGACAACAGTAACAACAAAGACATTGTTTTGCTTTTCTAACAGTAAGGCTCCATTTACACCTGGGCATTTTTGAGTGTTTTTCAGCTCCAAAAACACTAAAAAAAAAACGTTCCAAAACGCCCAACAAGTAAAACCCCATTCATTTAAATGGCCCCTGTTCACATCTGAGCGTTTTGAAAAACGCCTGTAGCTGAAAAAAGTACATGAGCTTCTTTTTGGGCTGATTACCAGCATTTTTGATAGATGTCAATGCCTGCCTCCAAAAACGCCTGAAAAAAACGCCTCAAATTCGCGGTAAAAAAACGCGGTAAAACGCTACGCTCAAGTGTGAATGCAGCCTAAGTTAGCTGGATGTCTTGAAGATCAACAGATATTATTTTTTTTTTTTTTGTTGTACTTTAAGCATTTTGAAAGGGATTAAACGTGAGTGATGTGCTTGTATTAGAGAAATCTGTATATACTGTATATCAGGGATGCACAATTCCTATTGCCTGACGCCTGGGACATGCATTTTTAGGCGCCGGGCAGATGCGCTTCTACTGAGTGTTAAAAGAGCCTGACGCTCCCCTTTACTGATGAGCACCCAATCAGTGCTTGTCACACTGCAAGGGCTTTCCCCTCCATGCTAGTCCCCGGGTGTGATGAAAATCTCTTGTGATAAAACGGTCTCATTTAGTAGTTGTATTACTGAATGAGACAGTTGTCTCACTTTTATTAAAATGATAAAATGTATAAATTATGTTTAAGTAAATTACAACTTTTTATGTAAAAAGATTAGACCTTATATTGGTTAAAAATATATATTTTTTTATCAGGCCAAGTAAGTTGTCATGAGGGACAAATAGATTGGGATCCTGATTTTAGTCCCTTGGACAGGTAGTTTTTTAAAAAAAATTTCCACGTGTGTGTATATATTATATATAATATGTGTGTATGTTCACTGAATAGAAATTTTGGTGCTGAAACCAAAATTGCAGAATGTAGTTGGCTGAAAACCAAAAATTAAATTTTTCTTTTTAAATATATGTTTTTATATATAAT
Organism: Pelophylax lessonae; assembly: GCF_965119305.1. Classification (NCBI taxonomy): domain Eukaryota; kingdom Metazoa; phylum Chordata; class Amphibia; order Anura; family Ranidae; genus Pelophylax; species Pelophylax lessonae. The sequence goes on along the minus strand of NC_138768.1, from coordinate 49,258,545 downwards.
TATCAACCTTTTAATTATCATGAATTTAAAATGAATATGAATTTGTCGGCAATTATCGGCACCTTTTAGCGCAAGAAAAGCTAAAGAAAAATGGGTCCCTTTAAATTCTATGTATGTCTTCACACTGGTCCATTGTGCTTCCATTGTGGTGTTAAAAATCTTGCTTGTTGGATTTTTGGTCAATTAAAAAAAACGCACCAAAAACGCATCTCTTCATTAAAATGTATTGAAAACAGCAGAAACTCATTAATAATGCAACCGTGTTATGTTTTTGATGCAGTTTTTGAGTCACATGACCTATGAAAAATACCATAAGCACAGTAAAGTTGTGTTAAAATCAGTGGGTCATTAGCGGCACCTTTTTCTTTGTCGCCAAAATGCCGACAATTGTAGTGCATCTCATAGATACACACACACACACGCGCGTTAATTTATTTCAGTAATTCAATTCAAAAAGTGAAACTCCTATATTTTATATAGATGTGTTACACACAGAGTGATATATATCAAGCATTTCTTTCTTTTATTTTGGTTATGGTTTACAGATAGTGAAAACCCAAAATTCAGTATCTCAGAAAACCTGAATATTACATAAGACCAATTAAAAAAATAATTTTTAGTATAGACATGTTGGCTTACTGAGAAGTATGTCCATGTAGAGTATAGTATGCACTCAATACTTCGTCTGGGCTCCTTTTGCATGAATTGCTGCATCACACTGCTTGTAGGGGTCTGCAGGCAGGGGGCTTATTAGAATCTGGAAGCCCCCCTTTAACAAGGGGGTCCCCAGATTCCAGCTTCCCCTTATGTGAATGAGTATGGGGTACATAGTACCCCTACTCATTAACCAAAGAAGTGTTCAAAAAGTAAATAGGGCAGACACTGTTTTGGCAAGTCCTTACTTTTTTTAAAAAAAAAATGTCTCCCAGTGTAGATCCATCATCCATCACGATGGCCACCGACACCTCGAGAAAAAAAAAAAAGTCTGCACCCGACCCTACCTCTTACCGTCTGTTAGCTCCACCACTAAATAAATTAGGAGTGTAACCACCCAGTGACGCAGTGAAAGCTTGCGATTAAAATACCACAAGCTTTTACTACTAAGATACTGCATCACTTCATATAATTGGCCATGCAGTATTTTGGTAGCTTTTTTTTTTTTTTTGTGAATGCCAGAAACCTTTTTGAAAAACTGAGCAGTATTTTACCACATTTCTTAACCACTTGCCTTCTGTGCACTTAAACACCCTTCCCATCCAGGCCAATTTTCAGCTTTCAGCGCTGTCACACTTTGAATGACAATTGCGCGGTCATGCTACACTGTACCCATATGACATTTTTATCATTTTTTTCACACAAATAGAGCTTTCTTTTGGTGGTATTTAATCATCTCTGGGTTTTTTATTTTTTACAAAAAAAAAGAATAAAGCCAAAAAATTTTTTAAAAAAAAAAGTTTTTCTTATTTTTTGCGAGTACATTTTGAAAATAAATTTTTCTCCTTCACTGATGTGCGCTGATGAGGCGGCACTGATGGGCACTGATAGGCTGCACTGATGGGCACTGATGAGGTGGCACTTATGGGCACTGATGAGGTGGCACTTATGGGCACTGATGAGGAGGTACTAATATGCCGCACTGATGAGCACTGAGAGGTGGCACTGAGAGGCAGCACTGAGAGGCGGCACTGATGAGCACTGATAGGCGGCACTGCTGGGCACTGATAGGCAGCACTGCTGGGCACTGAGAGGCGGCACTGCTGGGCACTGAGAGGTGGCACTGCTGGGCACTGACATGTGGCACTGCTGGGCACTGAGAGGCGGCACTGATGGGCACTGATAGGCGGCACTGATGGGCACTGGCGGATGGCACTGGACACTGACGGGTGGCACTGATGAGCGGCACTGATGGGCAGAACCATCAGTGCCCACACTCAGTGCCCATAGTGCTGCCAGTCAGTGCTCATCAGTGCCTAGATGAGCAGGCACTGATGGGCACTGACTAGCAGCACTATGGGCACTGATTGTGGGCATTGATGGGGGGCACTGATGGCGGGCACTGTGGGCACTGATGTGGGGGCACTGTGTGTGTGTTTTTACCTTTTAGTAATCAGGGCACTGGTGATCGGTGCCCTGATTACATTGCTGTGTGTCCCCAGCGGCTGTCGGCTCCCCCTCCTTCCTCACACTGCAGGCTCCGTGTGAGGAAGGAGCGCCGGCGATGAGAGATGATCTCATATGTTTACATATGAGATCATCGCTCATTGGACGGCCAGATCACGTGGTGAATGGCCGCTGTGATTGGCCATTCACCACGATCTGTGATCGGCTGTGTCCAAGGGACACGGCCGACACAGATTTTCCCCGCAGCGCGCTCGCGGGAGCGCGCTGGGGGCGTGTCACTGGGAGGCCGTTTAAAAACGGCCTCCCGAAAATTCGAGTCCGCGCTGCAGCCGTATATAGGCTGTAGCGCGGACGGGGGGAGGTTAAAATTGTAGATACTGCTTTGTGAATGGAGCCCATAGTTATGCAGTAGGTGAAGGGAGGGGCAGAAGAGCTGGGCCAGTACAGACAGTAATTCAACTCCTCCCAAAAGGAAAGGCCTGTGACACATATGGAGGGCGTGGCTGTGCTATGGATTTGACTTTTCCTGGAGTTAGTTTTTGAGGAAAGTGAATAAAAAAAAAAAGGAATATTACAATGATTAAAATGTATATAGAAACGAAAGACTCTGCAAGTAAGCATTTTAAAAATATCTATATTTCTGTGCTTTTATCTGCAATTTTTTACATTTGTCACAATATCTCTTTAACAAGTATGTTTGCTTTAATTCTGCAAACTTCTATTCTCTAAATGGTCACCAAAATACGAGTGTTGTACTTTTGTGACTTTGGTAACACAGAGGGCCTTCTTTGTGCTTTTTATGTGTTTTTAAAAATCTTTTTAACTGGTAATTACGCGGTCATGCAACACTACCCAAATTAAATTGATATATTCTTTTTTTTTTTTTTTTTTTTAACCTAAATAGAGCTTTCTTCTGGTGGCATTTTATCACCACTGGGTTTTGTAATATATAGATAGATTACAGAACCTTTTGAAAAAAACAACAAAAACTATTTTTACTTTCTGCTATAAAACCTATCCAAAGAATATATATATTAAAAAAAAAAAAACTTCATAAATTTAGGCCAATATGTATTTTGCTACATGTCTTTGGTAAAAGAAAACAAAAATCCCATTAAGTGTATATTGGTTGGTCTGCATGAAAGTTATAGCGTCTACAAATGTGTATATATACTGGATTTTATATTTATTTTATACTAGTAATAGAGGGGGTCAGCAACTCATATTAGGACTGTGATATTACGGCGGCCATTCTGACTGTAACTAACACTGGGGGGAACTGACTAACTACCACTGACCTCATCTGTGATACTAATACAGTGATCAGTGCTAATACTATACTATGATGACACTGGCTAGGAAGGGGTTATTATCTAGGGGAATTTAAAGGGTTAACTCTGTGCCTAACAATTTGTGATGTGTACTGCTTTTACTAAGAGATGTTTTCTGCAGGGAGAAAAAGCCACTTTGCTGCTCCGGGTATAATGATTCACTAAGCTAATCAGCAGGTCCCGGGCCAAAAAAAAAAATCATTGGCTGGGACCTGCTGACGACTGATGGCACATATGGGGTGTGTCCCCTACCCCAGAAATGCCAGCACATGTACGTTATCTGGCTTACAGCAGCAGAAATGTGTTGATATTTCCTCTGGGACATTTACCTTTATTTTACAAATGTAAATTTCCATGTTAGGGCCCATTCACACTAGAATGCAGTGTGAGAGAGCTGCGTTCCCATGTGGCTTTCCACACTGCATTCCAATCGCAGTGCCCTTGTGATCATCTGTGGGCCGTCAGTTCAAAGTTAACACTCCAAACACAGGTCGCAAACACTGGTACGTTTGCTCGCACTGGATCGCATGGTACAAAAGTACAATGCAATACAGTTGTCATGTGTTTCAAACAGTAGTGCATGCACTACGTTTGGTGTGGTGTGATTTCAGCCCTTTCAAAATGAATGGGCTGAAATCACACTGCACAGAACTGCATATGAATTAGACAGCATTCCTGTGTGATCCATATGCAGGTCTTAGTGTGACTGGGCCTGTAGGGTTCTGCTACAGTAAACTACAGGGTGTCACAAAAGTTACATAGGAATATTGAACGCTCCCTGTAACGGAACTTTGACCCACCCTGTAGTTGTGGACTTCCGTCAGTATATGGCTTCCTCCCAATCGTGAACATAGATACCAGATTTTCCAACCACCCCATACAAAGCTAGCCGACAACTTAGCTTGTATTGGAATCTCAGTTTATTAAACAGTCACACAGAATTTAAATACAGCATGGACCTCCCGCTCCTGATCAGATTACCATACACTGGTCAGGGGTTGCCTGATTACATTATCCTATGCAGATGAAATTGTATACAGAACTAGAATTAACCTGAACTAATTATCTAGCCATCTGGACAGAAACAATGTGAGGTCATTAACATTCAACAATGTAACAGACAGATTTAACACAATCCACATCACACCTTAATAGATGGACAATTTTGAGAGCCTGCCAGTGACGGTCTATCCGTCTCCTACATTGAAGTACATAGAATTCACATATAAGCATTGCTTTGATTATTTAGGAGCCACAGACTTCATGGCAACATGCTGTAGGTCTCGCAGTGTAAAGTGGGATCAAATCTTCATATTTCTTGAGAGATATTGATGATTAATATTCCCATTTGAAGTTATCCAAACCATTTTCTCAGTATCTTTTACTCCCAGTGATGGTGAGTACCGTCATACTCCCATATCTTATATTTTTAATAGAACTGTTGGACCGGTTTTCTTTGACGCAAATCTTACTGCCGACCTTTAAACATTCTAAATGAAAATGGAGAGTTTTCATCTCATTTTCAACAGCACCTCATTATGGTATCAGCGTATGGAGATGGTTGAATCAACAGCTTCTACATTTGTGGATTGGTCTCCGTAGCCCTGTGGAATGACCTGCGAGATCCCCTGATCTTTTCCCACTCTACTTTTACTTGTGCGGCCACTGGTATACATGGAAAAGATTAGAAACAGAAGTTGTTTAAAGGAACGCATTCGAAATGCAATTATTTGCACAACAGATATATCTTGGATTGTTTTAGCCATGAGTGGGGGAGAAGAAGACTTGGTGTGTAGAGAGCAGTGACCAACACGTAGAGAATATTTTGTAAGATTTTCTATTGAACAAACTTTTATATTTAGCTACAGTTTCAAATTTTCCCAATGTACGGTGACTTTTTGGGCACCCTGTGTAACTGCAATTCTGTACGCATAATACAGTGTGAACGGTTACCTTTTACTAAAACCAAAAGAACAATTGAGTACTGTCCGTGATACTTAAAACTGTTGGATAATGATTTGGAAAACCCTGGTCTACATTTAGTTCATTATCTTTTGTGTCAAAAATAATTATCATTCTTCAAAATTTTTCCTTTCCGGAGTAGTGTTCTAAGTTCCCTTTTAAGAACTAAAGCATTAATGTCTTCCATAGTGTGGTCTGGTTATGCAAAATAATGACCCACAGGTGTGCAGAAATCATCTTCCTTATGCTCCTTGATGGTATTTCTGTATAAATTCATCCTTTTTTGCAACTTCTGTCCTGTTTCACCAACTTGCTACATATTTTTTGCATTGCATTTTTGCATTGAATGAGTTACACCACATTACTAGAGATACAATTGTATGAACCTGTGATATTGAATGTTCCATTTATGTATGTGACACTTTTAAATTTTGATTGATTTGGTTGCGCAGTTTGCATCATTTTTTCTTACTGGGTTTGGTTGCTTTATTTGTAACTTCAGAATGAAGTTTTCTTGATTAATTTCTGAGGTTGGGTGGTTGCCTGAAAGCCAGTATTGGAGGTAATTGGAATATTTATTTTAGCGTTCCATCCTCTGTTGTGATGGTCTGTAAATCTTTGAATCCTTTTTCTTCTCTAGTGCTGGATTATATGTGGTTACTGGAGTTACACGGGTATGTTTTTTTTTTTTTTTTTTGTTTTTTTTTTTTTTTTTGTGTGTGTTCCTCCTATTTATTGGAGAAGATTTTCTCTTTGGGTTTTCAAGGCCGTGTTTATGCTTGTATTGATGGTTTTATCCTTATAACCCTTCTTGTGGAAGGAGTCTGCTAGTATTCTGAGATGTTTCTCAGAAGACAGATGATTTCTGTCTTCTGGGTCTGAGCATATCAGTTGTATCTTATGGCCTTGCTGTGTATGATGGGCCGTTTGGTGTGTTGGGGGTGAAAGCTAAAAAACTGTGGTGATAGTTGCATCTGTAAGTGGGTTTCCTGTAAAATTTAGGTATGCAGCTTGTCATCTGAGATGTATGTTGGGGTGTTTAGAAAGTTGGGGTGTGTTTGAATAATCCATTTTTAATTTGTTGGGTGAAAAGTTTTTTGATCAATGTTAAATTGTATTAGATTTTGTTCACCTTCTGTTCGTATGATAAATGCGATATAGCGATAGTATCTATTTGGCTTTAGTTTTATGCTGTTCAGGAGGTTGTCCTCCAGGTCAGCCATAAATAGGTTTGCATATGGGGTGCCATTTTACTTCCTATAGTAGTACCCATTCACTGATGATAGATGTAATTAATAAAAAGTGAAGTAGTTGTGCGTAAGAATGAATTCAATGAGCTGTGTAACATCCTCAGCGCTATATTTGTGGTTTGAAGATAAAAATGTGACACGCAGCAATCCCATCCTTGTGAGGGATGTTTCTGTACGGAGACTCTACAGCCATAGTGACTAGAAGTGTGTTTGGTAATTGCTGTATAGTGTTCAAAAAATCCTTATCTTGCAGGAAACTAGCAGTATTCATGACATCACTTCCAGGTTTTTACATGGAGACCCGATCAGAGCCGAATGCGACGGCCATGCAGGCTGGTTGCCCGGGTCTCCCAGTGGAACGGGAGACCCAGGTGAGCCACGGAAGGTGGCGGGAGGGGGGGGTGCGTCTCCTCCCATCCCTTGTAATTACAGCCGAGTGGCTTCTCCTTACAAGACAGCCGACCATCGGCTATGGACGCCCGTACTGGGGTGATGCTTCTAGCTACAGGCATCACTCCGGTGCAAGCACTTTCCCGAAATATCTGCAATATTGGTAACCTCAGGGGCCGACTCCGATATATCGGGGAAAGTGCATATCAGCCCCCGATAATCAGTCGATCCCTAGTTAACACCCCTGTATGATTTGTTTTGCTGTCTCTACCCCTGTTAAGAAGATTTCATCTCACTTTCTGTCCCTATGACAACTGAATTTTGAAAATTTTGGTTTATTGTGGAAACAAGGATTGGTGATAAAGCTTCAGTGGAAACACCTTTTTCCCATGAGAACTCTTACAGGAGTGAATTTCCCTTCCTAGGGGGAGATTTCTCTTCACTTCCTGTTGTCTCTGTCCATTTGTAAGTAAGAGTCGTTTTTAAGTTGGATGTTTGTAACCCGGGGACCGCCTGTATCTGGAATTGCACTGATAAGTTCTGTATGTAGGTTGGTTGTTGGTGTTTTAATGAGACCTGTTAATTGTTTTAATCTAAAGCCAGCTCTACCCAGACACCTCTAGAGGAAGCCTTGATCCCTCGTGAACTGAATGAGTAGACCTTTTAGTGCACCCCAGGATGTACTTTGAGGCTCCAGGCAGCTTTGCTGGAAACAGGAATTATCCTTGGCAAGGGTAACACAGAATTTTTCATAGGCTGCTTGGACAAGGACAACTATACATATAGCTGTACTAGAAGTGTACTTCTACTTTAAATCTGAAACAGAATTATGTGGCTAAGAATATTGTGCAGTTTGAGACCATTTTTTTTTGTGAATGCCTCCTATTAAGGTTATTAAAGTGTTACTAAACCCAGGAGCCTGCATTCACTATATCTGATCTCTCACAGTACACAGAACATGGAAATGCAATTGTTTTAGAAAAAATAAACTGCTAAATACCTTTTCTCATCAACAGTATAAAGTCGTTTTTATACTTCTATCAGTGTCTGGCCGAGCACTGGTAAAGCTTGTAGGAATTTTCATTCTCCTATCCTGTCCTAGAAGTGCTGCATGACCCCTGACCCTCTGTCTGGACAGTGCTGATTGGCCCTGTGCTGATCTCATACACCCTCCCAAGAAAAATAAAATTTCTCTAGCGCTCATTGACAGACGTAGTCCTCGGTGATACACCACCTTCGGTTATGTTGCCTCCACAGGAGCAGGACTAGACAGGAAATTAAAAAGCTCTGGCCACACCCTAGGGGCAGTCCCAGAGGGTATATCCTCTCTCTCTCTGCCTCAGCAAATCAGTTATTTTCTGTCTAGTTAGGAGTAAGGACCTAGATACCTTGCTGGGATCTTAGGTCCTGGCAAGAATTTTTTCTTAAAGGATTTTTAGACAGCTTTTTTTCTCCAGTGTTCCTGTGAGATCTTCAAGCAAGAAAGCTGAACTGGGCGACGGGCTGGATGTTGAGATCCGGTGGTCACCCCAGTTCAGCCTACGAGCGCGTGCAAACCATAGCTCCGCGCTGGGTCGGCCGCGACAAAGTCCCATTAAAGGACTGTCCACGCGAGTTAAACGTCTCGCTGAAACGCCAAAGACCATGAGTCACGGCGTCCGTATCGGTCGACAGCCCTCCCGCCCCGGTGGAGAGGGGTACTGTCAGGAGTTGGTGCCCGCCTGGTTCCGGTATGGTGAGTAGTATGTTCCCCCTTTTCCCCTGACGGGTCTTGTGGTGAACGCGGGCCCCTCTCTGTATGGTAAGATAGAGTCCCTCTCTATCCTATAACATGTCACAGATCCTCCTACTTTGAGTGTGATTTTATGTGCAAAAAGCCAGGAGGCTTGGTTTGGGAGCTAACAATCTAATTGTATACATGTTAAAAAGATGTAATCTGTGGCATTCTGGGAATCTTACGGTGTTAAGAATAAGCTACCTACCAGTCAGAAGCCACGGACATGTAGACTGCCTTCCTAATCAGATCTCCAGCTATTAGCAGGCCTCCCGAATGGCCATGCGGTCCGCCAGGGCCGGTACCGCCAACCACGCCATATCCCCATGCAGAGAGAGTGTTGTGTGCCCTGCAGCACACCGCTATTCAGTACAGGCCGCCGCCATTTTTTTTGCTGGATCGCACGAGCCGCCATTTTGGCGTAGCCTCGTGTCTCCAGCATGGGGGCGGCCATGTTTGAGGTGATCCAAACACCTCGTGGAGCTTGGGGGAGGCGCCGGAAGGCGTGCAGAGGGCGGAGCCGCCTCCTTTCTTCCTGGGCAGCCAGCCAAAAGACTTCCTGTTTGTCAAGACAGCGCTGTAACCTGTTGCAGTTAAACTCTGAGCATCAAGTGGTGAGCCTGGGGGTCTATCTCTCTCTCTCTCTCTCTCGATCGATAGGGATCCCTAGCAGGTAACACTAAGGGGCTTTTGTGGCGCTGGGGGTCTGGAAAAAAAAAAAAAAAGTTTTTTATTTTTGAATTATATTATCCAGGAAGTGACTGGAATTATCATGGACCCTGCCACACATATTCCCCCACCTGTTTCCCTCGAGGGGGCCACGGGACCCGCCGGTGCACAGAGTATAGAGTCATTTACAGCAATTTTGGAGTCTATGGTGGCTCGGGTGGAGGCGGCCTGTCAGGGACGGGGGTCAAGGAAGCGACCCCCGCCTACCCCTATACTATCTGACACCTCTGACTCTGATTCAGAGATGGTCACTGCAGTTGCAGGTTCCTCTGCAAGGGCTGTTATCCCAGGTAAAGCCCCCTCAGACAGTGAGGAGGACGCTTCTTCTCCTGCTATAATTCAGGAAGAAGCATTGGTGGACGCACTAGTTGTGGCAGTGCAGGAAACCTTAAAACTTGAGGCTTTACCGGCAGAGGCAACTGAAACAGAGATTCCTTTTGGTACTAATAAGCCCATCAAAACGGTGAAGGTTTTTCCTGTACCCAAATGTTTCGGTAATCAGATTAAAGGAGAATGGGAGCATTCTAAACGTACCTTTACTATTTCCAAGCGTATTGCTAGACGCTATCCGTTTGAGGAATCCATCATTAAGAAATGGACGGTACCACCAGTGGTGGATCCACCTATTTCCAGGCTGAATAAAGCCATGGTTATTCCAGTGGAGGACACTTCGTCCTTTAAGGATCCGGTGGATCGAAAGATGGAAGCAGAGTCCCGCACCATCTTCTCTCTGATAGGGTCAGCATTTAGACCAGTAATTGTTATTGGTCTAGTTTCCCAGACACTTACGGAATGGGCGAAAATGGTACGCCAAGATCTTAGGGGAAAAGATATTCCCCAGGAGACATCTGATTTGATGGAACAGATTATACAAGGGCTACAGTTTATCTGTGACGCAGCCCTGGACACTACTCCCTTATTAGGGCATGCATCTAAGTCAGCGGTGATCCTCAGACGTGTGCTGTGGTTAAAATGCTGGTCAGCTGACCTAGGTTCCAAAAAGACCTTGACTAATCTCCCTTTTCAGGGGAATCGTCTATTTGGGGCCAACCTAGATGAAATCATTAAGGATGCCACTGGGGGCAAGAGCACTTTTTTGCCACAGGCTGCTAAAGCTAAGGGACCTCGCAACAAGCGAGGACCTTTCTTTACCGCCCATAAAGGGCGCCCGGCTGGTACTAGCGGGAAAGGCAAGACTCCTCCAGGAGGGTTCAAGAAGGGCTGGTCGGACAAGCAAAGGACCAACCCAGCCAAACCCGAAGCAAAGGAGTACACAGCCTGAAGGTGCGCCCCCACCCGGTTTCAGGGTGGGGGGACGTTTTCACCGGTATTCAGGACATTAGATCGAGCATCAACCACTACTACCGGTGTGATTCTTCCCTTCCAACATTTAAGTACTACAGGAAGCGGTAGTTACCGTTCCCTGAATAGATCTTTTCCTTTACCTTTTCCTAAGATTAGTCCCGATACCTCACAGGAATCGGATCTGGTTGACCAGATAGGCCAAGTAGCCTCTAGTCGGGTGACTTCAGTCCCTGAGGTTCAACCAGAAAAGATCACCTTTCCTGATAACAATCAGGTATCTGATAAATGTGTGGGAACAGAAAACGACCAGACTTTCTCGGATGGTCGGGGCCAGATACCTCTAGGGACGCCTGGTTCAGATTCTATCAGCGCCAGTGGTCCTAGAAATTCTAGGCTGGCCTCCTCAAGCCGGCCTGGCCGACTTGGACATGTTAGTCGTAGACGTTCCGTGGGAACTTCGTCTCAGGGAGTGTCTGTGGTCTCAAGGACCAATTTACCATCATGCTTTACAGTCGCTGGGTTTAATGGCCTGGCCATTGAGACCCAAGTACTGAAGGACAGAGGTTTGTCTACTTCAGTCATTCCTACCCTTATTAAAGCAAGGAAAGCGACTTCCAGCAAAGTCTATTATCACACATGGAAGACTTATATTGCGTGGTGCGAATCTTTAGGATTTCCTCCACGTACCTATTCGGTGACTCGAATATTGGCCTTTTTGCAACAAGGGGTTGAGCAGAAGCTAGCCTTGAGCACCATCAAGGGTCAAGTTTCAGCATTAGCAATCTTCTTTCAGAAACCTTTAGCTACCAAGTCCTTGGTGCGGAATTTCATCCAGGGGGTGCGGCACCTGGCTCCTCCAGTCCGCGCGCCCTTACCGCCCTGGGATCTTAATTTGGTTTTGTCGGTTCTACAGAAACCTCCCTTTGAAAACATCAGGGAGATTCCCTTGCTTACTTTATCCCAGAAGGTGGCCTTCTTGGTGGCTATTACTTCTGCTCGCAGGGTGTCAGAACTGGCTGCATTATCATGCCAGTCCCCATACCTAGTGATTCATAGGGATAAGGTAGTACTTCATCCTAAGCCATCTTTTCTTCCTAAGGTGGTTTCAGATTTTCATCTGAATGAAGATATTGTACTACCTTCCTTGTGTCCTTAGCCCAAGCATCATCGGGAACATGCGTTGGATTCCTTAGATGTGGTTCGGGCAATCAGGGTATACCTGAAAGCTACGGAATCTTTCCGTAAGACGGATTCACTTTTTGTGATCACGGATGGCCCCAGAAAGGGTTTGCCTGCATCTGCCGCGACCATTGCCAAATGGATTAGACAAACGGTGGTACAGGCTTATTCTATTAAGGGTCAGAGTCCTCCGTTCCCTGTTAGGGCGCACTCCACTCGAGCGCTCAGTACTTCCTGGGCCTTTCGCCATCAGGCGTCAGTGGTCCAGGTATGTAAGGCGGCCACCTGGTCGTCGGTACATACCTTTACAAAATTCTATAAAATTGATGTGACTGCATCGGCGGATGCCTCATTTGGCCGCAAGGTTTTGCAGGCCGCAATTTTGAGGAGACCGGTGGTCTACCTCGAGGGTTTTTTTCTGTTTGAAAAAAAAAAATAAAAATTTTTCTCTTTTTTTGTTGAGTCTCATCATTAAGGATGAGCATTGTAAACTTCTAGTTGGCACCGGTTGGGCCTTCTAGATTGGGATTTGATTTCATTTTCCCACCCCTCAGTTGTGATACTGCTCTGGGACGTCCCGAAGGTGGTGTATCACCGAGGACTACGTCTGTCAATGAGCGCTAGAGAAAAATGGATTTTTGTAAAATCTTACCGTAAAATCCTTTTCTCTTAGCTCATTGACAGACGTAGTCCCCGCCCCTCTGTTTTTTGAGTTGGGTTAAAATCTCTAAAGACTGCTTTTTCACATAACTGATTTGCTGAGGCAGAGAGAGAGAGGATATACCCTCTGGGACTGCCCCTAGGGTGTGGCCAGAGCTTTTTAATTTCCTGTCTAGTCCTGCTCCTGTGGAGGCAACATAACCGAAGGTGGTGTATCACCGAGGACTACGTCTGTCAATGAGCTAAGAGAAAAGGATTTTACGGTAAGATTTTACAAAAATCCATTTATATCTAGCAATACACACCAAGCTGAGCATGTGAAGAGTGCCTTCAAGGCTCTGTTCTATAAGCAGATGGTTTGAGGACTGTGGAAGAAGGGGAGGTTTAGAGAAGACAGGATTAAAAGCCTTTTTACACAATGCAGAGGTTTAACCCCTTAGGTTCCACAGTGAGTATAACAAGCATGCTTTACTGCATATACAAATTGATTTTACGGTTGTGGGTTTAGTAACACTTCAAACTGTAATATACGACCAAGCCTTCAGTTTTTTTTCTGATGTGTAGCAAAAAATCAGTCCAAAGAAGCAGCTGTAACTGTTTGACCAGACAGGAAGAGGGGAACAATCTGAAACAAGGAAATACAAAAATAAACATTTGACAGGTGTTCTCATCTTCCTTCTGTCTGTGTTGCTTTTGGCAAATTCCCCTCACTTCCAGTCTGGTAAAAGGTTGTCAATAGAACTAATAGGCGAGATTAAATCTCTCTAACAGAGTGCTGGAAGTCAGTAAAAACCTGACAGGAGTTCTAACCTTTTTGTATTCTATCCAAATATCTTAGTTGAACATAACGTTGAAAGATTCCTCAGATAACCTGACAGTGCTTCAAAACCATAATACAGAGGGATAAATATAATATAGCCCATATTGATCCAGTGCCAGTAAAATAGGTTTTACTAGTGTTCTATATGGGAGCAGTACAGTCATAAAAAGACCTTGATGAATTAGTCAATCCAAAATAAATACCATTACTGTTGTTGGCTAGGATTTGAGCCTTTACTATTTTTTACCAGGCAGTAATGATTGAAGTGCAGTAACCAATTGAAACCAATCAGGAGTCAGTTTGAGTAAATTCTATTTCCTGTGTTAGTGGACTTTGCTTATGGTCAGGAGTACTTATTAGCTGATATAACCAATATCTTGCAGACTTGGGTAAACCGCAAAATACACCTGAATTACCTGTATGAAAACGGTTTTACTTGCCAAATGATCTGTATTCCTCCCCATCTGGTCTTGAGATTTACATAGCTCTGTCACAGTCCACAGTCAGTCTGGTGGCCTGATTTTATTTTTTTATTCTCCTGCAATAAGTGGTTATAAAAGTTCAGGTGTGTGTGTGTGTGTGTGTGAATATAGATAGATATGTAGCTAGATTTTGGTCTCATCACTCCAAATAACTTTGTGCCAGAAGGTTTGAGGCTTGTCTCGGTGCTGTTTGGCGTATTGTAAGTGGGATACTTTGTGGTAGGGATCAACCGATTATCGGCAAAGCCGATATATCGAGAGCCGATATGTACTTTCCCCGGTTATATAGGAATATTTCGGAAAGTGCTTGTACCGGAGTGATGCCTGCAGCTAGAGGCATCACCCCAGTACCGGCATCTATAGCCGACGGTCGGCTGTCTTGTAATGACACCGGGAGACCCAGGCAACCAGCCTGCACGGCTGCCGAAGACCCGATCAAAGCAACTTTGGGAAGGCTGTCCACAACGTTTAGGAGTGTGTCTAGGGGAATGTTTTAACATTCTTCCGAAAGTGCATTTGTGAGGTCAGGCACGGATGTAGACGAGAAGGTCTGGCTCACAGTCTCTGCTTGAATTCATCCCAAAAGGTGCTCTATGGGGTTGAGGTCAGGTATCTGTGCAGGCCAGTCAAGTTTCTCCACCCCAAACTCACCCATCCATGTCTTTATGGACCATTCTTTGTGCACTGGTCCAAATCATGTGGTGGGAGGGGAATATGGTGTGGGGTTGTTTTCCAGGCGTTGGGCTTGGCCCCTTAGTTCCAGTGAAGGGGACTCTTTAGGCATCAGCATACCAAAACATTTTGGACAATTTTATGCTCCCAACTTTGTGGCAATAGTTTGGGTAAGTATTTAGGGGGAGCTGCACATTTTAAGTTTCTTGTATTGGCAGTAGCCACAGAAAATATGCTTGAATTTCAGAAGACATGGATATAACAAAGTTTATAAATCTGGGTCTTCGATCATCATTTAATATGACTACAGATGTAAATTTTTGTTTCCTTTATTCTCCCCAGAGATTTATACCCTGTACAGTGTTCCACTATGTGGTCCATGGCCAAGGCCTCAGAACATTTCCTAAATCCTCCTTAAGTTGCATAGTAGAGCATTCTTCTAACCGTGTTCTCATATGTTTTTCCAAAATATTATCCCAAAAATAGCAGGGTTACTCCTGATTTCCGAATAGTGGGCGGAGTCATGCTAACCATATGTTTTTATTGGCCTAACGACCACCTGTACATCCAGAACTGCTGGTATATCGTATAGACAACCTAATATTATACACCAGGCGTATTGAATTTAAATTCATGAGGTCCAGTCAGTAAAATTTTCTTCCAGCTGATGTCCAAAAATCAGCCCAGACCCCCAGGGTCGGTTCACAACTCTGTGGTTGGGGAATGTGCGATATTGCAAGCCTTCCTGGCCCAGAGAAATGCACTTTAGCAATTCTTAATGGCACCCCCACACATTGGCGCCTACAGCACATTTTCGCATTGCACCAAACCACATGCAGCTTGGTGGGGTGCAATTTAAAAAAAAAAAGGTTGGGACTTCTTTCCTTGCTTTCCTCACAGGTAGGGCAGCCCATGAAAATGAATAGGCTGCCCTACCCACTACATGCACGTGCAAAAACGCATGCACTGATCTGAATCGAGCCTCATATCAAAATCCTGTTTTTACATCAGCATCCACAGTCCCCTCTTCACATCTGTCGCTCCCCTTCACATCAAAATCCCCCCTTTACATTACTGTCCTCAGTCCCCCCCTTACATTACTGTCTTCAGCTCCCCACATTATCGGCTATCACATTACTGTCCTGAGCCCCCCAGTACTGTCCTCAATGACTCAATGTTTCTCATCATTACTGTTCTAAGCCATGTCATTACTGTACGTATCAAATTGGAGTTCAACTGTATCCACAAGTGTCTTATGGGTTGAGGGGATCAGGCTGTGCACTGTGTATATGTCTGCTATGAGTATAATTGGTTATTAGGCTTCTGAATCTACAGCGTCCAGTAAACACGTTAAAAGGTCCTGAGGTATAATTATGGAGGATGAGATTGTGTTAATTATCTGCATCTAATATCTGGTTTATTCTGGACATCTCCATAGCATGAGTGTTGAGTCTCCCTGGTCTTTGGGACATAGTGGGGAGTTATACTTGCCCCATTGGTGTAATTGTAACAGGGTCCTAATACACCCGATGTAGGAGATACATACTACAGTAGATTAGTCAACTTTTTTTTTTTTTTAGTGTAGATGTGAGATCTGAGGTCTTTGACCCCAGATCCCACATTAAAGAGGTCCTGTCATGCTTATTTCTATTACAAGAGATGTTTACATTCCTTGTAATAGGAATAAAAGTGATCAAAACTTTTTTTTTTTTTTTTTAAAGGAGTGTGTAAAAATAAAAGCTAGAATAGGGAAAAAAATAAAATAAAGCGCCCGTCCCCTTTGGCTCACGCGAAGCAGCTAACACATACAAAAGTCGCTCCCACATATGTAAACAGTGTTCAAACCACACATGTGAGGTTTCGCCATGATCATTGGAGCAAGAGCAATAATTTGAGCCCTAGGCTGCCTCTGTAACTGTAAACTGGTAACCTGTAAAAAATTTTTTAAAGTGTTGCCTATGGGGATTTTTAGGTACCAATGTTTGTCGCTATTCCACTAGCGTGCGCATTTTTGAAGCATGACATGTTGGGTATCTATTTACTCGGCGTAAAATTGCGCTTGTAAGACCACTGCGCAAGTGTGATAAAAAATATTGCAGCCATCTTCATTTTATTCTCTAGGGTCTCTGCTAAAAAGAAATATACAGCTGCAAGAAAAAGTATGTGAACCCTTTGGAATGATATGGATTTCTGCACAAATTGGTCAAAAAATGTGATCTGATCATCATCTAAGTCACAACAATAGACAATCACAATCTGCTTAAACTAATAACACACAGAGATGTCAGCCAACTGGAGTCCAATCGATGAGATTGGAGGTGTTGGTTACAGCTGCCCTGCCCTATAAAAAACAGACAACAGTTCTGGGTTTGCTTTTCACAAGAAGCATTGCCTGATGTGAATGATGCCTCACACAAAAGAGCTCTCAGAAGACCTACGATTAAGAATTGTTGACTTGCATAAAGCTGGAAAAAGTTATAAAAGTATCTCCAAAAGCCTTGCTGTTCCTCAGTCCATGGTAAGACAAATTGTCTATAAATGGAGAAAGTTCAGCACTGCTTCTACTCTCCCTAGGAGTGGCCGTCCTGTAAAGATGACTGCAAGAGCACAGCGCAGACTGCTCAATGAGGTGAAGAAGAATCCTAGAGTGTCAGCTAAAGACTTACAAAAGTCACTGGCAAATGCTAACATCCCTGTTAGTGAGTCTACACTACGTAAAACACTAAACAAGAATGGATTTCATGGGAGGATACCACAGGGGAAACCACTGCTGTCCAAACAAAACATTGCTGCACGTTTACAGTTTGCACAAGAGCACCTGGATGTTCCACAGCAGTACTGGCAAAATATTCTGTGTACAGATGAAACCAAAGTTGAGTTGTTTGGAAGAAACACACAACACTATGTGTGGCGAAAAAGAGGCACAGCACACCAACTTCAAAACCTCATCCCAACTGTGAAGTATGGTGGTGGGGGCATCATGGTTTGGGGCTGCTTTGCTGCGTCAGGGCCTGGACGGATTGCTATCATCGAAGGAAAAATGAATTCCCAAGTTTATCAAGAGATTTTGCAGGAGAATTTAAGGCCATCTGTCTATCATATGAAGCTCAACAGAAGATGGGTGTTGCAACAGGACAATGGCCCAAAGTATAGAAGCAAATCAACAACAGAATGGCTTAAACAGAAGAAAATACGCCTTCTGAAGTGGCCCATTTAGAGTCCTGACCTCAACCCGATTGAGATGCTGTGGCATGACCTCAAGAAAGCGATTCACACCAGACATCCCAAGAATATTGCTGAACTGAAACAGTTCTGTAAAGAGGAATGGTCAAGAATTACTCCTGACCGTTGTGCACGTCTGATCTGCTACGACAGGAAACCTTTGGTTGAAGTTATTGCTGCCAAAGGAGATTTAAAGCGGAGTTCCGGGCACAAAAAAGATTTTTTTTTTTTGTGCCCCTCCGCTAGGTATGCCGCACCTGAAAAGGAATTGGATAGTTATTTTTTTTTTTTTTGTTTACTCACCTTTTTATTGACGATCGTAAATACTCACCTATGACAGCTTCCTCCTCCAGCGCCGCGGCTCACCCCGTCACTTCCTGCCTCGCGATGATTCCTGGGAGCTAAACGTCATAGCTCCCAGGAATCAATGCGCCGCACCGGCCCCGCTCGTCATTTCCGGGCGACGCCGCATTCCCCTGCTAAACAGCTTCTGGGCATGCCCAGAAGCTGTTTAGGAATGTGCGGCGCCGCACCGGAAGTGACGAGAGGGGCCGGTGCAGCGCATTCTGGGACACGAAGACGCGGAAGAAGACGGAGAAGAGGACCGCGCCGGCTTCAGCTGCCCACAACCGAGATGGAAACGCTGTGGAAGAAAACTTCTAAGTAAGTATTTCTTAAAGGTAAGTGCGAACCGGGACAGATCAGAGGCTAGCCATTGTGGAATGTGCTAGCCCTGACTGTCCCGGGGGTATGTTCAAAAAAAAAACGATTCTCTGCCCGGAACTCCGCTTTAACCAGTTATTAAAGCCAAGGGTTCACATACTTTTTCCACCTGCACTGTGAATGTTTACATGGTGTGTTCAATAAAAACATGGCCAAATTTCATTCTTTGTGTGTTATTATTTTAAGCAGACTGTGATTGTCTATTGTTGTGACTTAGATGATGATCAGATCACATTTTATGACCAATTTGTGCAGAAATCCATATCATTCCAAAGGGTTCACATACTTTTCTTGCAGCTGTATAATGTTTGGGGGTTCTAAGTAATTTTTTAGCAAAAAAAAAACTGATTTAACTTGTGCACAAGTGTCAGAAAAAGGCCTGATCCGGAAGTGGTTAATAAGGGTGAAAAAAACCCCATAAATAACACTTGTTGATTTTGCCAGAAGTCTAGTGAGCTGATAACTTTCTGTGCATTACTGTCTGTGCTGCACTCCTAAAGGGCATGTAAACCCTTACAAGGAACTTCTCCTATTTGGTCTATTAAATTATTCAAGGATTGTGTTTGATAATTGAAGAAAAAAAAACTGTCACTCATGTCAGAAATTCACAGCTTTCTTGTGTTCTCTGCACACTTCCCGTATTATCTTAAGCAGCCTTCTAGTCATTATCTTGGACTATAGAACGATTACCTTCCTGTTGTAGAAGTTGGGGGGGTGGTATAGTAGTTTAGCAAAAGACAATTAGACATGGCTGACACCACTCGGTCCACAAAAATGGTTTGCTGTCAGCCTGCAACAGGACTTACGAGCTGAATAGCAGATCTACAGATATGTTTATTAACTTGTAGTATTTTAAAGAGATAAAGGAGGGCAAATGTGCATGTATGGCTGTAATGTACTGCATATAGGTTTGTTTCTTTTTTTTTTTTATTTACTTTTGTGTTGGCATATGCTTTAAGAGAAATAGAGGAGATATTCTGTAGTCTTGTCCTAGGGGTGACAATGCTGCCCCTCCATAGATACTGTACAATGAGCGAGTGTTGTCATCCTAACACAGGAATTATTACTGACAGGATCACCAGATGTACAGTGCCTTGCGAAAGTATTTGGCCCCCTTGAACTTTGTGACCTTTTGCCACATTTCAGGCTTCAAACATAAAGATATAAAACTGTAATTTTTTGTGAAGAATCAACAAGTGGGACACAATCATGAAGTGGAACGAAATTTATTGGATATTTCAAACTTTGTTAACAAATAAAAAACTGAAAAATTGGGCGTGCAAAATTTACTTTCAGTGCAACAAACTCTCTCCAGACGCTCAGTGAGGATCTCTGAATGATCCATTGTTGACCTAAATGACTAATGATGATAAATAGAATCCCCCTGTGTGTAATCAAGTCTCTGTATAAATGCACCTGCACTGTGATAATCTCAGAGGTCCGTTTAAAGCGCAGAGAGCATCATGAAGAACAAGGAACACACCAGGCAGGTCCGAGATACTGTTGAGGAGAAGTTTAAAGCCGGATTTGGATACAAAAAAATTTCCCAAGCTTTAAACATCCCAAGGAGCACTGTGCAAGTGATAACATTGAAATGGAAGGGGTATCAGACCACTGCAAATCTACGAAGACCTGGCCGTCCCTCTAAACTTTCAGCTCATACAAGGAGAAGACTGATCAGAGATGCAGCCAAGAGGCCCATGATCACTCTGGATGAACTGCAGAGATCTACAGCTGAGGTGGGAGACTCTGTCCATAGGACAACAATCAGTCGTATAAACTGCACAAATCTGGCCTTTATGGAAGAGTGGCAAGAAGAAAGCCATTTCTTAAAGATATCCATAAAAAGTGTTGTTTAAAGTTTGCCACAAGCCACCTGGGAGACACACCAAACATGTGGAAGAAGGTGCTCTGGTCAGATGAAACCAAAATCAAACTTTTTGGCAACAATACAAAATGTTATGTTTGGCGTAAAAGCAACACAGCTCATCACCCTGAACACACCATCCCCACTGACAAACATGGTGGTGGCAGCATCATGGTTTGGGCCTGCTTTTCTTCAGCAGGGACAGGGAAGATGGTTAAAATTGATGGGAAGATGGATGGAGCCAAATACAGGACCATTCTGGAAGAAAACCTGATGGGAGTCTGCAAAAGACCTGAGACTGATACGGAGATTTGTCTTCCAACAAGACAATGATCCAAAACATAAAGCAAAATCTACAATGGAATGATTCACAAATAAACATATCCAGGTGTTAGAATGGCCAAGTCAAAGTCCAGACCTGAATCCAATCGAGAATCTGTGGAAAGAACTGAAAACTGCTGTTCACAAACGCTCACTGAGCACGAGCTGTTTGGCAAGGAGGAATGGGCAAAAATGTCAGTCTCTCGATGTACAAAACTGATAGAGACATACCCCAAGCGACTTACAGCTGTAATCGCAGCAAAAGGTGGCGCTACAAAGTATTAATTTAAGGGGGCTGAATAATATTGCACGCCCAATTTTTCAGTTTTTTATTTGTTAAAATTTGAAATATCCAATAAATTTAGCTCCACTTCATGATTGTGTCCCACTTGTTGATTCTTCACCAAAAATTAGTTTTATATCTTTGTTTGAAGCCTGAAATGTGGCAAAATGTCGAAAAGCTCCAGGGGGCCGAATACTTTCGCAAGGCTCTGTAAATAAAGGGAAAAAAAGTCTAAGGGTCTGCGTAACAGATCTGGATAGGTTTGAGATTTGGACCATTGGGGTTACTGTTCAGTGTAGAAAGTTTCATAGAGAGAACCACTGCTTACAAAGTTCTGGCCTTTCAGTACATACCATAATTCTAAGGAGGGTGTTTAACCAAGCGGGTTTATAAAGCAGTAATTCTGATATTCACTGCCGTTGAATCTTCCAGGGGCATTCATTTCAGTGACAGTTTCACGCTAAGGCCAGCCATATATGGGTCGAAGTTCTTTCGAAAATCTTCTTTTTTGTTTGAATTTTGCACCATTAGGGAGAACATCAAATTTGAGTGATCAGGCATGTTGGAAATTTTTTGAAAAATTAATGATTTTCTAATCAATGATGGGAGAATAATGTGAGAAGAATAATCCAAAAAAGAAATGCGCATGAAAATAAAGGAAAGAAAATTCATGGGAAGAGAGTAAAATCCCCAGCCACTAAAATTCTTTTCTGTAGCAACATGGGGTGAAATTAAAGGCTTGGTTGGTCAAATTTCAAAATCAATGATGGCACCATCGGATCACAAAATACACACACATTTTCTGATTTTCGAAATAAAGTTTGTTTGGAATTCGACCCATGTATGGCCTACATTACGAATTGTCCTTCCTACAGCAATAAGAGGAAGAGTTCCTCCAGTCTCCATTAACCACATCCAGTCCGGCCAATAGCAGAATGATGGCCGGGCGGTGGTTCCATTATCTTGACTGGGCGTTGTATGACATCCAGCAGGATAGGCCGCTCGTGCGCGCTCCCGGGGTTGCGTGGCGATTGGTAGTGCGATGTGTCGCTCTGACACTGCATCTCCGATCTTGGTAAAGAGCCTATGACGTAGGCTCTTTACCATGTGATCAGCTGTGTCCAATCACAGTTTAACCAGCAAGTGACAGTTATGGGCTTTCCTCTATTCGGTGACCGTGTGAGTAGAGGAGAGCCGATAAGCGGCCTCCTTATCCGTGCCGCCTCATCAGTGAAGGAGAAAACTTACTAACAAAATTTTATAACAAGCGAAGAAAAATGGTTTTGTTTTTTTTGTTTTTTTAAATATTTTTGGTCTTTTTATATTTGTTTAACAAAAAATAAAAAACAAAGTGGTGATCAAATACCACCAAAAGAATGCTCTAGTTGTGGGAAAATTTTTTAAAAATGTCATTTGGGTAAAGTGTTGCATAACTGCGCAATTGTTATTCAAAGTGTGACAGAGCTGAAAATTGGCCTGGGCAGGAAGGGGGTGAAAGTTCCCATGGATTGAAGGGGGTAAAGTATAACTAAAGAAAAAACTCTTACGTTCCAGGTCCCTTCGTCTTTGGTCTTCAGATACCTACAATTCTCCCATGCCTTCAGGTCCCAGTTTCCGTCCGGGGGCTCTCAGATGGTCCAATCAGACCTAGAGAGGGTTTTGAGGTACGATTGCTCGGGGAGGGCGGTGTTGACCCTCTACGCGCATCTCCTTCGGGTCCACTCTCCGAAACTCACTGGTCTCCTTGCTCGCTGGACCAGGGATGTCCCGGACTTGGACCAGGAGGACTGGATTAACATGTGGGAACAACCATTTCAAATGTTAGTTTCTCTTTGTGACAGACTTATCCAATTCAAGATTGCCCATCTCACCCCGCACCGGATGCAAAAGATCCATGCTTCCCACTCTCCGGAGTGCTGGCGGTGTGGCCAGGTCCCGGGGGATTTCCTCCACATTTTCTGGACCTGCCCCCACCTTTCTGCATTCTGGTCTGGGGTGCTCCATATGATCAGCCGGGTCTCCTCTGTTTCGCTGGATCCTTACCCGAGGATCTGTCTCTTGGGACTGCTCGATGACTTGGTGACCCGGGTGGCGGACTGGACGTTGCTTGGCCTTTTACTTTTTTATGCCAGGAAATCTATTGTACTTCACTGGCGACGACGCTCCCCACCCACGGTGCACCAGTGGCGGGTCTTGGTGAACTCGGTTCTTCCCCTATACAAAGACACGTATGCCCACAGGGGGTGCCCCAGAAAGTTTGACAAAGTATGGTCCAGATGGTTGGCTGACTCATCCACAGCTGGCAGCGATTGAGGGGGGCCTCGCCCTATGGTTCTGTACGGTCTGATGTTCCTTATCCAAGTGCACAGTTGTACCCTGGGGTGATGGGGGATTTTTCAGGTCTACTATAATGCCACCTGGGTGGGTCTTGTGGGGCCCTTTGCACTAGCTACATGATCTGTTGTTTGCTCTTATGTGTCTTCTTCTCAGGGCCCGTGCATCATTATATCTACTGTACTCTATATTGGACCCCTGCGTGGGTACTATTCCTTACATGCCTACATGACTAGTAGATTCGGCTCCTGTCTGAGCCTTTGCACCGTTGTTTGTTTAATTTGTTTTGTTTTTTTATGTTTATATTTCAATAAAAAGATTTTCAAAAAAAAAGAAAAAAATTAGTTTTGGATAGAATGAGGAGGAATTAGAACCCCTGTCAGGTTTTTATTGCAGTCTGTGTCCCCATTAGGTAGATGCACCCCTTTTTTTTGTGTTTACCGTTATCACTTAATGTGAAATAAAAACCCTGAACAAGAATAGAGGGAAAATCTTCTGATGGGGAACCTGGCTCTGATGACCACTTTGAATGATGACGTCGCTTTGGTTGGATTTCCTCTAACTGCTTTGGCTATGGGACAGGAAGTAAAGGGCGATCCCCTATGGGACACAGATGACAAAAATAAAACTGTCAGTGGTTATGGTCCTCCTCCTTTAAGCTGGCCATAGATAGTTCAAATCTGCTGCTAAACCGACCGATATTCGATTCCATCTATGGGCAGGCTGATTGTATCCAAGTTGATCCATTGATTGACTTGGGTACAACTAGCATGTTGGATTTCTTAATGAAGGTATTGAAGGTCAGCGCAACTTAAATTTACGCTAACACCTATACCTTTTATTATCACTGAAGAAGTCACCCCTTCTTGTCTAGCTGCAGCTCCTTTATAAAATGAAGTTATTCAAATCTATTTACTACCATAAGCGCAGGTACCCACATTGAATTCATGTTGAATTTCTTGCATGCGATTATTGCAAGCAGCTATAGCTGCAAGTTTCTTTACTTGTATTGAGCTTCCAGATTCTCCATACTGCAATAGAGAAATAATCCAACCATAGTCCCTGGTTAAAATATTTAGTCTCAATGTCCTTTTTATCTCTGTAGGTCATCTGGATCCAGGACTGTCTTCATGTGATAAATTACCCCCTAGCGAGACCCAGAATAACGAGGGTGAAATAAACATTGCATCTTCGGGCAGCGAGGTGGAGATAGTCGGGGTTCAAGAAAACGCAAGGTATGTCAGTGACTGGGAGTCTTTTGGATTGCCAGTCCAGCTTCAAGTGTCCGCTTTGGATAGAGTAAAGAATAATTTGAGTCTCACTCAGTTTCTCCCCCTTAAGAATGTTTACTTACCCTCCATGTGTGGACACAACATGAAATGAGAGGAAATGCTTCCTAAATAAGGGAAATCCCCTCCTAGACAGTTGCCACAAAACCAGTGTCCGAATGTAAGATTTTTCCTATTCTTCCTGCTCTGGTCTACCTCACTTTCAGTACCTATATGTAGGGCTGAGCTGAGGGGTAGGCAGAAGAGCAGATGCCTTGGGCTGCGGGTGCAAAATGGGCCGTACCTGCAACCTTTGATGCTGAAGTAGTTTTTGGAGTGATGGGCACTTTGGCCTTTTTTTCTTTGTTCTCAAGGATCTTGTTCTGAAACTGCCTCCTGGCATTTTCCGGAAAATCTTGTGTCTTAAGCGAGATAATGTATTATTTGCTTATTGTAATAATGGTCACCAAGATTTTTCTAAACCGCCCCAAAAACTACACCGGTTCAGCCTTATCGTTGCCTTGGGGCTCTTTTAGGCCATGGTAAGTTAACATTATGCACATGTCGTCATGCAATGTCTGAAAAGTATATATCAATTGATTACCTTTCTCTTTCTTCCCACAAGGTTTGTCCACCCCCGGGGCGGAGTTATACAGAGAGTATCATCATGGAAGCATGCAGCTGGCTCCCAGTATAACAGCTCCCACCAAACGCCATCATGGACAGGGGTGACTCCCCAGCAGAACTGGACTGCCCCTCCAGAAGTAGTTGACCTAACTCTGGACGAAGATTCAAGGCGCAAATATTTACTGTAAAGCCGGGCCCTCCCTGTTTCTGTCCCCATTTCCCCTTTTCCTCCGGCACAATCCTTCCATTGAGGTTACACATGCTCTCTTCCAGGAGTCCGGGAATTTTTATGGTTTGATGACCCATGCATTAACAAGCACATTTAGTAATTTTATTTTTTTTATTTTATTTTTTTCTTCACCTAAGCGGCTGGCCAAATCCAATTTTAGATTACTACCCTTCCCTACCCTCCCCTGAATTGCAATACCTGTCCAGAATCATCAAGGTATAAAGCACCTTTCAGTTTTTCCCTTATTGCTAATTTAAATGCTTTGTTTATTAAAAAAAAAAATAATATATGCATAAGTATTTATACTGTATGATTAGAAATAAAAATTGATAAGGATGCTTCCTCAGCACATCAAGCAAGCTCAACCCCCCCTTGTTTGCTATTGGAGTTTTTAGTTCAGGGATATTTCTATGTATCAAGGTAGCCATATTCTGACTGATTATGCCACCTTTAATCCTCTGGTGTCAGGTGGAAGGACAGCCATGTCGGGGCACAAAATGGCTGCTGCTGTTGTGTACAGGAGGTAACATGTAATGGGACTTTGTCGTAAAGTTTTCTTAAAGCAGAAATGTACTCTCCTTCAGTCCAGGAATGCGATGTCCTGGAGCTCTTTGCCGGCCACTGACATCTTTGGGCGGCTGCCTTCCGGGTCTTCATTCCCATATGCTGTCATTGGCTGGGCTGAGATGTCATCGCTCCTGTGCAGGAGTCCCATCAGCTTTGGCATTGCCGAATTTGTACAATGGTGGGGAGGGGGTAGGCAGGCAAGTCAATTTAATGCGGAAGAGACAAAGCATGTCTCTTCTGCATTAAAAATCTTGCTTGTTCGCTTTTTTAAGCACAAAGTTCCTCTTAAAGCTTTGATGCAAGCAGTCATTAACTGATTTCATCCCCCACGTACTATCTTCTCAGACACTGAGGCTGGACCAATACATGGAGTTATGACCCCAGATCTAGCATGAGGCAGTTGAGTCAGTAATTAGCTGCATTAGAGTCCAGTAACACAAGTTTCTGGACATTTGACTGAGCCAGTTTAAAGGAGATTTCCTTTACAAATGGGGAACCCCCCCCCCAATCAGTTTTTTGTAAGTCACATTAGGAATCTCATTCAGCTGTCCTGAATTTGTGTGGTCCTATCTTCAAGCCTATCACAGATCTTGGTCTTCTGGTGCAAGAGTGACCGCTTGCAGTCTAATATTCTGCAGGTGGGGTCAAATTTTGATTGAGCCGGACGTTCAGTGCCTTAAAGTGGTTGTAAACCTTAGACATGAAATATGAAGCATATACCTCCTATAGTGTGTACTTGTCTCAATTAAGAGCACTACGTTTCATTTATGTCTTCTGCTTTGTTCCTCTGCAATCAGCATGATCCTGACACCAAGAGAAACATGGTGACAGGGGAGGGACCTCCAGCTCATTGACAGCCTCAGCTCTGTACCTGTGTGGAGAGGGGTGTGTTTCTTCCCTCCAATCAGCACTCAGAGCTTTTCTCACCCAGCTCTGCAGAGTGTGACTTCAGCTCTCCACCACCTTTTTTTTCTGAATTCTCAGGCAAGCTTTATAAATTCAGTACTTTGAACAGATGTAGAGAAGAGATGGCTGCAGATAGGTATACAACTTATGTAGGAGGATTTGTTTCATCTGTGTATTACCTGAGGCAAGTCGCTTTACTGGGTATATGTAAGGCTTTACAACCACTTTAACTGAACTTCAAGCTGTCGGGACAATAGGAGCAGTCCCTTGTGTGGCTGTACAAACTACCCTTACTTTTTCTTACCAAAGCAGGTAATGGTTACTATTTGAAACTGCCTGCACCATACATGTGGCCTTTTTTGGCAGATTAGGCCTTAAAGCAGAACTCCAAGAATATATAAAGCAATTACTTTGCTAACCTGTTAGGCATCCATTAA
This sequence comes from Pelophylax lessonae, assembly GCF_965119305.1. Lineage (NCBI taxonomy): Eukaryota > Metazoa > Chordata > Amphibia > Anura > Ranidae > Pelophylax > Pelophylax lessonae. The sequence goes on along the minus strand of NC_138768.1, from coordinate 49,231,086 downwards.
TGAACGATGAACTGCATTAAACAGAACTAGTATAGGTTAATACATTTTTCTAAGATTTCTGTAGTCCTCAGCACAGCAGACTGGGAGGAGGGGGGCTATTACTGCACACTTTTCAATAATTCATGGTACCAGTCTTGGCACTCTTACCAGGTTGAACATGCTTGCAGGAGGAAAGAGCAGAGGGGTGTGACCTCCTCTGTATGTGGCTTTTCCTTTTGTTGCCCAATACCTCACTGTGGCAGAAGAGGTCCCTTTAATGCCCTTGGGGAGGTGGGGTGTTATAGTAACTCTCATAGAGCCCTGTTATATCTGAGTGGAATAGCTGTGATATCTGTTTTACTTCATAGTTGCACTGTAGCTGTAGATTGAGATAGAGAATTTGGAAGAAAAGGTTTTGCAGGAAAAGCCATATTGCTACAGGAATCTCCACTTTAAATTATCCCACTTGAAGGCTCCCCTGCAGTTATCGCTATGGACTGGCAGTAGTGCCAGTGGTCTTCACTGTTACATAACAGCCTTTAATTACATGGTTGCAAAGAGCAGAATGACAGATTAATTTTGATGAGTTGCAGAACATTTGTGGTTTGCCTCATTTAATAATGACCCAAGTTTTGTATCCAAAGAATTTGTTTTAAACAAAGACAAAGTTGGCTTTTCTTTTGAAGTTCCATTTTCTTGTGTTCTGTCAACTACCATACTTGCTTCCAAAGTATTTTAAATGGCAAGTCCCTTCACAGATAATTATTTCACTGTTTGGAGGACTCAACATACTTCTTCAAGACACCACTCTTGTTTTGAAGGCAGTGAAAAGTAGTGGTTATTTTACATACTCAGTCTCTCTTAGTGTTGGTGGGCTTGGAACCAGAAAAGTCGTTGGGCTTCCCCATCTTGGTGGCCTCCGTTTGGGTGAGGATGATGCCTTATTTTAGTAAAATAACTGAGCTTGGGTACAGATAATAAAAAGACCAGCTGCTCTTTATATCCATAAGTGACCCGAAGTAGAGCAGGTAAACTCTAATTGTCTCCCTGTGCTGGTTTTCATGAACAGCCAGGTGTCCATTGTGTGGCCAATCCTATCATACTGTATTGTAGGTAATGCTGCATACCTTTTAGAACAGACATGTTGAACTCCGATAGAATAGAATCAGATTGTACGGGGTACCTTCATAAAGAGCCAGGCTTCCCTGATTGTTAGAATACTGCAATATTTGTGGGTTATAATGCCAGGAATCTAATATACTAAACTATTTAATTGTAGATATTTAAGATTACATTTGTGGATTAGATAACTGCATCTTGCAACATTTTAATTCTAGTAAGTAATAAACATTTTATGGAGCACATAAAAGCAAAACTGTGTACCATAGATTTAGTAACGTTTTTGGCTCTCAATGTCCAAATAAACCTGTCAAGTCGTTTTAAAAGTAAAAGCCCGTATTTAAGGCCCCCATAGACAGCCTGAATTTCACCTTTTCAGCACACCAAAGAGACACCTTTGGTTTCTCCTGTCTACTCTAACAGCGGGAATAGAGGAATCTTCACTATATTCAGGCAGCAATGGCACCTGCAGCTGCTGCCGAAAAGTGACCATACCCGGTTCAGTCAAACCAGGAGCTGAGGGCCTCCCACATGTCTAATTTTAAATGTTTTAGCAGGCTTTGGCTGAAATTCAAGCCGTCTGGGAGGAATAAAGTGATTTAAACGTTCTATACAGTGGGTATAGAGAAGAATCACCCCCCTTTAAAATAATCACATTTTGTTGCTTTGCAGTCCGAAATGAAGACACACCATTTTTGTTTTATCCAGCTGTATTTACGCAGGACAACTTAAACCCTCGAAGTGAAAGATAAAACCCAAATGTGTTAGAGAGAAAAAAAAAAAAAAATCAAAAACCGAATCATTTATTTGGAAAATGGATCACCCTCTTCCTAAAAATTGACTTGTAAACTCAATCAGGTGTAGTTAATCACCTTCTCAATGTCGCACAAAGCCATTTGACTTTCAACTGTGATCATTTTGATTAGCTCAGCATGAAAAGAGCTTTCCTGGAGCATTTCAGTCCCTAATAGTGCTACTAAAGCAAACAATCAAGTATAGATGGAAAAGCAATATCAAAAGATTTCCGAGATAGTTGTGGACAGGCACAAGTCCAGAGACGGATCCAAACACATTTCAAAGGCTTTATCAATGCCTAGAAGCACAGTGAAGTCTGTTGTTAAGTAGAGGAAGGTATTTGGTACAACCTAGACCCTCCCTGGATCAGGACATTGCCCCAAACGGGATGAAAGGGCCAGGAGGAAACTGGTCAGAGAGGCTACAAAGAGGCCTACAGCAACTTTGAAGCAGTTGCAGGAATGTATGACAAAGTGGTCATTGTGTACATGTGACAATATCACAAATTCTTCACAAATGTGCCTTGTATTGGGTGGGGGGGTGCAAGAAACAAGCCACTACTCAAGAAAGGCCACACGCAGTCACGAATGATCTTTGCCAAAACACACCTTGATGATTCTGAGGCCACATGGAAAAAAGGTGTTATGGTCAGATGAGACTAAAATTTAATAATTTGGCCTCAACACCAAATGATATGTCTGGCAGGAATCCAATGCAGCTCACCATCCAAATAACACCATTCCTACAGTAAAGCATGAAGGTGATAATATCCTACGGCACAATTGGCACCCGCTGCGGGGCCGATCCACGGCTCTTTCTCTGAATGGACACCGAGAGCTGTGACTCGGCTCAGGTACCCTATAGCAAGGTACTTACTGTGGGGTCACTCAACAGGAGGGAGGGGCCAGGACAGCCATGGAGGATCCAGGCTGCTCTGCAAAACCAAGCGCATAGAGCAGGTAAGTATAACTTATAACATGTTTATTTTATTTTTATTTTTTAAAAGACTACCATCACTTAAATAGAGACTTATCCCAAGAAAAACTGGGTTCAACAAACTACTGACACGAGGAGGTGATCCTTTTTCCAACTCTGATTCTCTTTGAATTTTTTTTTACTGACATGGTGTTAAATCTTTCACTTGGATGCAATAAGCTGTGATTGACAGCAACAGGAGCCAGTGACCCCCAATCCTGTCTCTGTCCATTGAGAAGAGAGAGTGAAGAGAACCACTGCTCTCGGGCACAGTGCTGGATTGAACTTGGTCTCAGGTAAGTATTTAGAGGGCTTGGGGGTAGAGAAACTGGGCACACCCAATACAGAGAATGCATTAAGTTAAAAGGAAAAAAACCTTCATCCTTTACAACCACTTTTAAGTTACAAAATGAAACCAAAATCAAAGCGCTACTCTGAGGAAGTTTTGGGTAATTAGAGGCTATGGGGAGTCTACCCTTAGATGGAACTTTTACTTTTAAATGTTTAAAATGGCTGACAAGCTCACTTTAAATTGATTTATGCTCCAAATGTTATTACAGCTTCTTTTCACAGTGTTGCAGTTTGAGTAGTAAGTGCCCTAAAGAAGGAATAAGTGGCTGCATTCTTACTGGCACAGGGTACAAACCCAATTGCCTCAGTTGCTTCATGTGGTGGTCCACCTCACCTCCTGAATGTTTTCCCAGCAAGAAAGGGATGGCGGGCATGGGGAAGGAAGTCATAGGGTAGGCATCATTTGGTAGGGTAAGGAAGTCGTGTAGTGTTTGGTGCAAAGCACACTGTATATCCAAGCATAGATGACACAAGTGTGGCTCCATACATACTTCCCCCATGGTTTGGAGTCAAACATGCACTAAAGCCCCACTTTTAACACCAATCTGAATAACAACTTGGAGACCCTCAGAGATTCTACTGGACTCAAAGTTCCTTATATTTATACTATTTTACCCTTCCTTCATGGCAGCTTTGTCTTTTTACCTTTCAGCTGAAATGTTGAGCAGCCTCAACAGCTTTTAAAATTATCGAGCAATAAGATTTACTTTCACATAGTTCTTTGATCTCCACTCCCCTGACCATACCCACTGGAACCTATGCGTTTAACAGGCCATGTTAAGACTGTGCAAATACATTTTCTATATTGGGGCATCATTATTCTTTTTTCAACTTTCAAGTTTTTATAGCACTCACTTTTGTAAAAAGTAAGTTTCACAAATCTCTATGCCTCCCATCTATTTTAAGTTATTAAGGCAAAGATTCAAGAATCTAAGTCCAAGCATTTCATTGATGAAAAAAAACTGTAATACAAGGTATGACACAGTCCTCTCCCTAGCCAATATCTGTAGCTGCCCCATATGGTTTGTGCCTGTGGAGGAAGCCATATTGTATATTGAAAAATTGTTAAACGTGTATTCCCTTTAAACAGTGGTATCTTACCTGCATTCTTTTAAAATGTATCAATGACATTGTAGTTAAAGGAGAAGTTCACATGAAAAGTGAATATTGATCTTTTTTGTTTTCTGCGGTCTGGGGAGGGGCGGTACCAGTCATATTCTTTACATGTCAACCACTTCCTCTCCTTAAAGCCCATAAGGGCCCGCTTATTGAGTGTGAGCTTCAATTCTCTGATGGCTGAAACCTGTTTTGTGTAAATGACACAAATTTACAGTGGTCTTTATACACACTGTCATTGACCACTTATTTTGAGTGAATGACCATTTCTGAAAATTTTGCTCCAGGGCCTTTAGCAAAGCTTATTCATCTACACAGAAGTCAATAGCTGCTTTTTCTGTATGGCCACCTACAGATGAGAAATCTACCTACCACCAGAGAGAAATACTTTTTACTTTTAGCTCTGAGTGTGGAACTTCGGGTTGTAAAAGCATTAATCAAAGTACAGGCGTTGGACAAAATTATGGAAAGCGTTATAGTATAAAATCGAAAATTGCCACCTAATATGCTGTTGGACCACTTTTTGCATCTAAGAGGGCCTGAATTCTCTTGGTAATTGACAAATATGACTCTTGGATGGATGGGATGGATGGTGGATAATGGAATCTGATACCACTCTATGCAAAAATCCGGGTCACAGTTCTGCTTAACCTCCTTTTGTCTCTTTCGGTCAGTTGACCATGTTGACCACGCTTATGCTTACCAGGGAATGTTTTCCCGGAAACAGTATATGCTGTCATGATATTGCACCTCGTGACACTGCAAATAAATTGGCAAATTCAGTCACAGAGGCACCAACTAAGCGGCACCAACAATTTGCCCTCTTTGAAGCTCCGAAAGCTTTGACATAACTCTGTATTACTAGTGGCACGTGCAGTGAATGATTAAAGCGAGGTTTTCCACCTGTTCCCTAGGTGTCTTATCACACAGTGGAAGCAAAAGAATGTTTCATCACTTCCGCTATCAGTGCAAAACATTTAATCACTTTCACACCTGCAGTAGTGTTTCTATATTTTTATCCAACCCCTTTAATTTTCTCAATAGGCTCTACATGGCTAAAACTTTGTGGGTACCTCAACCACTACCCTTATCCAGTATGAGCTAGTTCCATTACAAAACCTTTGGCCCCAATATGGAGTCACCCTCTACGCCTGTAGCTAGAACAGCCTCCAGTTTGCCACAAGAATTTGCAGTGTCTGTGGGAATTTGTAACTATTTATTCAAAAGGGCCATTGGTGAGGTCAGATACTGATGTGCGTGTAAGACCTTGGCTCATTAGTTCCAACTTATCCTTATCCCAAATATGCTCAGTAGGGTTGATGTCAGGGCTTTGTTTGGACCACTCCAAGTTCCTCTTCATCAAGCTGGTCAGCTGCTGCTGTCTTTATTGGTCTGGTTCTATACACATGAACTCAATAACAGGGAGGGATCTCCACGTATTTTTGGGCTTATATTCTCAGCACAGCTCAGAATAGAATACACCACTCCAAATGTGCTGTGAATTTGTTGATTCAATAGCATGCTTGTAATGATATATGACAGGGATAGACACATTTAGATGCCAGGCATAGTTTAGGTTACTATTCTGTATGATGTTATTGCTTGTTGGCTCGTAGCTGCCCTAGTTAGCGTTCTGAAAAATTAAGCCCGTGCAGTTGAAGCAGCATCCTTCTAAACAAGGACCACTTATGAGGCTTCTGTTTGATCAGTTAAAGTGGAACTTTACCCATAACAATTTGTTAAAATATTATGTTCTTTAGCAAGGAGCATACATTCCACATGAATAATTTTGCTACCAAAGTTATTATGTGCTGTAAATTGCCTCCAGGACTGCTCCTGTTTCTTCTTACCAGAGGCAGCCATTTTGCTGAAGTCCAGAGCCCCAGCAGTAAATCATAACGCGGAACTAAACCCATTGATTTAATGCTTTCAAAAAAGTTACGTTCCTGAAGTGCTGGGATTGATAACTCGCATTTGCTTGTGTCCTTAACCCAAACTGTCAAACCATCAAATGACTGGTTTCATGACTGATCACATGTGTAGCACTATGGCAGTTGCAGATCGAACAGAAACAACGTTCCTGACTGTAAAGTATAGGAGGGTTTAATTCTGCTTCAAGTCTGTTATCCGATAGACTTCTACAAACTCGGCAATGCCTAAAAATGGAGGGCAACCGAGCATGTGCAGAACTGGGTAAGACTTGTGTATTACTGGATTTTACACATTATAGGCATTTTATTTTTAGGCCTCGTGCACACTGGACATTTTTACAGCGGCTGTTTTTGACATCAGGTGTTTTTTTTTTTTCTGCAGGCAGTAAACTCCCCAGCAATGTTATCATATGTCTCCATGCACACATAGGCTGTTATCAGCAGTTTTTGGCAGGGGTGTTTTCTGGCTGGAAAAAAACCCCCAGAACTATGGCACTTTTCCACTGCAAATACCGGCTCGGCCCTGCTTGGCTCTGTTTGTTTGGTTTTCCACTGCATGGTACCGCATGGTACTGTTTTGTAAACGGTTCGGTACGGTTTGCTTTTCCACTAAAGTAAAGTGGGTGGGATAACAACGATTCTCTGACCAATCAGTGGCTAGTGGTGACAAACAGTCAAGGCTGCATGCAAAGGATTGTGGGATATGGTACTGGTACGACCCTCTAGGAACCACAACTGAGGTGGTACTGTTTAAGCGAGCCGTACTGTTCGGTTCAATGTAGTGGAAAAGCACCACCGTACCGAACCGTTCCAACACCGTACCATGCAGTGGAAAAGCGCAAAAGCGAGCCGAACCGTTCGGTTCCATGCAGTGGAAAAGCGCCACTCGTGGGTTTTAGAAGGCGTTTTTCAGCTTTAAAAATGCTTCAACTCTGTTCAGTGTTTATCAACATTTTTGATACCTAAGTTTTTGTGGGAGTATAGCTTTGCTAAAAAAAAAACGCTACAGCTGAAAAAAGCTAAAAAACGCTACTGCAAAAAAGCTGAAAAACTCCTGCTGCAGCTTTCTATTTACATTTGAGAACGTCCAGTGTGCACGGGGCCCTAATGTTTTACATAGCTATACCTGCAAAAGGGGCCAGCCTAGTGTTTTAGCAGGACTTAATTTTCTGACTAAAGCAGACACCAATTGGCCAACTACCCAAAAGGGGAAAGATCAGTTGGACAAGTTTTAAAATTTTCTTGTTCACTATTGTGCCTAACATACAGTGCCTTGCAAAACTATTCACCCCTTGGCATTTTTTGTGTTTTGTTGCCTCACAACCTGGAATTAACATGGATTGTTTGCGGATTTGCATCATTTAATTTACAGAACATGCCTACAACGTTGAAGGTGTGTTTTTTTTTTTTTTTAATGTGAAGCATACAACAAATAGGACAAAATAACAGAAAAAGTCAATGTGCATAACTATTCACCCCCCTAAAGTCAATACTTTGTAGAGCCACCTTTTACGGCAATCACAGCTCCAAGTTGCTTTGGATAAGTCTCTATCAGCTTGCCACATGTTACCACTGGGATTTTTGCACATTCCTCCTTGCAAAACTGCTCCAGTTCCTTCAAGTTAGATGGTTTGTACTTATGAACAGCAATCTTTCAGTCTGACCACAGATTTTCTATTGGATTGAGGTCTGGGCTTTGACTAGGCTATTCCAACACATTTACATGTTTCCCCTTAAACTGCTCAAGTGTTGCTTTAGCAGTGTGTTTGGAGTCATTGTCCTGCTGGAAGGTGAACCTCCGTCCTAGCCTCAAATCACGCACAGAGTGGTACAGATTTTGCTCAAGAATATCCCTGTATTTAGCACCATCCATCTTTCCCTCAACACTGACCAGTGCCCCAGTCCCGGCTGCTGAAAAACATCCCCACAGCATGATGCTGCCACCACCATGTTTCACTGTGGGGATGGTGTTCTTTGGGTGATGTGATGTGTTGAGTTTGCGCCAGACAGCGTTTTCTTTGACCGAAAAGTTCAATTTTAGTCTCATCAGACCAGAGAACCTTCCTCCATACATTTTGGGAGTCTCCCACATGCCTTTTCGCAAACTCAAAACGTGCCATTTTGTTTTTTGCTGAAAGTAATGGCTTTCTTCTGGCCACTCTGCCATAAAACCCAACTCTATGGAGCGTACGGCTTATTGTTCTCCTATGTACAGATACTCCAGTCTCTGCTGTGGAACTCTGCAGCTCCTCTAGGGTTACCTTAGGTCTCTGTGCTGCCTCTCTGAGTAATGCCCTTCTTGCCCGGTCCGTGAGTTTTGGTGGGCGGCCGTCTCTTGGCAGGTTTGCTATTGTGCCATGTTCTTTCCATTTGGTTACGATCGATTTGGGGATCATTAAAGGTTTGGATAATTTTTTTTTATAACTTAACCCTGACTTGTACTTCTCAACAACATTGTCCCTTGTTTGGAGAGTTCCTTGGTCTTCATGGCAGTGTTTGGTTAATGGTGCCTCTTGCTTAGGTGTTGCAGCTTCTGGGGCCTTTCAAAAAAGGTGTGTCTATGTAATGACAGACCATGTGACACTTAGATTGCACACAGGTGGACATTATTTCACTAATTATGTGACTTCTGAAGGTAATTGGTTGCACCAGAGCTTTTTATGGGCTTCATAACAAAGGGGGTGAATACATACGCACATGCCAATTTTCTGTTTTCTATTTCTAAAAAAGTTTTATATGTATGTATGTATATATATATATATATATATATATATATATATAAAATATTTCTCATTTTACTTAGACTATTGTGTTCTGATCCTTCACATAAAATTCAGATTAACAAAACATTGAACTTAAGGCTGTAATGTAACAAAATAGGTAAAGTCAAGGGGAGGGGGTGAATACTTTTGTGAGGCACTGTAAGTCAGCACTGTTTCTGTCCTACTGTGCCCTTACCCCCTTCATTTGGTTAATCATGCATGAATGGTTGTGCTCAAGTGGTAGCCTGAATGATTTGAGATTGGTAATAGTGTACTTGCACCGTCAGGGCTGTTACAAACTAACAGAATTTTTCAGGTGCAATGATGTTGGGAACTCTGTGGTCAGTCCATCATTCGTCTCCTCTCCTCTTGCATGTTCGAGTTTTTTTTTTCTTTTTACAGACTGGTGGGTGGGAGGAGGAAGTGTTGTGGTAGTGTATTCTGGACTATCCTACTTCCTGATGTCCCATGAGACTGGGAGGGGGATGTGTGCAAATGCAGAACAAAAGGCTCGCCCACTTTAAATAAATCAGCTTGGAAATGGGGGGGGGGTTCACCAAGAATTTAGTTTATTGGTTATTTCTCCAGAAACCACACCTTTTAAATACCATCAACCTAGCTGACTTGTGTCAATCATTTCACGGCTTACACTAGAAGCAAACACTTTCTATACTTAGGTGAATGCAGATAACCGGACAATTTCTGTGACTTCCAAGTAATACTGAATGAGTTTACTTGCATCACTGTCAAACCTTTCAGCCGGGGATCCCCATCACAGAACAAGACGGTCACATTTTATTTTTTGGTTGAGCATGCACATAAGCATATGTAGATACAGGATCATTTGACAGTGTCTAACTAGGCTTCCTACTATTTGTGCACGGTTTTATTTTTTCAGATGATTATGTATTTTGTCTGTTGTTGTTTTAATTTTATTTAAAACACTACTTTGTATTCCTTTTAACCGATTTTTATGTTGGTCAAACTAGCTAACGCAATCACTGGATGTATGTGGGTGTTTAGAGAAGTAATGAAATGCCTAGCTTTAATTATTTTTTTCCCCTTCCACTTTCATTTTTTAATTCCTATTTTATTTTTTTCTGAAATTTGAACTTTAAGCCGTTGTTTGGCTTGAAGACGAATGCACTTGACGACTGTTGAGATACTAAAGTGTATGTGATGCCTGCACAATAAGCTTTATTGAATAAGGGCAAAGAATGGTTGGTATACATATGATAGCATTGGCTCCATGTGGATTTTCCTGTAGCTAGCTTTAAGCCCCGTACACACGATCAGATTATCGAACGATCTGTCGTCTGTTTTTTGTTGCATGCTAGTCTGATGTGGAAAGTGAAGAGGTTATTTTCATACGAAATTTTCCCGTACGACAGAATTCTACTTTAGAAGGGATGTCATGTGTTGGATTGCTTTGTATGTATTCTTTCGTCTCTGAGCATGCCTAGTCTTGCTCTTAAGATTTTTTCCGTCAATCTGTACTAATGAGACGAAAATCCGACGTTGTTTTGACGGACGACAAAAATTATATAGCCTGCACATCGGGATTTTGTCAGCCGAAAAAGTCTGAGTCGGCTGTCGAAAGCACCATACTAACAATCCGAAAATCGGTAGATCGTCGTCGGACAAATTTTCCCTACAGATTTTCTTATCGTGTGTACGGGCCTTTAGGTTCCATTCACACTTGTGTGACTTGTCGTGCAACTTTGGACACCAAAGTCGCATGACATGTCGTTCCCCATGTTTTCCAATGATAACGATTCATATATATGTGGCTTAAAGTTGCAGCGACTTCAATGTAGTTAATTCATTACTTTGGCCCGACTTATGCAACTTAATGGCCCTAGACTTCAATGTTAACCCTCAAAAGTTGCTTGAAAGTCATACAATGCAACCGTTTTCCATTATCACTGTTCAAAGACAAAGTTGTATCCAAGTTGCACCCATCCAAAGTTGCACTCCAAAGTCGGTGCAACTTTGGAGCTGTACAAGTGTGAATGAAGCCTTAAAGGTTCTTTCATGCTCCCAATTTTGCAAAGGAGGAATTTGAATGTATGCTCAAGGTCAGCAGAAGCTGAATAAATTATGCTGGCCACATATGTATTAATCCCACAAGATTTTGATAGAATCAACCAACGATCCATCACATTGGATTGTCCACAAAATTCTATTTCGGCTCATTATCCCAGAATCATTTTGTGTGATTTTTTGACTCAAAGCCAGCAGATTGAGTCACTTTCACTGAAACACACTAAATTATTTACACATGGAACACTTGTTGTCACAGCATAGTCCATATTAGATTATTGTGGGCAAGTTTGCTGTTTGTGTGCTCTGACTTTGTAACATTTGATCAATGATATGGTTGGAAACTGATTTCGGAAAGAACAAGTGATGCATATACGGCCAACATAACCAACAGTTCTTCAGGCACAATGATGCATTTTTGAGGCAAGGGGTGCGGGATGGATACATCTTTCATTAGTCCATTATTGGAGGGAGCAAGGCAATAAATACGAAGGCAGCCAACGCTTTTCAGAGGCAACAATCCCCCTTCATCAGGGCTTTAAGTAGGTATAGCTTCTGTTGGACACAATGCTAAGCTCCTGGGTATCTCAATCAAAGCCAGGGAGATAAACAGTAGTGGGTGCCTATGTCACATAGAGTATGTCAATGCTTCTTACAGACACCTCACTGTTTATTCTCCTGACTTTGATTGAGTTACCCAGGAGCTTGGCTTTGTGTTTAATACAGGCTGTTATAATTTTTTAAAGCCACAATTTTATTTATTTTTTTTGTTGTTTAGGAAATTTAGTTAGTACAGTATCAATGATATAGGGAATTTATTGAAAGATTATGGAAATGCTGTCTGCATTGAATTTAAAGTGGAGTTCTGGCCTATTTTGCAACTTTAGTGATTCCTGTAGTGCTCGCTATGCTGATCAACAATTGGGAATTTTCAATTTTTTTCAGGGGTCCGTTACCTTATTTTCAGGACATTTTTGATTGTACTTCCTGCTTCTCCCCCCTCTGTGGTCACGGCCACCGACATCACTTCCACCTTTGCATTGCATCCTGGGAGCTGTTTGTCATCACTCCCAGGAGGCTGGAACTCCCAGAACACTCCCTGGAATCAGGAAGAAGGACACAGCAGATTACACTGTGTCTTCAGATGCCCACATCTAAGATGGCCCCGCCCAGACAGCATTTTTAAAAGTAAGATTTTGACTAAAATCCAATACTGTACACCTTGTAAGTATGAGAATAGCGGTTCTGTAAAGGGCGATGGATTAGTATTATAGGGGTATTTTTAGTTAAAAAAGGTATTTGAGGCCGGAACTCTGCTTTAATAGAATTGTATTTCCTTTTTTCTTTTTTTTTTCTTTTGTATGTAAGTTTATTTTTATGAAAATTAAATAAAAATGTATTAAATAAAAAAAAAAAAAGCCACAATGAAGGGGGATTTTTTGCCCACAAAATGCCTTTTTGTTATCACTTGCTGAACCAATATTATGCTTTTATTATGCACTGTTGGTGTACCTTCTGGCTCAACTATACGTTTTTCCATTAGTCTCACATCATTGTCCCTCCATGTTGTATCATGGTGTTGCTTATATGGAAATGGTCGCTGACACTAAGATTTATATTCTATAAAAAAGGGAGGTGGTAGAATGCCTCTAGCAATCCCCCAAAAAGTTTGTTGTCTAACCTGCTTGTCGACATATGATTACCACCCTTTCCGAGGGAGAAAAATCTTGACCTTACTATCCTTTAGTAACCTGTTCCAGATTTACTGGCCAGGCCTATTGAGATACCAAACAGATGGTAACCCCAATGAGAAACGTGGAAGCTAGCAAATATAGGCAACGTGCTTTCCTCCCACCATTCCCTCAGTAGGTGTCATCCAAGATTCAGCATTTACAGGCAACTAGGTTTACCCAGACAATCCATTCAGTTCATACCCAGTCAGGTATAGTTGGTAATTTCAAGCAGATTGCACAAATTAACAAGGATACGGCAAAAAGAGCAGGTCTTTCACTGACTTAGCCTATTGTGGTTGCTCTGTGTGTTTGCGTTCTAAAAAAAGCCCATAGGCCCAAGGGAAACAACTCCTCAAATGACATCCTTTCTGCGATGATGAATTATAGCGTAGTCTGGGATCTGTTGGATTACTGTGCATACCTTAAGCTGGCCTAATTGACTAATTGAAATTCAGCAGGAACCAGATGAATTTCAATCCATCTATGGGGTAGGATGAAGCAAAATCCTACCCGATGGTTGTACTGAAGCGGCTTCATTACAACCAGCCTGTTGGATTTTTTCATATGATCTCTGAAGCTGGCAGCAGTGATCATTGTATTCCAATGGCAGCGAAAAAACCTCCCGTTGCGCTATTTTTTTATTCTGACAAGCGGGAGGTTTTGCTGCCATCACTGATTGTGTTGAGGGAATTGAGCAATTTTCTTTCTTTCTACCTGTGGTTGCATAATGTATGGCCAGCCTTAGACAACACAGAGTCCTTCCTTAGACATTTTTTTTAAATGAGGCCTATGGGCTTTTTTGATAAAGCAAACACACAGAGCAACCACAATAGGCTAAGTCAGTGAAAGACCTTCTGCTTCTGCCGTATCCTTGTTAATTTGTGCAATCTGCTTGAAACTTACCTGAACTGAATGGATTGTCTGGGTAAACCTAGTTGCCTGTAAATGCTGAACCTTGCATTCCGATTGTACAGTACACCTAGAATTTACTGAAACCATGTCATATAAAAGTGTAACTAAAGGCAAAACTTTTTATTTAGTTTTTAGAGTCGGGAGAGATTAGATCACCTGTCAGTTTTCATTTTTCATTATTTTATTGCTGTCTGTGCCCTCTGGGCGATTCACCCTCTCTATTTGTCCTGTTTGCCATCATCATTGAAAGTGAAAATAAAAATAGAAACACAAATGTTGGGTTGTCCCCAGAAAAGTAATAGAGGGGAAATATTCCAATGGGGACACTAGTTCTGGTGACCTTGCAGGGATTCTTCTCACGTCTGTTTTTGGCTATGGGACAGGAAGTGAAGGGAAATCTCCCTTAATGGGAAATAGATGAGAAAAAAATGACCGAATAGGGGCTTTAACCCTCCCTTACTCTATCCAAAATGTAAAGAAAAGTTTTGCTGATCTACTTGGAGGTTTACATAAACCATCCTTTCACTTCATATCTTGGTAGGTGCAAGATTCACCATACACATTACAACTATTGGTGCACCGAAATGAAAATTCTGGATCGAAAATTCAGGATGCACTTGGCCAAAAACCAAAATGACCAGTTTAAAAAAATATATACATAAATGTATAAAATCCATAATTGTAATAAATTCAACTTTATAGTTCATATCATGAATTTAAATGCGCTTCCCTTGCAATGTTAAACAATCCTGCTTGCCGCATATTTGGGCAGTTTAAAATAAATGCACCTCTCTATTGAAATACATTAAACCGCAACACCGAGTGTTTTTGCTGTGTTTTCAGAGTTACAGAAGGTATGAAAAACGCACCGCAAACGTGGTAAAATCGCACATTTTTCGGCGCCCATTTTAGGCACCTTTTTCCCATTGGCAAAACGCATATCACCCTATTTTCAGACGATAATTTTCAGCGCCCAATAGATCGGTGCATCCCTAAGTTACAACATGACCATGCAATCTTTGTACATTCAACTTTTACAGTAAATGTACCAAAACCTATGAGGGCCTACGTTATCCTATCAATTTGTATCTAATCGGGCAGAAACTTGCTCTACAGATCTAAAGATTTTACAAATAAGACTGTAACCCGTGTGGTGAATTTGAACTGTAATGTGTATGGAAGTGCAGCGATTGTACAATCGGATTCTACCATGTGTGGCCAGCTTAAATCTTTGCCTTATTGAATGAGCTAGTGTGCTGCGGATAAGTACACCATTTGCAGTGACAAATCAGAATGTATGGGCATTGAAAGTCGTGTGGTGTCATTGTTCCTAATATTACTTTGTGTCTTCCTTTTATTTTATTTTTTTAAAAGTTGCTCACTGGCCCCCCCCCCCCAATTATTTCAGGATTTTTGCGGGTGCGAATCTCACCGGTCTGGTGACCATTCGCGCCCTCTCTTGGTTCTGAAGTGGTTACAAACACAATGGATCCTTTGTCATAACGCAAAGTGCAGAAATCTATCACAGCCAATCAGAAGTTGGCTTTCATTATTCTGCCGGTTCCAAGCTTCTAATATCAGATTGGCTGTAATGGTTTACAGTACTCCACTGCTGAATGACGTGTTTTTTTATTTATTTTTTTTATTTTTTATCTCTTACTCCATTTCCATCTAGTTTTTGGTCTTCTGGGGCAGGGAGGGGAAGAAATAAGAGTGTTATTATAAATACATATATTTTTTGGTGCAAGACGAGACCTTCTGTTTTTGAAAACGTCTGTAGAATAAAAGTTACAACTATTTTAAGACCGAATAAAATAGAGTGAATTATTTAAACAACATTGCTTGTGCTTTATTCAAAATGTGACCCTTCTCTTCAATGCTTTGACCTGAAACGTTTTGCAGGATGTTGTGGTTTAGAGAGAATGTCACTAATTTCTTTTTTTTTTTTTTATAACTTTGTCATTTGTGGTTTGACAGTTATTGATGCCAGATTCTTAAAGCTGAACTCCAGCCTTCCCTTCTCCTTGCACAGAACTCCTCTCAAGAGCCAGCCCTCTACTTGCATCAGGTCTAAAGCTGACCATAGACTGTCTGAATCTTGGCCAGTTCAGCAGGGACAAGCTGAGACTTTATCCACTCTATGGGCAGACTGATTGTACCCAATCAATATAACTTGGGTACAGCCAGATTGTCTGCTTTCTAGCATGCGATAAGTGCTAGCGGCTATAGCCGCTAACAATAATCGTGTTCTCCCAGCAGGGACGGCTCTCTTCCCATCCCCCCACCACGCCAGGCGAACACAATTGCTCCATGGGAGGGATTTTCTTCCCTGCAGCCTATGGTTGCAGGTAAGAAAACTGCATAATCTATGGTCTGGCATTTACAGCAATGCTTTTTTTTTTTATGCTTTTTGCATTAACGCAGGACTTTTTTTTTTTAACATGGAACACATTCACATCAATGCATTTTTGTGCCTCTGCACCTTTAGAAAGGGGTCAGGGACTTTTTAAATGCAAAACATTTATTTATTTTGGTTCAATAGACTATAATGGAGAAGCTGCAGAAAAGCATTCAATGCCATTTTGCCACGATTTGCGTTTTTAATTCTACCCAACAAATTTTCCAAAATAAAGGCATAAAAAACACAAATCGGGGTAAAAAAAAAACACAAAGCACAGCAAAAAGCAGTGTCCAAATGTTTAAAAGCAACATGCATAGATGTGAATTGAGCCTTAGGGCTCTTTAAAGAGGTTGTAAACCCAAATGAGTTTTTTTTTGTTTTTTTTTTGTTTTTTTTTCCACCCTGAAAGAGAAACGCATAATGAGCTAGTATGCATCGCATACTAGCTCATTATGAAATACCTTAGAATGAGCCCCCACCGTGCCGCCCGCTTACCTCTATGACGGGCGACATGTTCGGTCGCCCGTCTTTCGGGATTGCGGCATCCGGTCATCTAATTGGCCTGAGCCGGGGTGACGGTCACGGCACGGGGCTCTGAAGGAACGGCACCAGCGGCCGTTCATTCAGAGCGCATGCACCAGTGACGTCACTGGATGCATCTAAGGTAAATATCTCCTAAACGGTACATGTTTAGGAGATATTTACAGTACCTATAGGTAAGCCTTATTATAGGCTTACCTATAGGTACAACTTGCAGAGGAGGGTTTACTTCCTCTTTAAAGCAGTACTGAAGCAATACAGGTAAGATAATAGCTGGTGGGGTGAGCCAGCAGAGTGCTGTACATACAATAACTTATTGAAAACTTCACTGGCCCTTCCCACCATTTTTATTATCTGTAGACCTTGCCTAGAAAAGCACAAAGACCCAGTGATGTCACAGAGTCCAAAATATGTTATGTACTAAAAAGGAAAATATTTTATTGACAGTTAATGAGAATGTTGATTAAAGGGGGCTAGAGAAGGAAAAATATAGACAAATTAAACTTCAGCTTTAAAGTAGATGTAATATAAAATCTCAATAAATGAAACATTGAAAGTAATTTTCAGTATATTTTAAAATGATTGTAAAGTCTTTGTTAATAAAAAAAAAAAAAAAGTCATACTTGCCTCCTCTGTGTAGTTGGTTTTGCACAGAGCAGCCCACCTCTTCCTCTTCAAGGTCCCTTGCTGGCTCTCCTGGCCCCTCCCTCCTATGGAGTACCCCCACAGCTAGCAGCTTGCTAAGGGAGCACCCGAGCCGGAATGTAAACATCCTTGTGACAGCAATAGGCATGTGACAGGTACTCTTTATGGAGAGATCTGCGGTCAATAAGACCCTAAATCCCTCCTCTGCACTTAAAAGCATCCAAACAGCAAGATCTGTGTTTTCAAATGCTCTTAATTTATTCAAAAATGGTGCTGTTGACATCCGAGTAAACCGGAAGTGATATCAAGTCATCACTTCCGGGTTACCATAGTGGAAAGCTGAATCCCTGGCTTTGTTTGGCTGTCCAACCAGCTGGTTTCCTGGTTCTCCCAGTGGGACGGGGGAGCCCAAGCAAGCTGGGGGTGGGGGGTCCTGCTGCTTGTAATAGCAAGCCGCTCATATTGCTATTATAAGAGAGCTGACTGCTGCCTCTAAAAAATGATACCGGGATGATGCCTGAGTACTTTGCAAATGGGAAGTGGATAATATCCTCTGATCCTCCCATGAGGAGCCCTGTTCAGGGACTTCCTATTCTAGGGTAACAATGTTTTGTCCCTGTCTTCCAGTTGGGCTCATGCATGGTCAACCTGTCACAGGGGCTTGGGAGACTACAAGCGACCACATTTCAGCACACATTACTCTGTTGTGGTTCATTGGCACCATCAGGAAATCTACTATGTAGACAGGAACTGAATGAAGATTCTGTAGATGAATATACCCACAATGCAGATCACATGGGCAAACCTCAAGTTGAGGTCACATGACTGAACTGGTGTTGATGACTCTGGAACTTTAATATAGTGAACAGTAAGCTGCTGCTGATTCTAAAACACTATCCACCCTCCCTAGTATAGCCCTCAGCCTGGCGAATGTCTCCCTAATTTTCTAAAGGGAACATATAATGTATTTTGGTTAGTAGGATATTTTGAATTATTGCCATTTTAGTTATCTTTTAGATGATTTTCAAGTTATTACAAGCTCACTTTTTTTTAATATTTAATAGAGATTTGTAGATTAGCTATAGACAGGATGCTAAAATATTTCCTGCTTACTGTAGATGCAGTCTAGTGTATTTTTATTCTGCATCAAAAATGCATGGACAGACTTTTAACATGGATTCCAATGGCCCTAGTTCACACCAGTGCAGTCAAAAAAAGTAGAACATATTGGATTTTTTCTTTCATTATGACACACTGCAAAACACATCAGATTGCACATGTGCTTAATTGAGATAAAGAAAATCAGAGTGGGAAAAAAACGCACCCATCAAACACACATGCAGAATCCTATCCAGAACACAGAAATTGTGGTGTGAGCTGGCTCTGAAGGCATAGTCCACCTTCTGTACTACTGAATTGGCAAGTTTGATCTCCAACTAATGTGCATTTACGAATTGTCTGAGCCGTGGTTCACACTAATGCGATGCAGGAAATGCACAAGATTTGCTGCATTTCTCAGCATCGCACTGCATAGCAATCACACGGTGTCCATGCGATCTGCTGCGGGTGTCAATGTTAGATTAACGACACCCCAAAACAGATTGCAAAATGCAGTGCGATTGCCAGACTGTGAACACCAGTGTGAACCCAGACTTAATCTGCAGAGCATTGCACACACAACCTGTGTTATGGGTGCGTTAAATGGGCTCTCCCCAGCCTCTGAGTCTTATGATCCGTGCACGTTCATAATTACTAACAAAACTGTCTAGACACTGAACAAAATTCTAAACGCAACACTTGTATTTGCCCCCATTTTTCATGAGCTGAACATAAAAAAAAAGACTTTTCCTATGTACACAAAAGCCCTATTTCTCTCAAATATTGTTCATAAATCTGTGTTAGGCCCCTTTCACACAGGTGGGGACCGTTCAGATCGGCCTGTCCGTTTTTTTTGGCGGATCTGATCGGTTCCCCCCCATGCATCTCTATGGGGCATCGGATGTCAGCGGAGACATGTCTGCTGACATCCGATCTGTCAAATCTGGACGGATGGAAACTCTATTTCTCTTACGTCCTCCGACAGTCGCCGCCACTTCATATTCATCACTAATGGGGTTATTGACCTTTTCTCCGCAGGAGTAGCTAGGCAACAAAAATTATTAATATCAAAGCTTTTAGCAAATCCCACCCCAGGGGGTGGTCCCCTCAGTCAATACCTTCCTGCATTCCCAACTCAGTTTCTAATGCCTAGCTTAGGAGTAGGCTGGCTGTTCCTGTGCTGGGGCTCTCAGTCCCAGCCTCTATTCTCTTTTTGATTTTATTTTGAGTCTTTCTCTTTCTTTTACTTAGCTGTTAATTTTCAGCATTAGTTAGCTTCTTCGGATGAAGATGATCGTGCGGAGCTGGGTCTCGGACTGGCCACCCTGGATCCCAGGGCTCAGGGCCAGGGGCTTCCCAGCCTGCCATCGAGTGTTCAGCGCAGGTTTCCCTGGCACATTGAACGACCCATCCCTGTTCGCTGCAGGGATGCTATCTGTGAGGTGGCTACCTCACTGGACGCCATTGCGGTTTTGCACCGCAGTTCCACTGCGTCTTAGCTGCGACACTCCCTGTCCTCAGTGCAGCGGTTTGGTCGCTGGAGCAGGCTCCCCACGCCATCCGGACTGGTAAGTGTAACTCTATGTGGGGACCTGTCTATTTGGGTGTCAGTCTGGGACTGTGTGACCCTGCATGTCTGTGTGGCTGCTGAGCTCCCTGTCAGTTCCTGTGTGGAATTGCTGCCTGTGTGTGGGCTGCGAGGGGGGGGGCTCTCCCGCTCTGCTGGGTGAATACATGAAGCAGTCTGGGCTTTGGCATGCTGTGCGGCGACCCGCCATTTTTTTGCGGCAGAATTATGGTGGCCGGTCCTGTGTGGTAAGCGGCGTTTTTGGCGCCAAACGCCGCCATTTTGGCGGCGATCGATCAGGCCACATGTCGGCGCCATTTTCTATTTGCCTAAGGAATCCTCAGCCGAGCGGCCATGTTTGTGTAGCCTTACATAGGCTTTATAGGGGCGGTCGGTCATTGCATCACTTCCTTTTGCTCTGGGACAGCGATCGGTGCAGCAGCCTGTGTGATCTCTCCAGGTTTTTACCTTTCATTTTCCTGTATTCCTTGCCCAGTGTTCTTATCCCTGTGGGGGTCGGTGTATTCAGTGGGTGCGGTGGGCTGCGCTCGCCGCAATCTTAAAGGGGCAGTACTCCTTTTTTCCTAATATTGCTGGGGCATGGATTCTCAGGATTGCAAGTTTCCTCCCACCTTGGTGGGGGGCCAAGGGGCTGCTGCATCCCCCGAGGGGGGGGGCTGATCTGGCTACTATTGTGGCGAACTTGGCTGCTCAGATGCTGGTGGCTGATCGATCCACAAAACGGCCCAGAGTGTCTATTTCCTCTGATTCAGAGGGCGATGGGGCTGCTATGGCTGGAGTGCCCTTCTCAGGGTCTCACTCATCTCTAGACCTTGTGGGGTCTGAGGGGGAGGCTGAGGTAGAAGGGGTTGATAATTCTCCCCCTGGCCTGTCTGAAGAGCTTGCACTCATGGATGAGTTGGTTGCTTCTATCAAGCAAACGCTGCATTTGCAGGATGAACCATGTCCTCCTGTTTTGATGTCCTCTTATGGGACGCAAAGAAAACGCAAGACATCACAGGTTTTTCATTGCTCTACGGAATTTCAGCGCGCGGTTGATGAGCAATGGCGCAATTTAAAGAAGCCTTTTGCTGTGCCGAGTAGGTTCAAACTGCGTTATCCATTTACACCCACCACTGATGAGCGTTGGTGTGTGCCGCCTCAGGTGGATCATGCAGTGACGATTTTGAATAAATCCACTGCGATCCCCGCTGAGGATACCCTGGTGTTCCGGGACCCGACGGACAGGAGATTGGAGTCTCTGGCCCGTCATGCTTATACGGTTGCTGGTTCTATGCTGAAGCCTATTTTTGCTTTGATTATGGCAGCCCAGGCTATTGCGGATTGGACGCAGGTGCTCAGGCGCACCCTGGTGGCTGACTCTGCCCCGCCGACAACTTTGGCTATGGTGGATCAAATTCATCAGGGTGTCATGTATTTGTGTGATGCGGACTTGGACTTGGTCCCTTTGGCTGCGCGTCTTTCAAGTGTGGCGTTATTGAACCGTCGCCTGATATGGCTGAAAAGTTGGTCTGTTGACCAATCTTCTCGCAAGACTTTAGCTAATTTGCCCTACGCGGGATCCCGCCTTTTTGGCGAATCTTTGGATACTCTGATAAAGGGAATTTCTGGGGGTAAGAGCACTCTCTTGCCCCAAACCCACAAGAATAAGTTTGTTCGTGGTAAGAAGAATACCTCGTTTAGGCCCTCTCAGGGGTCCTTTCGGTCGCACTATAAGGGCAAGCCCTTCAAGGGCCACGGCTCCCAGAAGAAGCCGTGGACAGGTAAGCAGAAGTCCGGCCAGTCCGGGTCTGCTGCCCATAACAATGCAGCCTGAAGGGACGCCCTCACCCGGTTCTGGGGTGGGGGGACGTTTGCTCGGTTTTCTTCAACCCTGGCTGGACCGCATTCGGGACAGGTGGGTTCAGGAAATCGTTCGATCTGGATACAAGATCGAGTTTCTCTCTCGGCCGGCGGGCAGATTTTTCCCCTCAAACCTTCAGCTGACTCCGGAGCGCTTGCAGGACCTACACCTGGCGGTGCGGGACCTGCGGGCCCAGGGAGTGGTGGTTCCGGTGCCTCATCGGGACAGATTTCGGGGGTTCTATTCCAATCTGTTCACTGTGCCCAGAAAGGAGGGCAAGGTTCGTCCGATTCTGGACTTGAAAGCTCTGAACCGCTTTGTGCGGGTTCGCAAGTTCCGCATGGAATCCCTGCGCTCGGTGGTGGCTGCCCTGGTTCCGGGGGAATTCATGGCCTCCATCGATTTGAAGGATGCGTACTTTCACATCCCCATTTTCGAGGGTCACCAGAGGTATCTTCGATTCGCCATCATTACCATTCGGCTCCGCGGGTCTTCACCAAGGTGCTTGCGCCGATTCTGGCTTTATTGAGAGCCCAGGGCATCTCTGTCCTGGGGTATCTGGACGATATCCTGATTCGGTCTGCGACCTGTCAGGGCCTGGTGACCGACCTGTCCATCACGATGCAGACTCTGCAGGAGTTCGGGTGGACGATAAATTTTCCAAAGTCGGTTCGTCTTCCCTACCTGGGAATGATCCTGGACTCTGCTCAAGCGAAGGTCTTCCTGCCGGAAGACAAGCTCCGGGCGCTTCAGGACGCAGTTCGGTCCCTCAGGGACAATCAGTACTCTTCTCTCCGGACGTGTATGAGGTGTCTGGGATTGATGGTCTCGGCCTTCGAGGCGATCCCTTTTGCCCAGTTTCACACGCGGGGTCTCCAGGCGGAGATTCTGGCCGTGTGGGACGGGCGACCGCAATCTCTGGATCTACGGATCTCGTTGAGTCATCGTACCAGAAGGGATCTTCTGTGGTGGCTCCGGTCCCCGGCGGTGTCGGGGGGGGGGGGGCAAGTCTTTTCGCCCTTTCTCGTGGACGGTGATCACCACGGATGCCAGCCTGTCGGGCTGGGGTGGTGTTCTGGGCGTTCTGTCCGCCCAGGGAACTTGGTCGGAGGAGGAATCCTCTCTTCTGATCTACATTCTGGAATTGCGAGCGATAAATCTCTGCCTTCTGCGTTGGACGGACAGGCTTCAAGGCCGTCCAGTTCGGGTGCAGACAGACAATGCCACAGCGGTGGCCTACATCAACCACCAAGGGGGCACCAGGAGTGCCCGAGCGGCTCGGGAAGTAGCCGACATTCTGTCTTGGGCCGAGACGCACGTCCCGGCGATAACGGCAGTTCACATTCCGGGGGTGGAGAACTGGCAGGTGGATTATCTGAGTCGCCAGACCCTGGATCAGGGAGAATGGTCCCTTCACCCGGATGTCTTTCAGATGTTGTGTGCGAAGTGGGGGTCCCCGGATGTGGACCTATTCGCGTCTCGTCTAAACAACAAGGTGGAAAGGTTCGTAGCAAGGACGCGCGATCATCGGGCAGAGGCCTCAGACGCGTTAGTGACACCCTGGCGTCAGTATCGTCTGATGTATGCCTTTCCACCGATTCAACTGTTGTCCAGGTTCCTTCGCAGGTTAGCCTCGGAACCGCACTCGGTGATTCTGGTGGCGCCGGACTGGACTCGCCGGTCTTGGTACGCAGACCTCGTGAATCTGTCGGTCGACGCTCCGTGGCGTCTGCCTCTTCGAGAGGACCTCCTGTCTCAAGGACCGATATTCCATCCTGCTTTACAGTCGCTGGCTTTAACGGCCTGGCTGTTAAAAGCCAGGTCCTGAAGGATAGGGGTCTCTCCCCTGAGGTCATTCCCACTTTGATTAAGGCCAGGAAGGCCTCTTCGGGGAAGATTTACTACCGTACTTGGAAGGCGTATTTTGCCTGGTGTGAGTCCAGGGGGTATTCCCCTCGCTCATACTCGGTATCGAGAGTATTGGCTTTCCTTCAAATGGGCGTGGACCAGCGTTCGGCGTTGGCCACGATTAAGGGTCAGATTTCTGCGCTGGCCGTTCTCTTTCAACGCCCTGTGGCGTCTTAATTCCTTGGTTAGCACCTTTGTTCAAGGGGTGCGACACTTGGCCCCTCCTCGGAGGGAGCCTTTACCTCCATGGGATTTGAACCTTGTTCTGTCCGAGGTTTGAACCCTGGTCTGTCCCTTTGAAAAGATCAGGGAGATATCGTTGTCTCTGTTGTCCAAGAAGGTTGCCTTTTTGGTAGCGATCACTTCGGCTCACAGGGTGTCGGAGCTGGCAGCCTTGTCCTGCAGCTCTCCCTACTTGGTGATTCACTTGGATAAGGTGGTCTTACGACCTAACCCTTCTTTTCTTCCGAAAAGGATCTCGGAATTTCACCTCAATGAGGACATTGTCTTGCCTTTGCTTTGCGCGAAACCTAAGCATCCCAGGGAGGTGGCTTTGCATTCCTTGGATGTTGTTCGGGCGATCAGGGTTTACCTATTATCGACTAAATCCTTTCGCAAGTCGGATTCTCTATTCGTCCTTCCAGAGGGTCCTGGGAAGGGCATGGCAGCGTCGGCTGCGACCATCGCCAAATGGATCAGACAGACCATTGTGCAAGCCTATGCTTTGAAGGGGAAGGTTCCTCCTTTCCCTGTGAAGGCGCACTCTACCAGGTCTCTGAGTACGTCTTGGGCCTATCGTCATCAGGCTTCTGTGGCCCAGGTGTGTAAGGCGGCGACTTGGTCGTCCGTTCACACCTTCTCCAAATTCTACAAGGTGGATGTTCAGGCATCGGCGGATGCTTCCTTTGGCCGCAAAGTTCTTAGTGCGGCGGTGCCTTAGGGTCCCTTGTTTTGGGTCCTTGGCTGTTGGGATGTTTTTATCCCTAGGTTACTTGTTTTCCTGGGTTGTTGCTCCTGTTGAGCACGTTTTTTTCCTGTTGCCCAGTTGGTTTCCTTACTTTGGTAAGGTTCCTTTTTCTCTGATGTGGGTACTGCGTTGCTTTAGGCGCGGCTGCGTTTTTTCCCACCCCTCATGTCTACACTGCTATGGGACGTCCCCATTAGTGATGAATATGAAGAGGCGGCGACTGTCGGAGGACGTAAGAGAAAACGGAATTTTTGTAAAATCTTACCTGTAAAATTCCTTTCTCTGAGTCCTCCGACAGTCGCCGCCCCCACCCCTCTTTTGGGGTTTGTTTATGTACTCTACTGCTATGCTACCGATGGTCCGTTCCCATCCAATTCCCCCATAGAGATGTATGGGGCTCTGACAGCTGTGTCTCCGCACACAGTGCGGAGAACAGCTGTCATTCTCCTGCTCAGCGGGGGATTGGCGGATCGATCCCCCGCTAAGATAAACGGAGTCTGCCGATGGAGCTGACTGTGTGAAAGAGCCCTTAGTGAGCACTTCTCCTTTGTGGAGATAATCCATCCACCTTACAGATGTGGCATATCAAGATGCTGATTAGACAGCATGATTATTGCACAGGTGTGCCTTAGGCTGGCCACAATAAAAGACCACTCTAAAATGTGCAGTTTTACTGTATTTGTGGATGAGGGGGGGGGTCCAAAAACCAGTCAGTATCTGGTGTGACCACCATTTGCCTCACGCAGTGCAATACATCTCCTTCACATAGAGTTGATCAGGTTGTTGATTGTGGCCTGTGGAATGTTGGTCTACTCTTCTTCAATGGCTGTGCAAAGTTGATGGATATTGGCAGGACCTGGGACACGCTGTCGTATACGCCGATCCAGAACTTCCCAAGCATGCTCAATGGGTGACATGTTCGGGGAGTATGCTGGCCATGCAAGATTTGGGATGTTTTCAGCTTCCAGGAATTGTGTACAGATCCTTGCAACATGGGGCCGTGCATTATTATGCTGCAACACAAGGTGATAGTCGTTTATGAATGGCACAACAGTGGGCCTCCAGATCTCCTCAGGGTATCTCATTCAAAATGCCATCAATAAAATGCACCCCTGTTCATTGTCAATAACATACGCCTGCCCATACCATAAACCCACTGCCACCATGGGCCACTCCATCCACAACGTTGACATCAGCAGACCACTCACCCACATGACGCCATACATGCTGTCTGCCATCTGCCATGTACAGTGAAACCGGGATTCCTCTGTAAAGAGAACACCTCTCCAAAGTGCCAGACGCCATTGAATGTGATCATTTGCCCGCTTAAAGCGGAGTTCCAGCTTAATCACACACTCACCTGTCCAACGGTCCAGCGATGCGGCCGCCCGAAGCCTCGCTCTTCTCCCTCTCTGCTCTGCGGCGCCGGCATCACTGGTGTGGGCACCTGGCTGTGACAGTTTGCGGCTTCACAGCCGGGTACGCACTGCGCATGCGCGAGTTGCGCTACACATCGTGATTGGCCGGCAATCTTCTGGGACCTCTGACATGTCCCAGAAGATTGCAGGGAGGGAGGGGGAGAGGAGAACGTCCGCTCAGGGCCCCGCGGCGCTCTGAGCGGAAGTGGGAGCAGGTACCTGTCAAAACTAGGTACCCGCTCCCCCCTCCCCCCCCCCAAAAAAATGACATGCCAAATGTAGCATGTCAAGGGGTTAGAACTACCTAAAGCGGAAGTTCCACTTTTGGGTGGAACTCCGCTTTAAGTTGGTTACAATGACAAACTGCAGTCAGGTGGAGACTCTGATGAGGACGACGAGCATGCAGATGAGCTTCCCTGAGACGGTTTCTGACAGTTTGTGCAGAAATTCTTTGGTTATGCAAACCGATTGTTGCAGCAGCTGTCTGGGTGGCCGGTCTCAGATGATCTTGGAGGTGAAGATGCTGGAAGTAGAGGTCCTGGGCAGGTGTGGTTACACGGGGTCTGCGGTTGTGAGGCCGGTTGGATGTACTGCCAAATTCTCTGAAACGCCTTTGGAGACGGCTTATGGTAGAGAAATTAACATTCAATTCATGGACAACAGCTCTGGTGGACATTCCTGCAGTCAGCATGCCAATTGCACGCTCCCTCAAAACTCGGGACATCTGTGGCATTGTGCTGTGTGATAAAATTGCACATTTTAGAGTGGCCTTTTATTGTGGCCACGCTAAGGCACACCTGTGCAATAATCATGCTACCTAATCAGCATGTTGATATGCCACACCTGTGAGGTGGATGGATTATCTCGGCAAAGGAGAAGTGCTCACTAACACAGATTTACACAGACTTGTGAACAATATTTGAGAGAAATAGGACTTTTGTGTACATAGAAAAAGTCTTAGATCTTTGAGTTCAGCTCATGAAAAATGGGGGCAAAAAGAAAAAGTGTTGCGTTTATAATTTTGTTCAGTGTACTAACAAGGTTTTTAAAACATTAACACAAATTGGTAAGATTATTAAAATCAACCTAACCCTATATAAGTATATGTAAACCTGTACATCAAAACACACAGCCCCTGAGGGAGTCCACATCATAATGCTCACAACTAAACATTGCCCATGTAGTGAAAGCAGACCCTTGCATGAGCTTTTTTTTTTTAACCAAATCGCATTCTATGCATAAAGGTAAAGAACCTTCTGTATGCAGATCCCCCCCCCCCCCGAGCCCCTCCTAATACTTTCCTGAGCCTGATCTTGATCCAGCGATGTGCACGAGAGCAGCTTCTCTCTGGACTCTCTGCCTCCTCATTGACCCTAATGCTGTCAATCACAGCCAGTGAGGATGGAGCAAGGGGCGGGGCTGACCCCCGTTCTGCGTGTCTTATGGACAAACAGAGCAGGGCTCGTTCACGAGCATGCACAAGTGCCCCCATAGCAAGCAGATTGCTATGGGGACACTGAACATTGGGGGAAGAACCCGGGGACCCAAGAAGAGGAGGAGTGGGGCTGCTCTGTGCAAAATCATAGCACAAAGTGGGTAAATATGACATGTTTGTTACTTAACCACTTGACCGCCTTTATCCCCCTTCATGACCAGGCCATTTTTTTTTTGCAATACGGCACTGCGTTACTTTAACTGACAATTGCGCGGTTGTGCGATACTGTACCAAATCAAAACTTGTCATTTTTTCCCCCACAGATAGCTTTCATTTGGTGGTATTTGATCACCACTGCGTTAATTTTTTACGCTATAAACAAAAAAAAAACTGTCAATTTTGAAAAAAAAAGTTTTCTTTCTTTTATAAAACCTCCAATAAAGAAAAAATTTAAAAAAATCGAATTTCTTTTCAAAGATTTAGGCACAATATGTATTCTACTACATGTTTTTGGTAAAAAAAAATTCCAATAGGCTTATATTCATTGGTTTAGGGCAGCGTTTCAGTCAAGGCACACTTTAACAATTATGGACAGTTTCGAGGCACTCCAATCCAAAATGTAAAAGCTATTCTAATAATTTTACATAATGCAGCAACATTCACAAGTCCAAGTAGGACACCCAACATTAGAGGTGATTTTTCTTTCAAAGCAAATATACTTTTGCAAACTGGTACTGACTAGTATCCCAATGTTTCTCTTCTCCCTCAGTATTTCTCCATCACTCAGCTAATTAGAGCCCAACACTGATGGAGAGGGGCAGAGGAGGGTCAAACAAGGATTCTCTGAAGGCGACTGTGATATTGAGGTGGACAATCAGGCACTGACACTTTTGGCTCTTTGCGGGAACAAGTGACACTAATACAGTGATCAGTGCTAAAAATATGCATTGCACTGATGACACTGGCAGAAGGGGTTAACATCTAGGGCACTCAACGGGTAAGGTGTGCCTAGCCAGTGTTTACTATGTGTGTGTTTTTTTTTTTACTAAGGGAAGAGATGGATTTTAGTCCTTTCTTTGCAGGAACACAAAATCCATCCCTTCCCGCGTCAGAACGGAGATCTGCCTTGTTTACTATGTGTGATCTGTCACATTATATATATATATATATATATATACAGTAAACCCCCCTCCATTGCGCGGGGGTTACGTTCCGGACCCGTCCGCGAAAAGTGGGCGTCCCCTCCCGCTCGCGGGGGTAACGATCGAGCGGCTCCGGAGCTGCATCGGTCATTACCGTCGGAAACCCGACCGCCGCCTCTAAACAACGGTACCGGGATGATGCTTCTAGCTAGAGGCATCATCCCGGTTTAACACCGCAACTTCTGCCGACGTATGGATATGTCACTTTGCGGTAAGTGGTTAATTCTAGGTAGCCACCCTGCAAATGACATGTGTTGTGTCTGTCCTGCAAATATGCGATGTAATAATTCAGTGCCAAATTCAGCCCTGCATCCTACAAATTTCCAAGGAGATGTTTGTTCTCCTTGGTGCTTAGCTGCCCTCTAGAGGTCAATTAGTTGTACGGCGTCTGTATAACATTTAACCACCAGACAGAAAGTTTACTGGCACAATAAGGCCACACTGGTGCGAACACAGACATTGCACATGATTCGCTCCACATTGCTGGGTGCGGATCACGTGCAATGTCTGTGCGATGCAAATTCAGCCAAACAGTTTATATTAGTGATTGACCGATATCGTTTTTTTATGGCCGATGCCAATATTTTGGTCATCGCATATCGGTATCGGCCGATATTTCCGTACATTAAAATGTTTTTGTTTTTTTTTTTGACAGGTACTCTTGTGGAGGGATCTGGGGGGTCTAAAAGACCCGAAACCCCTCCTCTGCATTTAAAAGCATTCAAAGCGCCAAGTTTGGCTGTTATTGAATGCTGTCATTTTTTTTAATTTGGCGCCGAGTACCCGGAAGAGTCATGACATCACTTCCGGGTTTTTACATGGAGACCCGATCAGAGTTGAATGCGGCTTTGATCGGGTCTCCTCTTCAGCGGCCGTGCAGGCTGGTTGCCCGGGTCTCCTGGTGGGAGGAAGGTGGCGGGAGGGGGGTGGGGACGTCCCCTCCCGCTCCTTGTAATGACAGCCGAGTGGCTTCTCAGCCGCATCGGTTGTCATTGCCAAACCGCCAACCGTCGGCTATGGATGCTAGTACCGGGGTGATGCCTCTAGCTGCAGGCATCACTCCGGTACAGCACTTTCCCTAAATATTGGTCACTTTGGTGGCCGATTCCGATATATCGGGGAAAGTGCATATCGGCCCTCGATATATTGGCTTTGCCGATAATCGGTCGATCTCTAGTTTATATGGCTGAATTTACATCCCATTCGAACCAAAATGGTACAGGAACCTTTTTTTGGTCCGCACTGGAATCGATTCGTATGGGTGTTCACTCCTATGGGATCCGATTCCTGTACCATTTCACAGTTCGCACTGCTATTTGTGAACCGATCTGGGGTGGCAATAACCTTCTATTAAAACCTGTAGCGGATCGCAGAGTGCAGTGTTAACTGCCTGCGAGTTAGATGCGATACAGGAACCTGCACAAGAATTGCGCTGGTTCCCGCATTGCAACCCAGCCTAGGGCTCAACTCCATGTTAAATGTGTCTTTAAAGAATTTGAGCCAAGCTGGCCCAAACAAACGACTGCACTAACATGCACTTGCTGGGCGTACTGTATTACCTGTATGGAGCCTCGGATATATGCAGTACACAGTGCTGTGTTCTTGCACTGGGACAGGTTCTTCACATCCCCCTCCCTGAACATAAACAAATACAAAACTTCCTCTGGCTGGCTGAGACTGAGCTAGTGATGTCCTCCTCCTGCCTCTTCACCTTAAAGCTCCTCATCAGAGGAAGCTTTGTATTCATCCAAAGAATACAAAACTACCTCTGATTGACAGAGCAGTGCTCAGCCCAACTCTTTTTTGTTTTCCGAGAGTTGACAGGAAATTCTCTTCCTACTGCCGTAATACAGCGCTCTATATAGGCTATATACACTTAATACAGCGTGCCTCTTAGTGCAGTAGATAGTTTGTTCGGGCATTTAACCACTTAAGCCCCAGAAGATTTTACCCCCTTCCTGACCAGGGGGTATTTTGCGATTCGGCACTGTGTGACTTTAACGGACAGTTGCGCGGTCGTGCGTCGCTGTACCTAAACGAATTTGACGTCCTTTTTTTCCCACAAACAGAGCTTTCTTTTGGTGGTATTTGATCACCTGTGCAATTTTTTGATCATGCGCTATAAACAAAAAAAGAGCGACAATTTTGCAAAAATAACAATATTTTTCACATTCCCCAAAAAAAATTTAAAAATCAAAATTTTTTAACATTTTCGGCCAATTTGTTTTTATGCTACATAGGTTTGTCATTTTTGTTGATTTTTTTTTGCGGGACTGCGACATTGGGGCAGACAGATCGGACCCTTGACTGACATTTTTGACACTTTTGGGGGTACCAGTGACATTACTACAGTAATCAGTGCTATGCATATGCACTGTTACTGTAAAATGACACTGGTAGTGAAGGGGTTAACATTTTTTGAGAGGGAGGGGTGGTGTGTGTCCCTAGGGGCGTGTTTCTAACTGTGATTGTCTGTGGCTTGAGCTGTAGGAACAGTTATCAACGGTCCTACATAGTAGAACCGTATGATTACTGTTTCTACACAGGGGAGAATGACAGGCGGCTTGTTTACACTAGCCGCCTGCATTTCTCCCTCTCCACCGACGATTGCCGAGTGACCGGCAGACATCGGGTCCGCCGGTCACACGCGCGGGGGGGGGGGGGGTCCGTGACCGCGCGGGAGC
Source organism: Pelophylax lessonae (assembly GCF_965119305.1). Classification (NCBI taxonomy): domain Eukaryota; kingdom Metazoa; phylum Chordata; class Amphibia; order Anura; family Ranidae; genus Pelophylax; species Pelophylax lessonae. The sequence goes on along the minus strand of NC_138768.1, from coordinate 49,199,641 downwards.
GCAGTACATCTGCAAATTTCCTGAGTTAGCTGCGCTTTGCCATAAACTTCTATTATATACTGCAGGCATGGTGCATTTTTCTAAAAGCGCACCAAAGTTCCTGCATTCAGAAAGTGCACCAAACCCACAGGTTAAAAATAGAGGTCTATGGTTAAGAGCACCAAACCCACATGAAAGCTGCAGGTACGCTACACTGCACCCCCGGTGTGGGTAATCCGCAGCACATCAGCATGAACGCAGCCCTATACTATTATGTCCAGTGTATTGCTTCACACTGACCTGAAGATCTCTTCTTTCCTGCTGCTGGCACCACTCTGGAGACCGCTAGCCGGGATAAGGAGTGCAGTTGGTATCACTCTGCATGGGACAGGAGCCTCTTCCTCCCTACTACAGCGCCAACTTTACAAGTAGTCGCTCTGCATTGCACTCTGTTTGATGCTCTTGGATGGTGGGTCAGCAAGGCCAGACCAAGATCTACCAGTCACCTGTCTGCTCCCTACTGGTTGCTGACCCCCAATCTAGTTCAGCCAATAGAGAAAAAAAAACAATCAAAAACCTCCACATACACAATCATATAGCCACAGTTTATCCAGAGGAGGGCAGAAAATGCTCCAGTGGTGGAAAGAAATTACCTCCTGATCCCCCAGGAGGCAACTACAGGGTCATCTACCCAGGGGAGGACTGGCCCAGGGGGCAGGGGGGTATTTGCCCCCTGGGCCACTCTGATGCTCCATAAAAAGGCTGCACAACCTCTGCCACAGACATGCTTAAAGGATTCCTGGTGAGGAGAAGTAAAAAGTCCCTGCTGCTGACCTACTGAGTGCGGGATGAAGACAAGGAATGGAGACTCTCCTTCCCCAAGCAGCCTTGACTGAGCTGTCCCAGCTCCCCCCAACTACCCCCTGGCTGACCAGGTTGGGAACCCAGATTCGACTGGTAAGTAGAGAGTACCTGGAGCAAAGCTTTAGCCTGGAATGGGGGTCAGGAGGAGGCCGGGAAGAGGGAGAGTGGGAGGGGGACTGAGTCACTGCACCATGGGCATCCCATTATCAGCCGTTATTGATGAAACAGTTTATGTCCCAGTCGATATTCATACCAAAAGGGACATAACTCTGGACATCGAAAATCCAGCGGGAAAATCCAGCAGGTTTCATTGGCTGATGATTTAATGAGATTCTGGTGACGGTTTTTCAGTTTTAATAATCTTCTTTCTGGTGAGCGGCCCTTTTTTATAATTTGAGGGGCCTTTCTAGCTCTTGGTGGTGGGTCTTTGCTCCTAATTTATTAGTTGGGATATACTGCACCATGAGATGTCTTTTTGTTTATTTGCATATTTCCTGCCATCTACATTGATCTGATTGAGCCAAGCTGGAATAGTGAGATTCTACATCTACTCTATCTATCGACAGGTCTATTTTATCCTTTCATCTGGTAAGCAGATTGGACTGTCCCTATTACTTCAAAAGGACTATTACCTGAGCGCTGCAAACTCATAACATAATTATACTTGATCTGAGTCAGAAATTGCTGGCAGCCACCCGTTTTGGACTTTATTATTTCAACCTGAGCGCGGATTTCCTTCACATTATTTAATGCATTGTATATATTTTCTCACAACAAGTGTAACCGCACAGCTCAACACTACGTGACCGATGGTTCAATCAGCCCCTGTGCTTCTGCTGCTACAGAGCAGTCTATAGCAGGGATTTCCAAACTACGGCCCTCCATTTGTTCAGGAACTACAATTCCCATCATGCCTAGTCATGTATGTGAATGGCAGAGTTTTACAATGCCTCATGGGATGTGTAGTTCTGCAACAGCTCCAGGTCCGTAGTTTGGAAATCTCTGCTCTATAGCATGCAGATCTTAAAGGACTTGTAAAGTCAGAAGGTTTTGTATCTTAAAGCGGAGTTCCGGGCACAGAAGTCATTTTTCACTGAACATACCCCCGGGACAGTCAGGGCTAGTACATTCCACAATGGCTAGCCTCTGATCTGTCCCGGTTCGCACTTACGTTTTAGAAGAAATACTTACTTATAAAATTTCTTCCACAGCGTTTCCATCTCTCTTGTGGGCAGCTGAAGCCGGCGCGGTCCTCTTCTGTGTCTTCTTCCGCGTCTTCTTGTCCCAGAATGCACCTGCACCGGCCCCTCTCGTCACTTCCGGCGCGGCGCCGCATTCCTCCACAGCTTCTGGGCATGCCCAGAAGCTGTTTAGCAGGGGAATGCGGCGTCGCCCGGAAGTGACGAGCGGGGCCTGTGCCGTCGCATTGATTCCTGGGAGCGATGACATTCAGCTCCCAGGAATCATCGTGAGACAGGAAGTGACGGGTGAGCTGCGGCGCTGAGGGAGGAAGTACTCTGAGGTGAGTATTTACGATCTTCAATTACAAGGTGAGTAAAAAAAAAAAAACTAACTATCCAATTCCCTTTCAGGTGATGTCTACCTAGCGGAGGGGCACAAAAAAAAAATATCGATTTTGTGCCCGGAACTCCGCTTTAATGCATTCTGTGTGCAGCAGCCTCCCTCCGCCCCCCCCCCCTAATACTTACCTGAGGTCCCTCTCTGTCCAGCGATGTCTACAAGTGTCTCAGCCGTCTGAGATTCTCCTTCCTGATTGGCGGAGACAGTCAATCAAAGTCAGCTAGCCACTTAAAGAGGAAGTAAACCCTCCTCAGGAAGTTGTACCTATAGGTAAGCCTATGTTAAGGCTTACCTATAGGTACTGTAAATATCTCCTAAACATGTACCGTTTAGGAGATATTTACATTTGATGCAGCCAGTGACGTCACTGGCGCATGCGCTCTGAAGGAACGGCAGATCGTGCCGTTCCTTCAGAGCCCTGTGCCGTGACCGTCGGCTCCCGCGCGCATGCGCGGGAATGACGTCACCGCGGCTCCGGCCAATCAGATGGCCAGATGCCGCGATCCCGGAAGACGGGCGACTGTACATGTCGCCCGTCATAGAGGGAAGAGAGCAGCGCGGCGAGGGCTCGTTCTAAGGTAAGTATTTGATAATGAGCTACTATGCGATGCATACTAGCTCATTATGTCTTTATCTTTCAGGATGTAAAGAAAATAAAAAAAAAAATTATCGGTTTACAACCTCTTTAAGGGAGAAAGGGGGGTGGGGCCGCATTGGGGCAACCTGTCTGAAACAGGGACCTGCGGCTCAAGGGCCCCCATAGCAAGCTGCTTGCTGTGGGGGGCACTGAACAGGAGGGAGGGGCCAGGAGAAGGAATGAGGGACCCGAGAAAAGGAGGATCCAGGCTGCTCTGTGCAAATCCACTGTAACAGAGCAGGCAAGTATAACATGTTTGTTATTTTTATAGAAAAAAAAAAACAAGATTTTACAATGTACTTTAAGGGCCCTTTCACACGGGCGCTCCGTATGTCCGCAAATCATCCTATTTTTTGGCAGGTGGATTTACGGACATAATGTAAGTCTATGGCATTGAGGATGTCAGCGGAATACCATCCGCTGACATCCGATTTTCTTCCTTTCAGTTCTGTTCCGTTTTTTGGAACGGAACAGAACCCTATTTTTTCATCCGTTCAAAAAACGGAAAGGAAGGAAAATCGGATGTCAGCGGTGTCATCCGCTGACATCCGCAATGCCATATACTTACATTATGTCCGCATATCATCCGCAAACGGATGGGATGATATGCGGACACACAGAGCGGATGACACAACTGTCATCCGCTCCGTGAAAAAAAAAAAAAAAGTCCCGCAGCGGACCTTTCACACGGAGCGGCCGTGTGAAAGAGGCCTTATAGAAACGTAAAAAACGGAGGGAAGAAAAAAACCTCTACCTATTTAATTTCAAAGTCACAACATTAACTGCTTAACCTCCGGAAAGGGTTAACCCCCTTCCTGACCTGGCCATTTTTTGTGATACGACACTGCGCTACTTTAACCACTTCAAGACCAGGCCTATTTCTGACATTTGTTGTTCACAAGTTAAAAAAGGCATTTTACTGCATCTTAATCAGTGCAAATTTAGGAAAACTCAGCAGTTGTGTGTCCCTCTGTACATGTCAGGGGCTGTACTATATTTTACTGGAAGCACAGGTAAGCAATTGATACTAAACACACATTGTTAAATCATGTAAAAACCGGGGCTATTTCTGACGTGTGTTGTGTAGCAGTATTTCCAGGCATTGGGCCTGATGTGGGTCTGCCATTGTTACCGGTTACCTCTCCAGCCCATGTGAGCTGCGGCCCTGGGTGTGAGAACTGAGACATTGACAACTCCGGCATCTTTGTTTGGTTGTTTTATTGTATTTTTAGGGGATGGGAGAAGGGAATGAATGGGATACTCCTTTGGCTCGACTATGTACAATTCTGGGACTTTATAGCAAAAATGCTCGTTAGCGCTGTCTTGACGCCAGCCGATGCTTACTGGCGCTTTGAACACACTGTAACTCTGAAAGCTGTGCTGGAACTCTGACTTAAGTCCAAAAGATCCAGGACTGTAGAACATTTAACGTCTGACACTGCTTGCACTGCAAAGTCACTGACTGCTCCCTCCAGCCTTGCACTGGCTTGAGGTAGCTTGCTGTGGATTCCTGTATGGCTGCAACTCCTAACTGATGCACTAAACACTATGCACTGACTCTTCGGGGCCCGAACCACAGGTGCCCCCTTTATCACTTCAGGGTCCTCAACCTGGGTACCCCCTCTATCACTTCAGAGTCCTCTGGCCAGGTACCCCCTTTATAGCTAGCTGATACTTGGATCCTAGAACCTCCTCCAGGGTGGTCCCTACCAGGGCCATCTTTAATATTGATTGGACCCTGGGCAAACATTTTCTTTGGCCCTCCCGAATCCACTTATCAACTAGTGGGCAGTGCAGGCTCAAGGGGCAGCTGCTTTTGGCCCCACAACAATAACTGGGCCCAGGGCAGCTGCCTCTTTTGCCCTGTGTTAAAGATGGCCCTGGTCCCCACTGACACTAGGAAGACCCCCAGGGGCAATCCTCAGTACTCACGACCTGTGTAGGCTTTCCTGGGACTGGACCCCTCTCGCTCTCCGCTGGTTCTTGGCACACCGGATCCCCTTCCGCTCAACTCAGCACTCTCTGGATTCTCAGGCAGCACCCGAGACATCCACCTTCCTCAGACAGGAGAAGAGACAGCCGTCCTGTCCCTCCTGGGACTCTGCTTCCCGCCAAAGACCACGAGTCATGCATGCCCCTCAGAATTATACCCACTCCCAGATTCCTTTGCAGCAGAATCTGCCTTCTGGGGTAGTTACAAGCCTGAATGTGTCCCTGATTGGGTTTCCGCCACTGCCCTATGAGAAGCTTCTCACAGGGCCAGTGGGGAGACTCCTCTCTCAGCAAACACACCTGGAAGCCATGACACTCTAACCAAAAAAGCAATCATGGCCCTGCTGTTAGGCAGACAAGGCCCACTATGCATTTACCTAGCACTTACCTGTAGGGTGCTACACCTGCTTACAAGTGAAAATCAGTATTTTTTTCTAGAAAATTACTTTGAACCCCAAACATTATATATTCTCACAAAAGTGAATACACCCCTCACATTTTTGTAAATATTTTATTACCTTATTTTTCCATGTATAAGACGCTACCTTTTGCTAAAATAGTTATGCTGAAAATCGAGGCGTGTCTTATACATGGACAGTCTGCAGAATGGAGAGCCGCACGGGTGCGTAGCTGCTCATACCCTGTCAAAGAGGCTTCCTCCAATCGCGAGCTTTGGACATCAGCTGATGCCGTAAAAGGTGGAGAGTGTGTAGATCTGATCCCGTTGGAGGTGGAGAGTGCGCAGATGCGACAGAGAGATGCGAGAGAACGTTCTGAGCCCAGCTGTCACAAAATTAAAAAAATGAATACTGGTAAGCGATTGTCTTACTCTGCAAAATTCAAACTTAATTTAATTAGCTGTGCAAGAGAGCATGGCAATAGCGGTTGAAGAAATTGAAACTGATGAAGAAGAGAGCAGTGATGCAACAGAGGATGAATGAAGTTATATGCTGCATAATATCATAGTACGATTATGTAAACGTTACCTGCAGTACTGATAATTACTAAATATACAGTGCCTTGCGAAAGTATTCGGCCCCCTTGAACTTTTCGACCTTTTGCCACATTTCAGGCTTCAAACATAAAGATATAAAACTGTAATTCTTTGTGAAGAATCAACAACAAGTGGGACACAATCATAAAGTGGAACGAATTTTTTTGGATATTTCAATCTTTGTTAACAAATAAAAAACTGAAAAATTGGGCGTGCAAAATTATTCAGCCCCTTTACTTTCAGTGCAGCAAACTCCCTCCAGAAGTTCAGTGAGGATCTCTGAATGATCCAATGTTGACCTAAATGACTAATGATGATAAATAGAATCCACCTGTGTGTAATCAAGTCTCCGTATAAATGCACCTGCACTGTGATAGTCTCAGAGGTCCTTTTAAAGCGCAGAGAGCATCATGAAGAACAAGGAACACACCAGGCAGGTCCGAGATACTGTTGTGGAGAAGTTTAAAGCAGTATTTGGATACAAAAAGATTTCCCAAGCTTTAAACATCCCAAGGAGCACTGTGCAAGCAATAATATTGAAATGGAAGGAGTATCAGACCACTGCAAATCTAGGAAGACCTGGCCGTCCCTCTAAACTTTCAGCTCATACAAGGAGAAGACTGATCAGAGATGCAGCCAAGAGGCCCATGATCACTCTGGATGAACTGCAGAGATCTACAGCTGAGGTGGGAGACTCTGTCCATAGGACAACAATCAGTCGTATACTGCACAAATCTGGCCTTTATGGAAGAGTGGCAAGAAGAACGCCATTTCTTAAAAATATCCATAAAAAGTGTTGTTTAAAGTTTGCCACAAGCCACCTGGGAGACACCAAACATGTGGAAGAAGGTGCTCTGGTCAGATGAAACCAAAATCAAACTTTTTGGCAACAATGCAAAACGTTATGTTTGGCGTAAAAGCAACACAGCTCATCACCCTGAACACACCATCCCCACTGTCAAACATGGTGGTGGCAGCATCATGGTTTGGGCCTGCTTTTCTTCAGCAGGGACAGGGAAGATGGTTAAAATTGATGGGAAGATGGATGGAGCCAAATACAGGACCATTCTGGAAGAAAACCTGATGGAGTCTGCAAAAGACCTGAGACTGGGACAGAGATTTGTCTTCCAACAAGACAATGATCCAAAACATAAAGCAAAATCTACAATGTAATGGTTCACAAATAAACATATCCAGTTGTTAGAATGGCCAAGTCAAATCCAGACCTGAATCCAATCGAGAATCTGTAGAAAGAACTGAAAACTGCTGTTCACAAACCCTCTCCATCCAAGCTCACTGAGCTCGAGCTGTTTTGCAAGGAGGAATGGGCAAAACTGATAGAGACATACCCCAAGTGACTTATAGCTGTAATCGCAGCAAAAGGCGGCGCTACAAAGTATTAACTTAAGGGGGGCTGAATAATTTTGCACGCCCAATTTTTCAGTTTTTTATTTGTTAAAAAAGTTTGAAATATCCAATAAATTTTGTTCCACTTCATGATTGTGTCCCACTTGTTGTTGATTCTTCACAAACAATTACAGTTTTATATCTTTATGTTTGAAGCCTGAAATGTAGCAAAAGGTCGAAAAGTTCAAGGTGGCCTAATACTTTCACAAGGCACTGTAAATGTGTCCAAAAATGTGTCCTGTTTTATGTTTAAAATATTGATTTCTTAAGTTTGGGTTGGAAAAGTATACACGGAAAAATACGGTATATATTTTTATGTGACAATACTGAAGAAATTACACTTTGCTACAATGTAAAGTAGTGAGTGTATAGCTTGTATAACAGTGTAAATTTGCTGTCCCCTCCAAATAACTCAACACACAGCCATTAATGTCTAAACTGCTGGCAACAAAAGTGAGTACACCCCTAAGTGAAAATGTCCAAATTGGGCCAAAAGTGTCAATATTTTGTGTGGCCACCATTATTTTCCAGCATTGCCTTAACCCTCTTGGGCATGGAGTTTACCAGAGCTTCACAGGTTGCCACTGGACTCCTCTTCCACTCCTCCATGACGACATCACAGAGCTGGTGGATGTTAGAGACCTTGCGCTCCTCCACCTTAAGTTGGATGCCCCACAGATGCTCAATAGGGTTTAGGTCTGGAGACATGCTTGGCCAGTCCATCACCTTTACCCTCAGCTTCTTTAGCAAGGCAGTGGTCCTCTTGGAGGTGTGTTTGGGGTTGTTATGTTGGAATACTGCCCTGTGGCCCAGTCTCTGAAGGGAGGGGATCATGCTCTGCTTCAGTATGTCACAGTACATGTTGGCATTCATGGTTCCCTCAGTGAACTGTAGCTCCCCAGTGCCGGCAGCACTCATGCAGCCCCAGACCATGACACTCCCACCACCATGTTTGACTGTAGGCAAGACACACTTGTCTTTGTACTCCTCACCTGGTTGCCGCCACTCACGCTTGACACTATCTGTGCCATATATATATATATATATATATATATATATATATTTTTAGCAGAGACTCTAGAGAATAAAATGGCGGTCGTTGCAATATTTTATATCACACGGTATTTGTGCAAAGGTCTTTCAATTGTTTTGGAAAAAAATACACGTCACTGAATTTAAAAAAAAAACTTAACAGGAAACGTAGCCCAATTTTTTTGTATATTGTAAAAGATGATGTTACACCTAGTAAATAGGGATGATCGAATGGTTCGGGACGACCATCGGTTCGACCCGAACATTAACTGTTCGAGGTTCGGCCGAATTTAGAACTTTTTGCTGAAAAAGTTCGGACTTCGGCAACCAGAACCGACCAAAATGCAATGGAACAGGAAATGGGCTTTAAAAGCCTGTGATTGGACCAGAACTATTAGTAAAACCAATTGAGGGGGCAGGAGAATGCTAGGAATGTGATTGGAGTGACTAGGGGGTCCAGAGGCCAATCAGTGAATACGCCCCCCAGTATATAAGATAGCCCCACCAAATCTCTACCATTTTAATACAGGGACGTGGAAGAGAGTGGAAGCAGTTCTGTTACTTCTGCTTCAAAAGTGTAATTTAGCAATTATTAGTGTGAGGAAAGGTATATCTAGTGTAGTTAGGGTGCTATTTTCCACTTTAGTTAGCTTCAAAAATCTAGTTTCTGTAAGGAAAGTGTTAAGTGCCAGGGTGACCGTAGTGTAGTGTAGGGTGAACTGACACTGACTGCTATGGCAGGGTGACCAAACCCTTCCATTTCAGGGTGACCGCTATAGAGAAAAGATTGTTTCTCTTAGGTGACTTATAGAACAGGGATATGGCTTCTCGCCGGTCAGCCTGCTTTTTGCTGCAGGCGTTTATAGGGCTTTTTTGAGGACATGTTTGGAGTCAGGCATGACATCTGAACTTGTGTATAGGGGTATATATACACACACATGTATGTATATATACACCTACACATATATAGGTGTGAAAATAGCAGAACACTATGCTTGCACTAATGAAATAATTAACATGCATATGGCTCCGCTCCTATCACACCTATATATGTGTATATATACATACATGTGTGTGTATATATGCCCCTATACAGAAGTTCAGATGTTTTGCCTGCCTCCAAAGACCCCAAAAAAATTCCCAAAAATTTTTTTGGGGCATTTTTTTGGAGTCTTTGGAGACAGGCAAAACATCTGAACTTCTGTATAGGGGTATATATACACACACATGTATGTATACAGTGGGTACGGAAAGTATTCAGACCCCCTTAAATTTTTCACTCTGTTATATTGCAGCCATTTGCTAAAATCATTTAAGTTCATTCTTCTTCCTCATGAATGTACACATAGCACCCCATACTGACAGAAAAACACAGAATTGTTGACATTGTTGCAGATTTATTAAAAAAGAAAAACTGAAATATCACATGGTCCTAAGTATTTAGACCCTTTGCTGTGACACTCATATATTTAACTCAGGTGCTTTCCATTTCTTCTGATCATCCTTGAGATGGTTCTACACCTTCATTTGAGTCCAGCTGTGTTTGATTATACTGATTGGACTTGATTAGGAAAGCCACACACCTGTCTATATAAGACCTTCCAGATCACAATGCATGTCAGAGCAAATGAGAATCATGAGGTCAAAGGAACTGCCTGAAGAGCTCAGAGACAGAATTGTGGCAAGGCACAGATCTGGCCAAGGTTACAAAAAGATTTCTGCTGCACTTAAGGTTCCTAAGAGCACAGTGGCCTCCATAATCCTCAAATGGAAGACGTTTGGGACGACCAGAACCCTTCCTAGAGCTGGCCGTCCGGCCAAACTGAGCTATCGGGGGAGAAGAGCCTTGGTGAGAGAGGTAAAGAAGAACCCAAAGATCACTGTGGCTGAGCTCCAGAGATGCAGTCAGGAGATGGGAGAAAGTTGTAGAAAGTCAACCATCACTGCAGCCCTCCACCAGTCGGGGCTTTATGGCAGAGTGGCCCGAAGGAAGCCTCTCCTCAGTGTAAGACACATGAAAGCCCGCATGGAGTTTGCTAAAAAACACCTGAAGGACTCCAAGATGGTGAGAAATAAGATTCTCTGGTCTGATGAGACCAAAATAGAACTTTTTGGCCTTAATTCTAAGCGGTATGTGTGGAGAAAACCAGGCACTGCTCATCACCTGTCCAATACAGTCCCAACAGTGAACCATGGTGGTGGCAGCATCATGCTGTGGGGGTGTTTTTCAGCTGCAGGGACAGGACGACTGGTTGCAATCGAGGGAAAGATGAATGTGGCCAAGTACAGGGATATCCTGGACAAAAACCTTCTCCAGAGTGCTCTGGACCTCAGACTGGGCCGAAGGTTTACCTTCCAACAAGACAATGACCCTAAGCACACAGCTAAAATAACGAAGGAGTGGATTCACAACAACTCTGTGACTGTTCTTGAATGGCCCAGCCAGAGCCCTGACTTAAACCCAATTGAGCATCTCTGGAGAGACCTAAAAATGGCTGTCCACCAACGTTTACCATCCAACCTGACAGAACTGGAGAGGATCTGCAAGGAGGAATGGCAGAGGATCCCCAAATCCAGGTGTGAAAGACTTGTTGCATCTTTCCCAAAAAGACTCCTGGCTGTATTAGATCAAAAGGGGGCTTCTACTAAATACTGAGCAAAGGGTCTGAATACTGTGATATTTCAGTTTTTCTTTTTTAATAAATCTGCAACAATGTCAACAATTCTGTGTTTTTCTGTCAGTATGGGGTGCTATGTGTACATTCATGAGGAAGAAGAATGAACTTAAATGATTTTAGCAAATGGCTGCAATATAACAAAGAGTGAAAAATTTAAGGGGGTCTGAATACTTTCCGTACCCACTGTATATACACATATATAGGTGTGATAGGAGCGGAGCCATATGCCTGTTATTTCATTAGCGCAAGCATAGTGTTCTGCTATTTTCACACCTATATATGTGTAGGTGTATATATACATATATGTGTGTGTATATATACCCCTATACACAAGTTCAGATGACATGCCTGACTCCAAAGACCCCAAAAAAACGCCTGCAATAACACACCTGGGCGTTTTTTTTTTTGGCGCAGACGTTTTTTTGGGCATTTTTTTGGGGTCTTTGGAGGCAGGCAAAACATCTGAACTTCTGTATAGGGGTATACATACACACACACATGTATGTATATATACACATATATAGGTGTGATAGGAGCGGAGCCATATGCCTGTTATTTCATTAGCGCAAGCATAGTGTTCTGCTATTTTCACACCTATATATGTGTAGGTGTATATATACATACATGTGTGTGTATATATACCCCTATACAGAAGTTCAGATGTTTTGCATGCCTCCAAAGACCCCAAAAAATGCCCAAAAAAAACGCCTGCAATAACACACCTGGGAGTTTTTTTTTGGCGCAGGCATTTTTTTGGACATTTTTTTTGGGGTCTTTGGAGGCAGGCACTTCTGTGTAGGGGTATATATATACACACACACTTATATGTATATATACACATACACATATATAGGTGTGAAAGGAGAGAAGCCATATGGGTGTTAATTATTTCATTAGCGCAAGCATAGTGTTCTGCTACTTTCACACCTATATATGTGTATGTGTATATATACATATAAGTGTGTGTGTATATATACCCCTACACAGAAGTTCTGATGTTATGCCTGCCTCCAATAACCCCCAAAAAATGCCCAAAAGAACGCTTGCTACAAAACCGGCAAGGTGTGAAAATAGCGGAGCCATATCCCTGTTCTATATTGATTCTAATACAAACAATCTTTTTTTTCTGGTTCTGGACATGCTACAGAGCTGAAACTTCACAGGTACACTTTTTAGACCCCCCAGACACTAAATCCAAAGTCAAAATCAAAAAATCTAATTTTTTTTTCAATAATTTTTTCAATAATTGGCTCTCTATCAAAAATGACAATTTTAAGAACTTTTTTTGTGTAGTCTCTGGGGCATGACCCAGAACCCTAGGCACTTTTTAGGGGCATTTATTGGGTTTTAGGGCTTCAAAATGGGTTTTTTTGATTACCGAAGTTCGGGTCCCATTGATTTCAATGGGGTTCTTTAATTCGGGCCGAACTTTCTGGAAGTTCTGGTGTTCTGGTGGAACCGAACTTTTGAAAAGTTCGATCATCCCTACTAGTAAATAGATACCTAACATGTTACGCTTTAAAATTGCATGCACTCGTAGAATTGCGAAAACGACTACTTAAAAATCTCCATAGGTGTTGCTTTAAATTGTTTTAAAGGTTACTAGTTTAAAAAGACAGAGGAGATATTTTGCTAGAATTATTGCTCTTGCTCTAACGATCGCGGTGATATCTCACATGTGTTATTTGAACACATTTGTGGGCACGACTTACGTACGCGTTTTCTTTTGTGCGTGAGTACGCGGTGACAGGGACGCTTTAAAACTATTTTTTTTATTATTTTTATATTTATTTATTTTTTACACTGTCCCTTTAAAAAAAAATTCTGATCACTTTTATTGCTGTCATAAGGAGTGTAAACATCTCTTGTGACAGTAATAGGCAATGACAGGTACTCTTTATGGAGGGATCTGGGGTCTAAACCCCAAATGCCTCCTCTGTGCTTCAAAGTATTCAAAACGCCAAGATCTGGGGTTTTGAATACTTTGTATTTTTTTTCATCTGCGCCGTTGGCTGCTGAGTAAACCGGAAGTGACGATGTGACACCTCTTCTGGGTTTTTACATCCGAGACTCCACCAAATCAGAATCTGGCTTTGTTCAGGACTCAGGCCAGCCAGTAGGACGGGAGACCCGGGCGGAGGGGCGGGAGGAGGGGGACGTCCCTTCCCGCTGCTTGTAATGAGAGCCGAGCGGCTTTTTAGCTGCATCAGTTATCATCACATGAAAACCAACCGTCCACTCTAAAAAAACGGTACCGGGGTGATGCCTCTAGCTGCAGATATCACTCCGGTACAACTACTTAAAAATAATATACAGGTATGTGATTTTGTGGCAAGTGGTCAATTTACATTGTCCCTTCTATTTCTGTATATGGATGATGGCAATATCATTATTTAACCGCTTGCCGACCGCCGCAAGTAAATTTACTGCGGCGGTCAGCCCCTGCCAGGCAGAGTGACGTTAATTAATGTCACTAGCCTGGGAGGGTCTGGGGAGCGATACTCCGTCCACCACCACATGAAAATGAACAATTCATGTGGTGGTGGACGGAGTATCATTTGGAAGGAATGAGTTAAGCGGTTCCAGTCTTGAGTCCCATACCTGTTAATTGGTGGAGATTTAAAAGATCATTTTTCACCTGTATCTGGTGAGTTTTATGAATAGGGGGGGAGCACCGAGTGGTGGTGGAAAGTTTTGGTGAACCAATCAAGATCCTTCACTACCGTACCCCTTTTCGGATGAACCTCATGTGATCTAGAGGCTCATGGACTGGATTGCTTATTGATATTTAAACGCTCATTTTTATATATGAATGTTTTTTGGAGGACTTGTGTTTTAATACTTGAGTTCTGTTTAAGCGCTGCTAGTGTTTTAGATATATTTAATGTTTTGAATAATCTGTGACACCTTTTTTAATCATTTTTGGTTGTATAGCAGCTGCTCAGCCTTTTGTCAAAGGTTTATCATTACAGTTGCCATCTTTGTATGTTTTTGAGTGCAGGGTGAGTGGATATATGAGATTGGTCCTTCGTGTCGAACACATTTTTCACTCCTTTTGTTTAAATAAATTTAAATTGTCATACAAATATATATTTCAAATCAAATCTTTATTATTTTTTGGAAATTACATGATGTGGGTGGATTTCTGCCAGTCACAGGCTGTGTCACACCCCACCAGCCTGTGTCTTAGAATAACAGGGAGGTTGAGGGTAGGGGCAGTTAGATATCGGCTGCAGTCGCACAGAAATCGCTTTGTCAATGTCCACAAAAGTCATGTAAAGGGCTGCAAATTTGCAAAACTTCTGTATCCTGTGAATGCCTAATGTACCTTCAACCACAGAATACAACGTTCTTAGCTGTCAGGGTAAACGCATGTGGGCTAATTTTTGGGGCCTGGAATGGCCGACACTTAGTCTTTATCCTGTGAATGCCTCATTTTTCAGACTGGAAATGAAAAACAATGGGTCTGTAAAGGTTCCGCCAAATTGTGGAATGGATGCGGACCCATTTTATAGATGTGTGAATGGACCCTATATGTATTAGACAATGTATTTACCGACTGCTGTCAGTTCTGGCTGATTTATGAAAAAAAAAAAAATATTTTTTGCTGTAAAATAAAAATTAAAAAAAATTTAGGGCAACTTTTTCAATTGCAATACTTCTGTTTTGACATTGTCCATGTGCTGGGACTATTTGTACGTCTTTTGTGGCTGCAAATATGACCTAAAGCTTTTTAAAGTTCGCCTCCCATTAAAGTCAATGGGGCCCGCCACGAACTCGCGGTTCGCAGACTTTTGAGAAAATTCATGGCTGGCGTTCGCGAACCGCCCCGGCCGATGTTCGTCCATCACTACCGTTGATACAAGGCAGGGTGGATCCATGCTTTCATGTTGTTTACACCAAATTCTTGTAACATATAATTCTTTATTGGGTTTTTAAAGCAATACATCTATGTAAACAAGTAATATCCGTCGCAGACGGGTAACATAGAAAGTTTTATCCATAGGAAAGATATACAATGTTTAATTAACCGCAGAACAGTTCAAGGAGAAAACGTTTTTTTTTTTTTTTTAAACAAAGCAACATCTGTTTGATCATGTATAGTCCTTACAGCTGTGGCACCTCTAAAGATGCTGACAATCGTCCCCGCCCCTGGGCACCCCAATAGGGTTCTGAGACTGTGCCCGGACGTGGGGGCGGTGCTACGCAATATAGAAGAAACACTGCGTTATAATATATTAGCCGGGATGGGTTGTATTTCAGATAATCCAAGGTTGCCACATTACGTTAACATGTTTTTTATCATGGTTTTTAAGTGTTAGAGTACGTTCATAAGCGGAGTGTGTATTAGTTAAATCAATGACCTCTTGGACGGATGGTGGAGCTAGTTGTCTCCAGTTCCTAGTTAAGGTGAGTCTAGCTGCTAGTAAAATGTGTGTCAAGGTGTAGCGTAGGTGCTTAGGGTAATCCCCTGTACCTAGGGATAGTAATGCTAAACCTGGGGTAGGTTCGACATAGATGTTGAGGACTTTTGAGGTAAAAGATTGAACCCCAGTAAGATTTTAATTTAGGGCAATTCCATAATATGTGCATTAGGTCCTCTTTATTGCCGCACCCTCTCCAGCATCTATCATCAGTTGTTAAATGTATGTACCCGTTCAGGTGTGAGATACCAGTGCATGGATATTTTCATTTCAAAAGTTTTTATTAAGTTTCCAAAGTATTAACAAACAGACAGTGCATTATATCATACACTTGTTACAAGGGATAGAACAAAAGCATAAACGAAAATAAGAGTATTCCCAAGTTATTGTACATGTTAAACATTTAATAAGCTCTGTAGAGGAAGGAAAAACAACAAATAAGGGCCTTGCGTCTATAACATTGAAAGAGTGTATCAACGTGCCTTACAAAAATTATATTTCATATTACATTTGTTAGGGCTCATTCTACGATAGAATGTGGCCCCCTGCAATTACAGATTTAACGATCCAGACTGACACTCATTCATACGGCCCGGGACATCAGACAGCTGTATTTTGCATTTAGACGACATGTTAAACCACCTGTTGATTCATTCATTCGAACACTTGTCAGTTGGATACTTAGCATTTAGATTACAATACATGTTGCATAAACAATTGACAATTGCTTACATTAACACATGACAACTGAATGCACCCGGGACGACTCTGTCACAGGACACAAATTATTATACGGGAACACCTCACATTGACACAAATGCATGGCAAAAGCAAAGGCCCTTTCATGTATTGTTCTGTCTGATATGTAATTTGACTGATGAATTGGAAACCGGTTTGGAGCAGTCTTTCCTGCTCAACAAATGTGCTTTAAATAAGAGCTACACTTGCAATAAAATTAGTTGTGACTGCACTAAGTTTGAGTGCTATGTGTTGTCATAACTCCCGGCCGGACGGAGGGTGAATTCATTATCTATTAAGGGGGGTTAGCAACTGAAGGGCTGTAATATCATCGTGATTGCCTCCTGACGAGATTTGAGCTAACAAACATTAAGCATGTTCAGGCGGCAGCCGGACGCGGCACCCCAAGGGGAACATACTGTGCCCAAGCCAGTGCCCCGTCACCAGCTAACGCCCAGCCACAGCGGTCCACTAGCCCCATATAACCATAGATTTAATAATAATGTCGCCCATCTCAAGGGAAGCAAACAAACATAAAAAAGGAACAGAGAGTATGGACTATCAACAGTCCCAACAGTACCTCCATAGTCGTGAATATAGTCATCAAACATACATTATCGAGTGAGCACATGAGATTGACGAAAAGTAACCAATTACACTGTATACAGTAGTGACCACTTCATCCAATACGTATCAAATTTCGTGGGAGAATTTTGCGAATAGGCAAAATACCATTCATAGGAGTAGTGGATCTTAACCCTTCTAATGACTTCATATACAGTGCCTTGCGAAAGTATTCGGCCCCCTTGAACTTTGTGACCTTTTGCTACATTTCAGGCTTCAAACATAAAGATATAAAACTGTAATTTTTTGTGAAGAATCAACAACAGGTGGGACACAATCATGAAGTGGAACGAAATTTATTGGATATTTCAAACTTTTTTAACAAATAAAAATCTGAAAAATTGGGCGTGCAAAATTATTCAGCCCCCTTAAGTTAATACTTTGTAGCTCCACCTTTTGCAGCGATTACAGCTGTAAGTCGCTTGGGGTATGTCTCTATCAGTTTTGCACATCGAAAGACTGAGATTTTTGCCCATTCCTCCTTGCAAAACAGCTCGAGCTCAGTGAGGTTGGATGGAGAGCATTTGTGAACAGCAGTTTCCAGTTCTTTCCACAGATTCTCGATTGGATTCAGGTCTGGACTTTGACTTGGCCATTCTAACACCTGGATATATTTATTTGTGAACCATTCCATTGTAGATTTTGCTTTATGTTTTGGATCATTGTCTTGTTGGAAGACAAATCTCTGTCCCAGTCTCAGGTCTTTCTTGCCCATTCTGATGCCCAGTTTAAACTTCAGCAAGTCGTCCTCACCACGTCTAGATGCCTAAATGCATTGAGTTACTTATATGTAATGAGCTGATTAGCAGTTTGTGTTACCAGGGATAACAGGTGTGAACGAACCGAGCCTCACACGGGCGGTCTTATCAGGTCTGTCTGTCAGTTTTTCAGGTGGACCTGATTGGACCAGCCATTCTTCTCTATAGCCTGTTCACACTAAAGCCTCATACACACGCAACGATTGTTGGCCGACCGATCGGCCGTCTTTTGTCCAGTGTTGTTGTGTTGGTTGAAATGTGCTCTAGACTGCACACAAATTTTCTCGGCCAACAACAACCAACTTCAGAAGTGATGTCATGTGCTGGTTTACTTTATGTGTGATTTTTCTTCTCTGAGCATGCCCAGTCTTGCTCATCTGATTTTTGTCTGCCGAAATCTGTACTGACTGATGAAACAAAAATTTTAAAGCCTGCACACCAAATTTTGTTCGGCCGAAAAGTCGCAGTCGGTTGTCGGAAGCATCATACTAACAAGCCGAAAATCGGCCGATCGGACGTTGGCTGAAAATTCACGGACTACAATCGTTGCGTGTGTACGAGGCTTAAGGCCCTTTTCACACGAACGATCCTATCAGATCTGCCTGTCAGTTTTTTAGACGGATCCTCCATGCATCCCTATGAGGCAGCAGATGTCAGCAGAGACATTTCCGCTGAGACCCGCTGCTATCCGATTGCGATCCTATCCATGAAATCTGGACGGATGGAAACCCTATTCCCCATAGAGCAGAGCGGGGATCTGACAGCTCCATCTCTGCACACAGAGTGGAGATGGAGCTGTCATCCGCCTGCTCAGCGGGGATCGGTGGATCGATCCCCCGCTGAGCAGCACAGAGTCCGCCGGCAAAGGCGGACCGCGTGAAAGGAGCCTTTGACAATACACTGCGGTGTATTTTTGCATATGCGTTAACACAGCCCATTCATTACAAATGGGCTGCCAGTGGTGTGACCTGTCAAATCACATGACAAGTCGCAGCAGTGTGAGCAAAGACTAATTGCTGATGGTATAATGTCCCTAATAAATGGGACTGCATTGGGTGGCTAGTGTTTAGGAATGCTCAGAAGCAACATGCTGTAGGAAACCTAGAAAAAAAATCAAGTAGAGGTAACTCCTGTTTTCACTGTATACCTGATTGGTGTGTTTGGCCTGCAGTAAAGTAGCGGTCTCCAAATTTAGGGCCATCATTATTATCTCATCCCCCATGTTCTGTTTGGTAATCATCATCTGGTAATCAGGCTCAGCTGATGAGGGTGACATTACTAATCAAGGTCTGTAATCACTTACAATCTCCTACTGTGCCAGCAGCTCCATGCTAAATTATTCTTCATTTGCAAGACGTTCCATTGGCTCTGTGCAGGTATAATCCTTATCTACACTGCTAAAAAAAAAAAATTAAAGAAACCCTTTTTAATCAGAGTATAGCATCAAGTCAATTAAACTCCTGGAATATTGATCTGGTCAGTTAAGTAGCAGTGGGGGTTGTTAATCAGTTTCAGCTACTTTAGGGTTAATGAAATTAACAACAGGTGCACTAGATGGGCAACAATGAGACAACCTCCAAAACAAGAATGGTTTTACAGACTGAGGCCACATACATTTTTTTCCCCTATTCATCTTTTCTAACGGTTTTTCGCTAGTTTTGCATTTGGCTAGGTTCAGTGTCACTACTGGAAGCATGAGACAGTTCCTGTACTCTATAGAGCAGGGGTCTTCAAATTATGGCCCTCCAGTTGTTCAGGAACTACAATTCCCATCATGCCTGTGAATGTCAGAGTTTTACAATGCCTCATGGGACGTGTAGAACCGCAACAACTGCAGGGCCGTAGTTTGAGGATCCCTGCTATAGAGGTTGCACAGGCATTTCAACTCCTCCAGGATGGCACCTCAATTGATGCCATTTACAGAAGGTTTGCTGTGCCTCCCAGCACAGTCTCAAGAGCATGGAGGCGATTGCAGGAGACAGGCAGTTACTCTAGGAGGGCTGGACAGGGCCAAAGAAGTTCCTTAATCCATCAGCAGGACCGGTATCTGCTCCTTTGTGCAAGGAGGAACAGGATGAGCGCTGCCAGAGCCATACAAAATGACCTTCAGCAGGTCACTGCTGTGAATATCTCTGACCAAACAATCAAAAACAGACTTCATGAGGGTGGCCTGAGGGCCCAACGTCCTCTAGTGGGCCCTGTGCTCACTGCCCGGCACCGTGGAGCTCGATTGGCATTTGCCATTGCACACCAGAATTGGCAGGTCCACCACTGGCGCCCTGTGCTTTTCACAGATGAGAGCAGGTTCACCCTGAGCATATGTGACAGAAGTGAAAGGGTTTGGGGAAGCCGTGGAAAATGTTATGTTGCCTGTAACATCATTCAGCATGACCAGTTTGGTGGTGGGTCAGTGATGGTCTGGGGAGGCATATCTACTTAAAGAAAAAAAAAAATAACAAACATGTCTATACTTACCTGCTCTGTGCAATGGAATTGCACTGAGCAGCACTAAACCTACTTTTCTTGGGTTTCCCACCAGCGCACTTGTCCCCTCCTCTCTGTCCAGTGCCCCCATGGGAAGCAGTTTCCCATGGGGGACTCATGTGTGCTCACTCCCGAGCCACGTTGCTGTGTCCATTGACACAGACAGCGGGACTTGGGCCCGTTCCCCAGTCATTGGCTTTGATTGAAAGCACTGGGAGTCAATGGCTCCTGATGCCCCAGCAAAGCCAGTGAGAACTGGAAGTGAGGGGAAAGAAGAGCTGCAGGCATGCACAGAGCTGGATTGAATGAGGGCTCAGGTAATTAAAAGGAAATTTAGGGGGATGCTGATGCCTAAACATTTGTTTAAGCTTTAAAACCACTTTAAAGGCCGACCACATGCTGATTGTTGAAAAAGTAATGCTGGTTCCAATAGAAAGGTGTCAGAACAAACAGTGCAGGACAGTTTGTTGTGTATGGGGATGCATAGCAGCAGACTGCTCAGGGTGCCCATGCTGACTTTTAGAAATTTTGTATATAGACCTACAAAATTTCAGACAGGTTATGGGCTCAGACAGCCACCCAGCCCAGAGAAAAGCTAAGAACCCAGATGCCCAGTCATAGCCTGCTACAGCATAAAGTGCAAGATACAGCAACAGAAAGAAGACTGCAAAAGTATAAAAGAAAATAGCTAGTAACATAGCTGCAACAATGCTTTAATTTGCAAATCTGACAAACCAGAACTACCAGTCTTGGAAATTCCAAAAGAAAATGTTGCTAAAAAGAGAAGGTACATGGAAATGTATAAATTAAGTCAAGCCAGAACACTCTTTAGATGAGTGGATAGAGGAAGACCAAAAAGCTGAGACCACAATCCCTCTGAGCATAGAAGATGATAAAATCATACATATATGTAAGTGTGAAACTTCTAAAGAAATGTGGGATTACAAGAGGTGCATGAAGGATCTAATCTCAGCAATAAACTGTATTTGATTAGAAAGCAATACCAAGCCAAGCTGATAAAAGGGCAGGATATGCAGAGAGGTAGGAGGAAAAAAAATAAAAGATTTACATGTCGCAGCATTATAACTAAGTGGCTTACAAGAAAGTTATGAAACGCTTGTCACAGCACTTGATGAACGTCCAGATAGTTAACTGACGTTGGAATATGTTAAGCGGCAAAGCCCATATGGACTGGACACTGACTGTCTGTTCTGTAGGGCTATATACAGAATTTCTAAAACTGGCCTTTGTCCACAGCCAAAAGCGCCTAAAATGGTCACGTGTGCATCAAAACTTGACCACAGAGCAATGGAAGATGTTGGCCTGGTCTGATGAATTAAGGAATGGTTTAAGGAGCACAACAATGAATATAAGGGAGGGGGGGGGGGGGGTTGTTGATTTCACTTCCAAATTCTCCAGATCTCAATCCAATCAAACATCTGTGGGATGTGCTGAAAAAACAAATTCAATCCATGGAGGTCCCACCTCGCAACTTCCAGGACTTAAAGAATCAGCTGCTGACGGCTTAGTGCCACATACTGCAGCATACCTTCAGAGCTCTAGTGAAATCCATGCCTCAACGAGTTATGACTGATTGGTATGTTTCTCTTACACAACATATTAAAATAAACTATAACGTTAAGGATGTTGCAATGACTCCTGAGTGTATAGCATGAATGAGATATGTTGTTGCTATGATGAAGGTGTAAAGCCGAAATGCGTCAGCTTTTGTCATGTTGTCACCACTGTCCATGCTGGAATGAAGAATTTTACTTGGAAGAAGCTTTTTCGTGTGCTGGATTTATTCATATAACATGTTGTCAAGCTTGCTTCAGGTTGCAAAGGTCTTCTTCATTGCATGACCATATAGAAAGGTAATGTTTTGGCACCGCACAGGAACCCTTCATCAGGTTTGTGATGTTTATGAAAACAACACAGATTCTTCTAGTGTGGGGTAGGTTATAGATGGGTCGATGATTCACTGAGAAAAATGACCAATTATCTTCCTGGAGTTAAAGCACCAATATCCAGGTACACAAATAACCAAGTAGAGAAGAAAGTATAAAGATTATAACAATGGCAGCTCTGATAGTATTTGTCTTGACAAGTGTCTTTCAAAAGGATATTCAGTATGTACCAATGATACCTGGATGTCTGACTGTTCTCTTGAGTCACATACACAGGTTGGCATGTAAGATAAGAACAGCAATCAAAATTTGCATAATGTCACCTCTAGCACTTTCAGTGTAAAAGAAAGCGTTACCTAAGAGAAATACAACCAGCCTCCTTCTGAGGATGCTAAAACTGCCTGTTAGGGTGATCCTCTGGTTTCAGTACTTTCTGAGTTACTGACCTGAAAAAAGCATGCAAATCAGAAAAGTCAGTGATTCATAAATGAATGAAGCGAGAGGATCAGCAAGCCAGACAGGCAACTAGCATTTGCAGAATGGGAGTCTGCAAAGGCAGCTTCCATTATTCACTTAGGAAAGATTTCCTTTTAAGAGGCAGATGTGCCAAAGGTCTGAGGAGTTGGGGGATGACGCGCTGGAGCAGTGCGAGTCCTCTGCCCAATTTGGGAGCAATAACTTGTCTGCTATTAATAGTTTGTTTCCTGTAATGGAGCGCAAGAAGAAAAACATCCACAAGAGGGCAGTGCTGTATAGTACAGATTTATGGAATTCCTATATACAAATGTTGAAGAAGAGCAGCAAAGTCTCTTCACAGTGAAGATTTTACTCTTTAGTCACTGGAATGAATGTAGAGTTCATGTAGAGCCAGCATTTGGCCTGATCATAGGTGTGCGCAGCCTATTGCATTAGGGTGTGCACCCCAAAGCCCAAACACATATCCCTGTGTATATACTGATGGTGTCAGTAGGGTAGAGATCGGTGTCTTTAGTTCTATTGTTATTTTTTATTCTTTTTTACAATTTTATTTTTTTTTGTTAGCAGTTAGGGAGCTTTGGTGAAATATCAGGGGTCTAAACAGGGGGATTCTGCACCGCAAGGGGTGATTAGGGTGTGTCCAGGCACACCTGGCACACCCTGTGCGCACACCTATGGGCCTGAT
This sequence comes from Pelophylax lessonae, assembly GCF_965119305.1. Taxonomy (NCBI): domain Eukaryota; kingdom Metazoa; phylum Chordata; class Amphibia; order Anura; family Ranidae; genus Pelophylax; species Pelophylax lessonae. Next base: position 49,176,380 of record NC_138768.1, on the reverse strand, counting down.
GTATCAGTGTCAGCTATGATGTTGTGCCCACAGATTACAATCCAGTTATTTGACATCCTGAGGAAGTATGAGAAAAAAAAATGAATAGGTTTTAGTTAATTTGTTTGATATTTAGGTAGCAAAGAGACAAAAAAAATCAAAGCAACCGTGCAATTAAAAACAAATATTATATATATATATATATATATATCATTACTTTTGTTGGGATTTTAAAATGTGCATGGGATTTAATTAAATCTCTTACTTGTTCTTCTTTAAGTCAGCTGCCATTGCTTCTCCTCTCTCGACCCTCAAGGTCAATGATCATCATCTGCTCTGCTTCCTATAAACCTTATTCCACTCCATCATCAGCTTATACTCTGTCTCTCCACATGAACACAAACCACCCACTGGAGGAGGCTTTTGTCCTCCCATAAACTGCATCCACAGTTTATTCCTGTTCTTCAGCCTGGACATTTATTATGTCTAAAACCCTGAAATGTGTTGGCACTTTAAAGCGGACTTTCACTCCCAAAATCTAATTTTTCTCCCTGCAAGCCCTCTCCCCTGTGTAATATTAAAAAGTTACCTCCATTCTCAAAGAATGACATGATCTACTTCTGTAGCCTCCTGGGAACGTCACATGTCCCAGGAGGCTGCAGGAACGCACAGTGGCTGCAGGGTGAAACTGGCAGTGGATCATCTGGGGCCAGACAGCCTACTCCCTATGACGTAGGAAGGGAAGAGGGCGGCATAGGACTCTATTAGATTGTAAGCTCTCAGGAGCAGAGCTGTCCTTGCTCCTTAACTCCCTTGTATTGAATTATAACTGTATTGTCTCACTTTATTAGAGGTACTTATATAGCACCATCAATTCTTCAGAGTACCCAGAGAAAACCAACGCAGGCACAGGGAGAGCATGCAAACTTTGTGCAGGTAGTGCTGTGGCTGGGATTCAAATCAATCACCCTAGTGCTGCTAGGTCAGGGTGTCAAACTCAGTTTCATTGTGGGCCAGATCAGCAGTATGGTTGCCCACAAAGGGCTGGTTGTATCTGTAGGACAATGTAGGGTGTATGTAGTTCCGCGCTTAGGATGAGGGGTATATATGTCAGTGGCGGCTGGTGAAGTTTTAAGATGGGGGGGCGCAAGACCCCGCCCTTCTATTTTGACCCCTCCCATTTATCAGAAGCCCCACCCCTTATATACTCCACCCATTTTGTCCCCTATATTTTGCTTGCGTGAACAAATTCTCCCAATATATCACATATTAAGGGGTCTCTCAGTACTAGTATATCCCATAATAGGGAGCAGGGGCCCTATTATGGGATATACTGTGAGAGACACCCTATTATGGGATACACTGACAGAGTGGCACAAACCCCACAGTACAGACCCCGCCAGCACAAACCCCACAGTACAGACCCCTTGGCACTAATCCCACAGTACAGGCCTCCTAGCACAAACCCCACAGTACAGACCCCCTAGCACAAACCCCACAGTACAGGCCCCCTAGCACAAACCCCACAGTACAGGCCCCCTAGCACAAACCCCACAGTACAGGCCCCCTAGCACAAACCCCACAGTACAGGCCCCCTAGCACAAACCCCACAGTACAGGCCCCCTAGCACAAACCCCACAGTACAGGCCCCCTAGCACAAACCCCACAGTACAGGCCCCCTAGCACAAACCCCACACTACAGGCCCCCTTGCACAAACCCCACAGTACAGGCCCCCTAGCACAAACCCCACAGTACAGGCCCCCTAGCACAAACCCCACAGTACAGGCCCCCTAGCACAAACCCCACATTACAGGCCCCCTAGCACAAACCCCACAGTACAGGCCCCCTAGCACAAACCCCACAGTACAGACCCCCTAGCACTAACCCCACAGTACAGGCCTCCTAGCACTAACCCCACAGTACAGGCCCCCTAGCACTAACCCCACAGTACAGGCCCCCTAGCACTAACCCCACAGTACAGGCCCCCTAGCACTAACCCCACAGTACAGGCCCCCTAGCACTAACCCCACAGTACAGGCCCCCTAGCACTAATCCCACAGTACATGCCACCTTTCAATGTAGTGACCAGCGTACATGCCCCCTTTCAATGTAGTGACCAGTGTGCATGCCCCCTTTCAATGTAGTGACCAGCATAAATGTCCCTTTCAATGTAGTGACCAGCATACATGTCCCTTTCAATGCAGTGACCAGCGTACATGCCCCTTTCAATGTAGTGACCAGCATACATGCCCCTTTCAATGTAGTGACCAGCGTACATGTCCCTTTCAATGTAGTGACCAGCGTACATGCCCCCTTTCAATGTAGTGACCAGCGTACAGGCCCCTTTCAATGCAGTGAAAAGCATACATGTCCCTTTCAATGCAGTGACCAGCGTACATGCCCCTTTCAATGCAGTGACCAGCATACATGCCCCTTTCAATGTAGTGACCAGCGTACATGCCCCCTTTCAATGTAGTGACCAGCGTACATGCCCCCTTTCAATGCAGTGACCAGCGTACATGCCCCTTTCAATGTAGTGACCAGCATACATGCCTCTTTCAATGTAGTGACCAGCGTACATGCCCCCTTTCAATGTAGTGACCAGCTTACATGCCCCCTTTCAATGTAGTGACCAGCGTACAGGCCCCTTTCAATGTAGTGACCAGCGTACAGGCCCCTTTCAATGTAGTGACCAGCATACATGTCCCTTTCAATGTAGTGACCAGTGTGCATGCCCCCTTTCAATGTAGTGACCAGCGTACAGGCCCCTTTCAATGCAGTGACCAGTGTACATGCCCCCTTTCAATGTAGTGACCAGCGTACAGGCCCCTTTCAATGTAGTGACCAGCGTAAATGCCCCCTTTCAATGTAGTGACCAGCGTACAGGCCCCTTTCAATGCAGTGACCAGCGTACATGCCCCTTTCAATGTAGTGACCAGCATACATGCCCCTTTCAATGTAGTGACCAGCGTACATGCCCCCTTTCAATGTAGTGACCAGCGTACATGCCCCCTTTCAATGCAGTGACCAGCGTACATGCCCCCTTCAATGCAGTGACCAGCGTACATGCCCCCTTCAATGCAGTGACCAGCGTACATGCCCCCTTTCAATGTAGTGACCAGCATACATGCCCCTTTCAATGTAGTGACCAGCGTACATGCCCCTTTCAATGTAGTGACCAGCATACATGCCCCTTTCAATGTAGTGACCAGCGTACATGCCCCTTTCAATGTAGTGACCAGCATACATGCCCCTTTCAATGTAGTGACCAGCGTACATGCCCCCTTTCAATGTAGTGACCAGCATACATGCCCCTTTCAATGTAGTGACCAGCGTACATGCCCCTTTCAATGTAGTGACCAGCATACATGCCCCTTTCAATGTAGTGACCAGCGTACATGCCCCTTTCAATGTAGTAACCAGCGTACATGCCCCTTTCAATGTAGTGACCAGCGTACAGGCCCCTTTCAATGTAGTGACCAGCATACATGTCCCTTTCAATGTAGTGACCAGCGTACATGTCCCCTTTCAATGTAGTGACCAGCGTACATGTCCCCTTCAATGTAGTGACCAGCGTACATGCCCCCTTCAATGCAGTGACCAGCGTACATGTCCCTTTCAATGTAGTGACCAGCATACATGTCCTGCCTGTACCTACCTGTTCTGGCATGGGTCTATCCATCCATCATGGATGAATGGACCCAAGCCAGGCCAGAACAGGTAGGTACAGGCAGGTCACGGTGCAAGAATAATATCCCAAGCCAGGCCCAGACCAGAGTGTGCAGATATAATTATATATATCATCATGGATGGATGGATCATCCATCCATCCATGATGATATATATAATGATATCTGCACACTCTGGTCTGGGCCCGGCCTGGGTAACTTGATAAATCTTGCACCGTGACCTGCCTGTACCTACCTGTTCTGGCCTGGGTCCATCCATCCATCCATCCATCCATGATGATGATATCTGCAGCAGATATCATTATCATCATGGATGGCATGGCAGGCAATGGATGGCAATGGCATGGATGGCAGGCAATGGATGGCAATGGCATGGATGGCAGGCAATAGATGGCAATGGCATGGATGGCAGGCAATGGATGGCAATGGCATGGATGGCAGGCAATGGATGGCAATGGCATGGCATGGATGGCAATGGCATGGCATGGATGGCAGGCAATGGCATGGATGGCAGGCAATGGAATGGATGGCAGGCAATGGATGGCAATGACATGGATGGCAATGGCATGGCATGGATGGCAATGGCATGGCATGGATGGCATGGATGGCTGGCAATGGCATGGCATGGATGGCAGGCAATGGATGGCAATGGCATGGATGGATGGCAATGGCATGGATGGATGGCAATGGCATGGATGGATGGATGGATGGCATGGATGGATGGCAATGGCATGGATGGATGGCAATGGCATGGATGGCAATGGCATGGATGGCAATGGCATGGATGGATGGATGGCAATGGCATGGATGGCAATGGCATGGATGGATGGCAATGGCAATGGCATGGATGGCAATGGCATAGATGGATGGCAATGGCATAGATGGCAATGGCATGGATGGATGGCAATGGCATGGATGGCAATGGCAGGCATGCATTTTTTTGTGAGTGGACAGAGGCCTGAGGAGGAGGAGGACTGAGGACTTACCGGGCTGCTGCTGCACAGGGCTGGACTCTTCTCTCTCTTCCGACCTGAGGCCTGGATCCGAATGCGGTCTGCCGTACGTCCACGAAGAAGACCCGCCGCCGCCTCCCGATCCGACTCCTGGTCTCCTCCTGGTCCTGCACTGGTCCAGCGTCGGCGAGTGCTCTGAGCGGACAGGACTCGGGAGTCTTCTATCTTCTCTCAGCCGCGGCCCGGGAAGGAATGGAACCCGGAAGGCGGAAGCGGTGATCGTGACGCCGGGGCAGTGTACCGCCCCACGCGTCACGTGACCAGATGATGTCCTTCTGTGATTGGTCCAGGCTGGAGTCTGGACCAATCACAGCCAGGTGGGGGTGGCCAAGCGCTCTTTTCTGCGCCCAGGTTACGCCCCAGAAGGCAGCCAATCGGCGCCTCTTCTGGGTCGTAAACCCCACCCCCCCTTTAGCCACCACATAAGCCGGTCAGGCCGGCGAACCCAATTTTTTTTTTTTCCTAACTTTATTGTTTTTTTTTTGTCTTTTTTTTCCTTTTCTTTTTAGGGGGGGCGGCGCCCTGGCGCCCCCTATGCACGGGCCGCCGCTGATATATGTACAATAGAACACCGCACCTAGCTGCTGCCCACTTCAAAAATGCAACCCTAGAAGGGGAGCACTTGAAGAAATAAAAGGGGGAGGGAAGTGATTGGCGCTGCCTGGTGGGATGTTATGGGAATGTATATGTAGGATACTATACTTCTAGTAAGATATCCTATAGGGACATGTGTAGTAAATTGATAGTGAAAACAGTGAATCATCAACTTATAATCTGATAAATGGCAAACCTGTGTAAAACCAAAGTGGGTCTATGTATAATAATATAATAAAACCCTATATACATAACATCAATAAATACATTTCATACGTACAATAATGTGCAAAGAGAAGTGCAAAGAGTGAATCAAAAAGTAAAGTGCTAAAAAAATAAATAAAATAAATCCAATGGAATCCGGTGGTAAATATGTGACCATAAAATAACAATAGGTAGGTATGCTATAAAAATTTTTAATAAATATAAGTAAAGTAATAAATAACGTATATATGACCCTAAAAATGATAATCGATGGGTATGCTCTTAAAGTGCCAGTAAATACGAGTAGAAAAAAAGTGAATAAATAATTCTCAATAAATAAATAAATAGGTGCAAACGGTGCAAAAAGTGAACCAATTAATTGGTGAAAATATCCGTGCCGAACTAGCGGTACATAAATGAAAAAATGCAGACTAAAAAAGTCAATACAAATAATCCCACAAATAAATCCAAGTAAATGTGCCGTCTCAGTGGTTTAAAAAGTCCAAAAAAAAAGTCCTAAATAGGTGAAGTCGATATATGGTGGATTTGTAGTGCTCTTTTCTCTATGCCCAAGGTATAGTGGGTGGGCAGAAGGAAGAAGTGTTCCCCTGAGCCTGGGGTCCTGCGCTTACCAGATTCCCTTACCCCTACAGGGGTAAACAGCGGGTCGATTATTAGGGGATCGCTCCCACACACTGGCAATCAGGATCTCCTATTGCCTTGGTATCACTCCGTGGTAGTAGTGCAGATGTCAGCTCAATAGGTAAAAAATAGGAATCCAGTACAGTGCCCGGGTATGTAGGAGAAAAAGGGAAGGAGCCTCCAATAGTGTAAAATTGTTTCACAGAACAGCTTTATTATATACAAAAGACATGTACTCACAAGGTATAAAATGCAAAGATATGCCCGTCTGGCATAGGAGCCGCAACCTCCTCTCTTGCGGTGCACGCCAGGAAGTAGCGTGCGAACCAACCGCCGGATGTGCGTCCCAAGCCTCGGGTTCAGTGGACGGAAATGACGTGGTCACGCTCTCTACCGGTTTCGTCTTACTGACGTCATCTGGAGAAGCATCTGGAGAAGCTACTTCCTGGCGTGCACCGCAAGAGAGGAGGTTGCGGCTCCTATGCCAGACGGGCATATCTTTGCATTTTATACCTTGTGAGTACATGTCTTTTGTATATAATAAAGCTGTTCTGTGAAACAATTTTACACTATTGGAGGCTCCTTCCCTTTTTCTCCTACATACCCGGGCACTGTACTGGATTCCTATTTTTTACCTATTGAGCTGACATCTGCACTACTACCACGGAGTGATACCAAGGCCATAGGAGATCCTGATTGCCAGTGTGTGGGAGCGATCCCCTAATAATCGACCCGCTGTTTACCCCTGTAGGGGTAAGGGAATCTGGTAAGCGCAGGACCCCAGGCTCAGGGGAACACTTCTTCCTTCTGCCCACCCACTATACCTTGGGCATAGAGAAAAGAGCACTACAAATCCACCATATATCGACTTCACCTATTTAGGACTTTTTTTTTGGACTTTTTAAACCACTGAGACGGCACATTTACTTGGATTTATTTGTGGGATTATTTGTATTGACTTTTTTAGTCTGCATTTTTTCATTTATGTACCGCTAGTTCGGCACGGATATTTTCACCAATTAATTGGTTCACTTTTTGCACCGTTTGCACCTATTTATTTATTTATTGAGAATTATTTATTCACTTTTTTTCTACTCGTATTTACTGGCACTTTAAGAGCATACCCATCGATTATCATTTTTAGGGTCATATATACGTTATTTATTACTTTACTTATATTTATTAAGAATTTTTATAGCATACCTACCTATTGTTATTTTATGGTCACATATTTACCACCGGATTCCATTGGATTTATTTTATTTATTTTTTTTAGCACTTTACTTTTTGATTCTCTCTTTGCACTTCTCTTTGCACATTATTGTACGTATGAAATGTATTTATTGATGTTATGTATATAGGGTTTTATTATATTATTATACATAGACCCACTTTGGTTTTACACAGGTTTGCCATTTATCAGATTATAAGTTGATGATTCACTGTTTTCAATATCAATTTACTACACATGTCCCTATAGGATATCTTACTAGAAGTATAGTATCCTACATATACATTCCCATAACATCCCACCAGGCAGCGCCAATCACTTCCCTCCCCCTTTTATTTCTGTAGGACAATGTATCTACTCCTTTTATTATTTAGGAGTGTGTTACGTACAGGTTGCAGAGTTCAGGCGTATGCTATGTACAGGTTGCAGAGTTCAGGGGTGCGGTGTGTACACAGTGCAGGGTTAAGGGATGTGCTACGTACAGAGTGTAAGGCTCAGGAGTGTGCTCCCTACAGAGTGCAAGGTTCAGGAGTATGCTATGTACAGGTTCCAGAGTGCAGGGTTTAGGGATACGCTACATACAGAGTGCAAGGTTCAGGAGTGTGCTCCGTACAAAGTGCAAGGTTCAGGAGTATGCTATGTACAGGTTCCAGAGTGCAGGGTTTAGGGGTGCACTTCATACAGATTGCAGGGTTTTGGAGTGCGCTGTCTATAGAGTGCAGGGTTCAGGAGTGCGCTGTGCACAGTGTGCAACACCAACTCAGCCCCCAAGATTCTTTGCATCTCTAATCTCTTCTACTTCTATCTATGTAGTCAGCTCTCTCTGCTACCTGTGTATTTAGCTCGGTTATACCACCCTGTGTAGGCGGCGCTGCCTTGCAGGGAAATCTTTCTCGCTCTCTTCTGGAGATCTGTCCCCGCCGTGCCCCTCCATCTGTTACATCCGGAAGCTGCTGAAAGCAACGCTGTCCCTTGTAAACATGGAAGTCTTTTGGGTGTACAAATGACAGCGGGGAGCAGGAGTGAAAGGTTAGAGCCGTAAGTGACAGAATGGAGTTTTGCCACAATTTGGCTGCAAAACTGGGTGATAGGGCCACATGCCATGGCCTGGCGGGCCGGATTTGGCCTGCAGGCCTTGTGTTTGACATATGTATTCTAGGTGGACGTACTAACCACTTAGCCACTGTGCTGACAATGTAAAGTACTGTGCAAACCGTTAGCACTATATAAATCCTAAACGTCAGGATCCATACTCAAAGTCCACCACAATAATGTTGATCCCACCACTGCGTCAGAGAGTATGTGATCACAATAAGTATATGTATGTAGCTGCCACTTTAAATAAAATTAATATCAGCACATCTACCACAGTGTACAATATCAACATATACTGTACATATACGCGGTAAATAGGGGTGCTAAACAATTGCAGGCATGTGTCAAGGTAACTAATCACACCCAGTGAAATAAATATGTGAATAAAGTCCAGTGAAATTGAGTCCTTAAATATTCACAAAAAGATTTCAAAATATGAAATGTCAAACATAAAAATAAAAATTGTGTATCCGTGATGGTGGGTCTTGTTAAAGTTCTCTCCACCCCACCACATAAAGGTCGTGATATCACTCCCCCATAGGGTATCAACTCACCGAATATATTTGCCTCACATTCTCATGTTCGGCAAAGTAGGCATTTACCCCTCTAGGGTTAAAGATATCCAGCAACGATCTGCACTCCTCAATAGTGACTCATAGACACTCCATATCTGCCCAGCTCTGCTCTCCTCGCGCTCTCCGGCTCCTGCTCTCTGATTGGCTGGCTTTACCTGTGAGTCTCACTAGGTGCCTCAAAATGTATTGGCCAAAATGTTCAAACAGAGGTACACTAGGGAAGAGGCCTACGCAATACTGAGCATGAAAGATAACAGTGATGGGGAAGCCTCACTGTCAGAATCAGGCTCAGTATTCAAACCTGTAGAGAGCAGCGGCACCATGACAGATAGCTCTGATGATGGAGTAGTGGTCCCTGCTAAGGTCAGACATACCCGACCAAGTTCCCAGGTTGCTGAGGTGCAACAATCGCATGGTTTTCGTATGCAGAAGAGTGTTAGTACTAGTGCCGCTCAACCCCCTGGTGAACTGGAGAGCACTAGTGGCCTAGCACATCCAGGTCATAGACAAACCAGCACTACAGTAACACTTGGTGATGTGGCGAGTCCCATAAGTGTAGTTCAAGCTGGTGTGGTGGCTAGCACAAGTAGTGTCCTACAGCCACAAAAAAATTCAAAGACAGGCCCGTAAAGCCCATAGTGTCCTTCCTGGTGGGCTTGCAAATTCTTTTTGGCAGCCTACAGATTCTGCAGCGCCCGTACTTCCGACATTCACTGGCCAACCCGGAATTAAGGTGGATACAGCCGATTTTACTCCCCTTGGTTTTTTGAGCTGTTTTTCACGGAAGATCTGTACAGATCTATTGTGGACCAAAGCAATTTATATGCCGATCAATTTATCGCCGCAAATCCAAATTTGACCCTTGCCAGAGAATTAACACGTATCCCTGTTCCCGAATTTTGAACCTTTCTGGGCCTATCCCTCATCATGGGCATTACTAAAAAGAGTGAGTTGCAGTTATATAGGTCCACTGACCCAATTCACCATATGCCCATGTTCTCTGCTGCCATGGCCAAGACTAGATATGAGCACCAGATATGAATCTTGCAGTTCATGCATTTCAATAACAATGAACTCTGATGTTCTCGGGGTGACCCTGGATATGACTGGCTCCACACAATTCAGCCCCTAGTAAATCACCTCAACCAAAGGTTTGCAGCCTTGTATATGCCCCAAAAAGCTGTCTGCGTTGATCGGTCCCTGATTAAATTTTCTTGATGCCTTGTTTTCAAACAGTTTCTCCCCAGAAAGCATGCCAGATATGGGGTCAAGCTGTATAAGCTCTGTGACAGGGCAACAGGCTATACATGTAGTTTACGGATTTATGAGGGAAAAGATAGCAATGTGGAGCCCTCCAAATGTCCAGACTACAGAGGGAGCAGTGGCAAGATTGCTAGGGACTTGGTGTTATCCTTATTTGAAAAGGGGTAACGTTTATAAGTGGACAATTATTACACAAGCGTGCCGCTTTTTAATCACCCTTTTGATTTTGGAATTGGCGCATGTGGCACCAATTGCCGACCTAATTGCAGGGGGTTCCCCCAATGGCTTGTAGATGCCTGACTTAGACAGGAGGAGAGAGCCTGCTTGAAGTGTAATACATTTCTAGCAGTGAAGTGGAGGGACACATGGAATGTTTTCGTTCTGTCCTCCATTCATGCAGATACAACAGTACAAATTACAATGGCGACTGGTGTTGTTTAGAAGCTCCTCTGTGTCCACGACTACAACCTCAACATGGGATGGGTGGACTTCAACGACCAGATGATGGGACTGTAATTAATTGCCCGTAAGGCCAGACGCTGGTACAAAAAAGTGTCTGTATACTTATTCCAATTGTCTCTGCTGAACGCTTATATGCTAAACAGAGCGTCAGGAAGAAGTGGATCCTTCCTAAAATTCCAGGAAGAGATCATCAGAGCCCTTCTGTATCCAAAAGGTGCTGTGGCCCAAATTCACAATCCAGATGCAGTGGACAGGCTACATGAGAGGAATTTTCGGGATGTTCTCCCTGGTACCCCTACTCAAAGAGCACCCCAAAGAAGATGTCGTGTCTGTAGAAAGCGCGGATATAGGTGTTACACCTGCTTTTTTTGTCCCTCCTGTCCTGGCCAACCTGGTCTCTGCATCGGGGACTGTTTGTCACTACCACACATTAGTAGAGTATTAGTATAGGGTACAGCATGGCATACTTTCATACAGGGTCTCTAAAGAGGTTAGTTGAGAGACCCTAGCCCTGAACGTTTAAAGTTATTTACAGTTACAAAAAAAGTGTAAAAAAAAAAAAACATAAGAAAAAAATAAAAAAGCCATAAATAGTTGTCGTTTTATTAAGTTAATTTCTGTTCTTACTGTTTTACTGTACTTTATAATATACTGCTATACTGTAATGTTTCATTGTCACTGTTTTTCATTGTTAACTATAGTTTGCTTTGCAGATACCACCGTTCTACTGTTTTACTGTACTGTATGCTATTATATTGTAATGTATTATTGTTACTGTGTTTTATTGTTAACCATTGTTTGCTTTGCAGGTACGCCCATCAGCTGCAGCCCTGATCTGTTTATCCTGACAGAAAAAGTGTTTGGTCTCAGCATATACGTAAATTAATGATTGCAGCGCTATAGGAGGCAATTTCACCACCGCAGTTTAAAAAAAAGCATATATGGCAAAGCATAGAGGATGGGGTGGACACAGAGGGCAGATCTGCCCTATGCTTTGCCATATTTTTTTTTTTTTACACTTTTCTTGGCAGAGATTTCTTCATCATCATGGATCAATGTGAAAGGAGGATTTAAAAAAAAAAAAGAATATTGCATGTATACCCACCATTAGAAGTGGGTGGATGCTGGGAGGTCTAATGGTGGGCATACCACACACTTTGTGGCAGAGCTTTCTTCATCCACATTGATCAATGTGAATTGAGGAATCTGTTCGGTTCTCTTTTTTCATTCAGCCCACAGGCTGCATGAAATAAAAAAGAACCTTACAATATATGCCCAACAAGGACCAGCAATGTACTGGTACATCGCTGGATTTTGAGCGGTCATACCGGGACTGTGCCTGCAGGTTTAGGCATCATCTAGATATTGTTTTTTTCAGCCGGCGTTCGGCTTTCATGTAAAAGCAATCCCCTCCCCCCCCCCCTCTCCCACTGCCTTCCACTGACTTCTTGGGCTTTCTTGTCCCACCGGGTAACCTGAGAATGCAGCCGGTGGTTCCATCAGCTGACCATATAGCTGATCAGAGACCAGACTCCAATCATCTCTATGGCCTAAGATACCGGAAGCTACAAGCATTTCATGACTTCGGTTTTGCCAGATATAAACAGCGCCATTTTTAAATTGGGAAAGCATCTTATCACACCGATCTTAGTGTAGTCAGATGCTCTAAGGACAGAGGAGAGATCTAGAGTCTAACAGTCCCCAATTTTTTCAAAAAGAGTACCTGCCACTACTTATTGCTATTATAGGGGATATTTACATTCCCTGTGATAACAATAAAAGTGATTAAAAAAATAAAATAAATGAAAGGGAAGGTGTAAAAATAAAAAAAAAAAAAAAAAAAAAAATAATAATAAAAAAAAAAAAAATTAAAGCACTCCTGTCCCCCTGTGATTGCACGCAAAGGCGAATGCAAGCATCGGTCTCGTGTCATATGTAAACAGCAATTGCACCATGCATGTGAGGTATCGCCACAAATGTCAGATCGAGGGCAGTAATTCTAGCAGTTGACCTCCTCTGTAAATCTAAAGTGGTAACCTGTAAAGGCTTTTAAAATGTATATAATTTATCGCCGCTGCAGGGGCACGCACAATTTTAAAGCATGTCATCTTTAGTATGTATGTACTCGGCATAAGATCATCTTTTATATTTATTATACATTTTAAAGCATTGAGTGTAACTTTCTCTGGTCTGTTATAGTAAATTTTTTTATTGCCATTCATTAGTGTTGTGTTGACCAACATGAAGCCTAAGGTCCCTTTCACACCTGTGTGTTTTCGGTGCTGTGCTTAAAAAAAATTCTGCACACGCACCTAAAATGTACCCCACAAATACTACTCATAAATCAATTGCTCAATCCTTCTCCCCCTTACTATCCACATTATACCTAACAGGTGCTAGAACCCTGTATGGTGTAATACAAACACACAGAACAGACTGGCTGTATATATACAGTGGGGAAAATAATTATTTGATCCTGTAGATTTTGTAAGTTTGCCCACTTACAAAGAAATGAAGGGTCTATAATTTTTATCATTGGTGTATTTTAAATGATAGAGACAGAATATAAACCAAAAATCCAGAAATACCGCATGATACAAGTGTTATAAATTGAGTTGCAGTTCAGTGAGCAAAATAAGTATTCGATCCCCAAGCAAAACATGACTTAGTACTTGGTGGAGAAACCCTTGTTGGCAAGCACAGAGGTAAGACGTTTTTTTGTAGTTGGTGATGAGGTTTGCATACATCTCAGGAGGGATTTTGGTCCACTCTTTTTTACAGATCTTCTCTAATTCCTTAAGGTTTCTTGGCTGTCGCTTGGCAACTCAAAGTTTCATCTCCCTCCATAAATTTGGAGACTGACTAGGCCACTCCATGATTAAAGTGCTTCTTCTTGAGCCACTCCTTTGTTGCCTTGGTAGGGTGTTTTGGGTCATTGTCATGCTAAAAGACCCATCCACTACCCATCTTTAGTGTTCTGGCTGAGGGAAGAAGGTTCTCATACAAGATGTTACAATACATGGCCCCATCCATTGGTCCATCCAATCCCTCCAATTGGTCCCTCCTATCCCTCCAGTCGGTCTGTACCTTTAGCAGAGAAACAGCCCCAAGGCATAATGTTTCCACCTCCATGCTTAACTGTAGGGATGTTGTTCTTAAGGTTATAGTCAGCATTTTTCTTCCTCCAAACATGGAGAGTCTCCCTCCTCAAGGAGGCACATGTACAGTCATGCCAATGAACATCTAAATGATTTAGAGAAGGATTGGGAGAAAGTCTTGTGGTCAGATGAGACCAAAATTTAGCTCTTTGGCAACAACTCGCCGTGTTTGGAGAAAATACTGAAAAACAGAAAATACTTGGGTGCCTTGAGCCCTTGACAGGGCTCTGTAGCTTATAAATGTGAAACAACCTCCTAGGTAGGTGCTAGAGAGAGGGTATATTTGAAGAGAGTTTTTGAATTATGTCTGCTTACTAGAGGGATTGCAGGTAAATCTATATTGTTCTCTGCCTACCAGAGAGCAGGATCTGTTAGTGAAGTCTGCTCAATGTGCTCAGGTGCAACTCTTTCTGCAGAGTGTTTCACACTGGTCCAATAGGGAGGCATGTCGGACAGTGAGAGGAAACCTGAGAAATGAGGGCACAGGCATTTGATACAGTCCTTGTGATTTGGCAGAGGAAAGTGCCTCGATGCATGCTGGGATACTGTATAAAAGCCATGATTCTGGGAGTGAGTATAAGTCTGAGGGGAGTGCGTGACTGAGCGTCTTTGGTGGGAGCAGAGTCCCAGGAGGGAGAGAACGGCTGTCTCTCCTCCTGTTTGAGGAAGTGGATGTCTCGGGGTGCTGCCTGAGAATCAAGAGGATGCTGAGTTGAACTGCGGGGATCCGGTGTGCCGAGAACCAGCGGAGGGAAAGAGGGGTCCAGTCCCAGGAAAGCCTACACAGGTCGTGAGTACTGAGGATTGCCCCTGGGGGTCTGCCTAGTGTCAGTGGGGACCACTCCGGAGAAGGTTCTAGGATCCAAGTGTCAGCTAGCTGTAAAGGGGGTGCCTAGGTTGAGGATCCTGAAGTGACAGAGGTGGTACCTAGTCAGGGGACCCTGAAGAGTTAAAGGGGGCGCCTGCAGTTTGGGCCCTGAAGAGTCAGTGCACAGTGTGTAGTGCATCAGTTAAGAGTTGCAGCCATACAGGAATTCACAACAAGCTACCTCAAGCCAATGCAAGGCAGGAGGGAGCAGTCATTGACTGTTGAGTGCAAGTATTGTTAGAAGGTCAGTATTCTACAGTCCTGGATCTTTTGGACTTAAGTCGGAGTTCCAGCACAGCTTTCAGAGATACACTGTGTTCAAAGCGCCATTAAGCGTTGAATAGCGTCGGCTGGCGTCAAGACAGTGCTAACGGGCATTTTTGCTATAAAGTCCCAGAATTGTACATAGTCGAGCCAAAGGAGCATCCCACTCATTCCCTTCTCCCATCCCCTAAAAATACAATAAAACAACCAACAGCGCCAGTTTTAAAAAGTCCACAGTATTTAAAAATGCCGATCTTGGGGTTTTGAATATTCTCAAGTGCAGGGGAGGGGTTTGGGGTCTTTTAGACCCCCAGATTCCTCCATAAAGAGTACCTGTCACTGCCTATTACTGTCACAAGGGATGTTTACATTCCTTGTGACAGCAATAAAAGTGAACAGAACTTTTTTTTTTTTTAAAGGAAAAAGAAAATGCATACGTAAGTCGCACCCACAAATATAAACACATGTGAGGTATCACCGCGATCATACAGAGTGAGACCTCCTCTGTAACTTTAAACAGGTAACTATTAAAAAATTTTAAAGCATCGTCTATGGAGATTAGGTACCGTAGTTTGTCGCCATTCCATAAGTGTGCACAATTTTAAAGCGTGACATGTTAGGTATCTATTTACTTGGCATAACATTATCTTTCACATTATACAGTTGGGCCTATTCTCTAGGGTCTCTGTTCATATAAAAATAGTAAAATAGTAGTTTTCTAGCAAAAAAATACAGATTTTACCTTGCAAGCAACAAATCATAGAAATTAGCCTACTCTTGAAGTGGTTAAAGTAAAGAAGTGCTGTATCGCAAAAAAATGACCTGGTCATGAAGGCGACACAAATCATATTGTAATTGAATGTTGTCAAAAATGACCTTTCCTTTCCAATCTGCAGCTGTGTCATTTTCTGTAAAATGCAATACAATATGGCCGCCTGGAGCTGTTCTGTACACAGAATGTATACTGGCCACACCCCAGAAACATCATTTCCTGCTTGTGTGATTGGCTCACCAATGTTCCCAGAAGTCTGCCTAAGATACAAGTCAGATTTTAGGCATCCCCTGCAACAAAAATGTCATTTTTGGGGAGATACTCCTGATAGGAAATCACGTCTAAAGGGATGCAGGCCCAGCAGATTTCCTCATTAGAGCCCTGCAGGAGCAGCAGCTTGTTGATAATTAAGAAACCACTCCCATTAGATTCACTTATTATATGGACACAAGCAAACGCACTGATTTCTTCCGAATAACAAAAGGTAGGAATCTGCAGCAAAGTTTGTTAAAATCCTTGCAATATACAGAGACCACACATAGGGGAATGTTTTTTTTCTTAACTTACACATTAACCGGTTGCCGACCGCCGCACGACTATATACTGCAGCGGTCAGCCCTGGCCAGGCAGAGTGACGTATCGGTACGTCACTTGCCTGTCACTTCCTTGTGAGCCAATAGCGGGCGGGCGCGCGCCCGCGGAGGCTCGTTCACAGGGAAGTTAGTGCGTGTGACCGGCGGACCTGATGTCCGCCGGTCACTTGCCGATCGTCAGTACAGAGGGAGAAAGTCAGGCGGCTAATGTAAACAAGCCGCCTGTCATTCTCCCCTGTGTAGAAACAGTGATCACACGGTTCTACTATGTAGGACCGTTGATCACTGTTCCTACACTACTAGCCACAGCCAATCACAGTAGAAAGCACGCCCCTAGGGACACACTTAACCCCTCCCTCCCCAATAAAGTTAACCCCTTCCCTGCCAGTGTCATTTTGCAGTAACAGTGCATATGTATAGCACTGATTACTGCAGTAATGTCACTGGTAACCCCAAAAGTGTCAAAAATGTCAGTCAAGGGTCCGATCTGTCTGCCGCAATGTCGCAGTACTGCAAAAAAAATCGCAGATCGCCGCCATTACTCGTTAAAAAACAACACCAAAAATGACAGAAATCTTTCCCTTAGTTAGCAAACGCAATAACTTTTGCGCAAACCAATCAAAATATGCTTTTTGCGATTTTTTTTTTTTACCAAACATAGGTAGCAGAAAACAAATTGGCCAAAAATGTTAAAACATTTTGATTTTTACATTTTTTTGGGGGGGAATTTCATATGTGAAAAATATTGTTATTTTTGCAAAATTTACGCTCTTTTTTTGTTTATAGCACAAAAAGTAAAAATCGCACAGGTGATCAAATACCACCAAAAGAAAGCTCTGTTTGTGGGAAAAAAAGGACGTCAAATTCGTTTAGGTATAGCGTCGCACGACCGCGCAATTGTCCGTTAAAATCACGCAGTAAAAAATCGCAAAAAACCCCCTGGTCTTTAAGCAGCCAAATCCTCCGGGGCTTAAGTGGTTAAGGTTAAACCACTTGTCTTATCATTACCAACACTCTTACATTAAGGACCCACTAATACTGTGAAAAAAGTACAATATGCCCCACAAGTCCGCAGTTCTCTTTGCATACCTCAGTTCCCCAAACCCATGCACTTTCAATCATAGCCATATCCATACATTTACCAAGAGGGTGGGTGGGTAGGTCAAATTGCTCCTTGAGGTTTCTCTAAGCTATGACCACTTCTTCCCTACTCCCTATATCATATCCTTAAACCATTCCCCACCCATTCCTAACCCTTCTTCTGCCTTCCACCCACCCTATCATGTGCCCCTTCTCCAATGTGCTCAGGGCAGCCCCAAGTGTATGCGGATGTAAACCGATCATCCTTTTACATCCACCTACCCATAGACATTCATTATGGTTCAGTCTGGATCTGTCTGAAAAACCTGAATGGCAGTGTGATAGGGCACTTAGACTTTACAGATAAGGATCTATTTAGAAGTGTTATTGAGGTAATTGACTCAAAGATAAAAAAACAGGCACACTTCTCACATCAAGTGATACAAAGCAAACATCAGAGAAGTAATCAAATAACACAATTTTCAGAAATGTGTAAATCCTGAAGAATTAATCTAAGTTATCTTGAAAGCTTGCGTCTTTAGTAAATCAAGTAATCAAGTTAGCCAATAAAGGGCCTCACTTAAGCTGGCCACACATTGATCGAAATTCACCCAGTTCAGCAGGGATGAGATTCAATCCATGTATTGGCAGGCTGATTGTACTCAAGTTTATCCATACATCGATCGACTTGGGTACAACATGCCTGTCGGATTTTATACATTGAAATACTGCCGGCGGCTATATCCACTAGCAGCAATCATTGTGTTCTGCCTCCCCCCACTGGCAAAACACAATAGCGCTGCAGGAGGCATTCCCCCATTAACACTGACTGGTGTCGATGGGGGAATCCAGTGAATATCGAATCATCTACATAGTTACATAGTTAGTGAGGTTGAAAAAAGACATCAGTCCATCCACTTCAACCTATGATGTGTGTGTGTTTGATATTAACCGTACATTGTATACCCCTGTATGTTGTGGTCTTTAAGGTGCCCATCTAATAATTTTTTGAAACTATCGATGCTCCCTGCCAATACCACTGCTTGTGGAAGAGAATTCCACATCCCCACTGCTCTGACACTAAAGAACCCCCTACGTATTTTAAGGTTAAACCGTTTTTCTTCTAGTTTCAATGAGTGGCCACGTGTCTTATTGTATTCCCTTTCTTTGAAAAGTTTGTTTCCTATGCTAGGGTCACCAGTACAGTATTTGTACGTTGATATCATATCCCCTCTCAAGCCTCTCTTCTCTAGAGAGAATAAGTTCAATGCTTGTAGTCTTTCCTCATAGCTTAGATCCTCCATTCCCCTAATTATTCTTATTGCCCTTCTCTGGACTTTCTCCAGTTCCAGCACATCCTTCCTGAGGACCGGTGCCCAGAACTGGACAGCATACTCCAGATGTGGCCCGGACCAGAGTCTTGTAAAGTGGGAGAATAATCTCTTTATCTCTGGAGTGAATCCACTTTTTTATACATGCCAGTATTCTGTTGGCTTTGCTTGCAGCGGCTTGGCATTGCATGCCACTGCCAAGTTTGTTGTCCACTAGGACCCCCAGGTCCTTTTCCATCTTAGATTCACCCAGAGGTTCCCCCCTAGTGAGTAGATTGTGTTCGTGTTTCTGACGCCCAAGTGCATTACCTTATATTTTTAAACATTAAACCTCATCTGCCATGTAATTGCCCACCCCATTATTTTGTTCAGGTCTGCTTGTAAGGTTTCCACATCCTGTATAGAAGTTATTGCCCTACTTAGTTTGGTATCATCCGCAAATACCGAGATTGTACTAGATATCCCCTCCTCAAGATCATTTATGAATAAATTAAACAGGATTGGTCCCAGGACAGAACCCTGGGGGACCCCACTTTCCACACCCGCCCAATCCGAGTCCTCCCCATTTATCACCACCCTCTGGACTCTTCCCTGTAGCCAGTTCTCTATCCAGGTACTCACCCTATGGTCTATGATCTACATGCTGCTTTAAACTCCAAATGTTCTGCACTTATTGATGGCTTACAATGCGACTACCAGAACAAAATGCTATTATAAAGTATACCGTTTGTTCACTGATTCCTGTGAAATCTCAGTCCTAGACACACAATGTCTCTTTCTAGGAAAGAGAGGAGATGTGACTCATTATCAACTGAGAATTCTTAAGAAGACAAACTGGTAAGTGGGAACATCTTGTAAAAACAGAAAAAGTGTGTTTCTCATGGAGGTCCCACTCCCACCCACGAGTCTCTGTAATCGTAATCTTCACATCCATCAGTGGCCCCAGTGTCAAGGTTCTATGGATCAACTGTTGTCATCAGTGCCTGTGTCATTGTGACAAAGTTAAGATCTGGGGTTATGTATAGGGGTATGTTCATGTTAAAGGTTATGTCTGGCAAAACAAAAAAATATATGTTTAGTACAGTTCTGCAAAAAGTGCACAATTCGGTAGTGCCCCCCTCGGCAGGTGCTAGGATTGGTTGGATTAGTTTAATATAGTTTTGTTCCCTGCTTAACAGGACAACTGCTAGGGACATTTACTTGGTTCTCTGCTTAATAGAGAGGCTGCAATTGATTACTGTAGTCTGCTCAATACGCTCAGCTGCTGTTTGGTTCTGCCTCTGGCCTTCTCTGTATCCAGGTAGCCAGAAAAGGTTCTGGGTGAAAAGGTGGGCTTTATGCAGAACACTGCATGAATATTAATACCACTCCAGCCATTCCCAGGTAGGTGGCCCTGAAAGAAGCTGGAAGAAGGTATTTATTCTTTGGACACTCTGAGCACGAGGTCATTCCTCGAACTGAGAGTTCAGGTCTGGGAGGGGGTACATTGCCTCTCCCAGGCACCTGCTGCCAGATGGCCTCATGCGGGCCACCTGAGACCAGAGAGAGTGACCCTGAGCCTACAGAGGGCTGGCTGTCTATCAAAGATCTGGTGTGGTATCACTGGTATAGAGTGTTGCAGTGTGTTGTAAGTTGGAAGGAGGCAACCAGCTGTTCCTGGACATTTTGTGGGTACAGACAACCTAAAGGATCTATAGACTCATGCTCTTAACCTCTTCATGGTGCTAAAGAGTTAGCTAAGGGTCCAAATAAGGGAACATTGGCTAGTGTTCTGAAGAGTTTTGTCCAGTTACTACTGCTACTAAGGGCCTTTACTCAATCCTGAAGGATCTATAGACTTGTGCTCTTAACCTCTTCATGGTGCTATAGAGTTAGCTAAGGATCCAGACAAGGGAACATTGGCTAGTGTTCTGAAGAGCTTTGTCCAGTTACTACTGCTACTAAGGGACTTTACTCAATCCTGAAACTATTTTTTTGCTAATAATAAGGAAAAGTCTGCTATCTGCTTTCAGCAAGAACTTCACCAGAGCTTAACCAAGAGATGAATTAGGTTTCCTGAGTTGTGAATAGTTCTATTTCTGGAGTATCCCACTCCAATACCCTTCCCTATCCAGGTACTGCAAAAACAACACCCTGAAACTGACCATTGAAGACAATGAGTGAATGTGTGTGTGCAACTGGCTCTGAAGCTCCTTTATGCCTGGCTGCGGGAAAAAAAGTGGGGAAGACCTGGGCAAAATACCAGAGGCCCCTACGGGGGTAGCGCTACATGAATGGGCTCAGTCTGGGATTTTCCCCTGAACTATCGCAGCGGTTGCTATTAGAGAAGGAAGAGACTGTCAGTGTTGTTGTCAGTGCTGTGTGGATTGCAGAGAGTCAGTCAGGATGTCAGATTGCAGGAAGGCAATCAGTCTGTTAAATAACTACTGTGCCACAATGGAGAATGTCTGCTTTACAGTAATTTCCAAATTACGGCAGCAGAAGAGTTAATGTGTGGTGCTGGAATGAGATTGCTAGTGAGGCCTGCCTAGGGACAGGCAGAGTCACCATCAATGTCTATGCTACCAGGGAGAATGCCTTTGCTACAATAGAGACTGTTACCAGTGCAGAAGCATTTCTAGTTGTTGGCAGTGAAGGAGTTAACTCGGGCACTGGAGAGAGAGAGTGCTCCCGAGGCCGGTTAGGGGACAAGTGAAGTTACTATCAGTGTGCTTGCTACTATAGATGCTGCCTGCTTTGCAGTAGAGACTGTTAATCTGCCCAACAGGAGGAGCTACCGCCAAAATATCAGCCTATTGCAAAGTTCAGTTGGCGACGCTATTTCTGGGTGCTGCTGAGAAGGAACCATGAGGAGAGAGGAGCAAGATGGCAGAAGCCAGTGTTATTGCCGGAGCTGCCGAGAGAAATGGTGGACTTCCAGCAGGGCTTACCAATTTGCAGAGTCGAATGCTGACTGACACCAAAGTGCGGCTTTCACCCCATAGGAGTGTGGCGCTTTGCAGTGGTGAGGACGTGGAGCACCTTGAGCTGGTATGTGAGTTGCATGCGTGGAGCTGGTTTGGTCATTGCAGAGAGATTTTGCTGAAACGAGTGTCCAGTGACTATGAACCAAAACTGCTGCTTGTCAATTGGGGGACAGGTTTCTGCACAGAAATGCCGCCTGCTGTGGGTGTCTGTTCAGCCCCCAGGGGAGACAGTAATGCAAGAAGGATGCCACTGGGACCAGAATGAGTAGTGCGGATGTGCATCACTATTTGCCAGACCAGGGAGACCAGCATCAATTCTGTGCCAGACACTCAGCTAGCCAGAAATGAATCACAACATGTCAAATTTTTTTAATTAGAGACCCGTGAGTGGGGAGGCTCACAGAGTGAGGTCAGCATCCTCAGGCTCTTCAGGTAAGGAGGGCCCAGGGGTCATAGACACAGAGTCACCCAGGTTCCAGTTCCACTATGGGTCGCTTGAAGAAGGGATGGGAGACTGGAAGCCAGTTGAAGAGACTGAGAGGGTCTGGGAGTTAGAAGAGGAGGAGGACTCCTAGTGCTCTGACCTAAATAGTGAAGAAAGGGAAAAAAGATGCCATCCTCATACAATGTGCCTAGGGTTACCACATGTCCCGGATTGCTCGGGATATTCACGCATTTTGCAGGTCTGTCCCGGGTCCCGGACATCATTCCGAGACAATACAGTGTCCCGGAATACAGTGGGGACATAGGGGTGTGCATGGGCACACCCTAGTTACCTGTGTGGCATGCAATAGGTGGTGGGCAGGGACAGAAGTCCTCCGATGGCCGTTGCCACTCCCTCCTCCTGATCATCCCTAGTGTCAGTGTACGGGCAGCGGGTGACAGCCGACTTGGTGCAGGCAACTGTCCTAGAAAGAGGGGATCCTCACACTGCTTGCCTGAGCTTGTCACACACACATCCCTTCTCCCGTTCTCCCTCTTTGCCTGCATGCTGCTTCTGTGAAGGGGAAGATTAATAAAACAGCCGACAGACACATTAAAGCCACTAACTGTGAGCCCCCAGGGCTGAGTGAGCTGAGCATGGTCTCTGACCAGGCTCTGACCCCTCTTTCTCTCTGTCCCCCCCACCTCCCTGTCCCCCCTTCTCCCTGTCCCTCCCCCTTCTCTCTCTCCCCCTACCTCTCTTTCTCTCATTGCCTCCCCCCCTCTCTCTACACCCCTCTTTCTCTCCCTTCACCCCCTCTCTCCCTGCCCTCTCTCTGGTGGCAAGCGACAGTGGCAAGTGACACGCTGCATCTGGTGGCATGCGATGGTGGCAAGTAACATGCTGCATCTGGTGGCAGACGCCAGTGGCAAGTCACACGCTGCATCTGGTGGCGGGCGGCAATTGCAAGTGACACGTTGCATCTGGTGGCAGGCGACAGTGGCAAGTGACATGCTGCATCTGGTGGCAAGTCACACGCTGCATCTGGTGGCAAGTGATACGCTGCATCTGGTGGCAGGCAACACGCTGCATCTGGTGGCAGGCAATGGTGGCAAGTGACAAACTGCATCTGGTGGTAGGCGACGGTGGCAAATGCCAAGCTACATCTAGTGGCAGGCGATGGTGGCAAGTAATGCACTTCATGTCGTGGCAGGCAGCAGTGGCACACTGCATCTGTTGGAAGGCGGTGGTGACAAGTGACAAGCTGCATTTGGTGGCAGGCGAAGGTGGCAAGTGACACACTGCATCTGGTGGCAGGCGACAGTGGCAAGTAACACGCTGCATTTGGTGGTAGGCAGTGGTGGCAAGTGACACGCTGCATCTGATGGCAGGCGGTAGTGGCAAGCGGTAGTGGCAAGTGACACAGTGCATCAGGTGGCAAGTGGCACTCTGCACCTTCTGGCAGGGGACGGTGGCAAGTGACCCACTGCATCTGGTGGTAAATGACACGCTGGATCTGGTGGTAGGCAGCGGTTGCAAGTGACACGCTGCATCTGGTGGCAGGCAGCGGTGGCAAGTGACACACTGCATCTGGTGGCAGGCGGCGGTGGCAAGTGACACGCTGCTTCCAGTGGAAAGTAACGGTGACAAGTGACACGCTGCATCTGCTGGCAGGTGACGGTGGCAAGTGACACGCTGCATCTAGTGGCAAGTGACACGCTGCATCTGGTGGCAAGTGACAAGCTCAGGTTTCCCACTGATTCTGCATTATGGTGAGTTGAACTATTTCATTATATATTACAATGTAATACTAGAAATAATGTGATTTGGTTATCCTGACACCATATTAAGCATGGTGTCGGGATGATTTAGGTGCTAACACCAGCCATTTGCATGACAAATCACCCCCTCTGCTACATTCCCTGTCAACCCTGAGACTACATTCACCCCACCTCCCAGGCCTTGGCAAAATTGTCCCTGAATGGCAGTTTGGAAACGTGATCACCCTAAATATGCCAGGAACCTTGGGTTTTGCAAGGCTTATGCAAACAGGAGGCCTGATTTATTCCCACCTTGGATTTACGTTCAGGCTCAAGCTCAAAGTGAGGCCTATAGCAAACTGATAACAAAAGCTGAGACCCTATATGTCCCACCAGGAAGAGGAGACCAGAACAAGCTACCTAAGTTCTTCCGTTTTCAGAGAATCGTGAAGCGGAAGGTAGCATTAGATTACGGTTATATTTCCCTTATGTCCCAAATAAGGTCATGATGAAAATCGAATCTCAAAAAGTCTCCTGGTGCCAGGAAGCAGTACGGGATTTCATGTATATTCCCAAACCTTTCTGGAATAGATCCAAGCCCCAGCTTTGGTAGGAATTTCAATCCATCAAGAAAAAATGGAGACTAGGGTGATCTATTCATATTGACAAAGTTGTTGTTAAAAATTCCAGACGTCAGAGTCAGGTGTGGTCCAATAACATCTGGGGGCCTGACGGGAAGATGGTTCAGATTCCCCATCCAGACTTTTACTGTTTAACTATATCAAGTTGCTGCTGTATGCTCCAGTTGGGCCTCTTAGTTGTTGAAGACTCCTATCGGATCCAGGAGGCTGTCACATCTGGGGCATCTGTTAAAAAGTTGTTTGTTCATAAAGTTTTTTTTTTCATCTATAGTCTATTTTCCCAAATCCCCTTTCCCTTCTATCCTTGCAGATTAAAGAAGGGTACATCTGGGGGTCTGTTCCATGCTCTGGAGGAAGGAGTTCAAGGACCTCTCCAAGCAAGTCAGCCAAGACTACCAGACGGAGGTAAACCCCGATTATTTACACTTTAAGAAACTCTGTGTTTGCAAATCTGTTGCAAAGTTTCTTACTTGGACATCCTTCCAGTAAGAGCGCTTTCTTTTTCAGGCTGACAACACTAAGCCGCTCTCTTGAAATCTGCAACAGCATTGTCAGCCTGTTAGCACTCATTCAGGCAGTGGCGGCCCGTGCATAGGGGGTGCCAGAGCGCCGCCCCCCCTAAAAAAAAAATAGAAAAAAAAAATGACAAAAAGAACAAATAAAGTTTTGAAAAAAAAAAAAACGTGTTCGCAAGCCTATGCGCTCGGCCTGGTGGCTATGGGGGGGGGGTGGGGTTTACGACCCAGAAGAGGCGCCGATTGGCTGCCTTCTGGGGGCGTAACCTGGGCGCAGGAAAAAGCGCTGAGCCTCCCCCACCTTCGTGATATCCTGGCTGTGATTGGTCCAGTCTCCAGCCTGGACCAATCATCATCCAGGACATCGCTGACTCGCAATGGGGGCGGTGCCGGTGCGTGCGTCAGTCACGCAACCTCACCGCCCGATCTCCTTCCCGCAGAAGACAGAAGACTGAAGAGGAGGACGTCCACGGCGCTGCTCGTCTCGGTTCCCGGAATCCCGCCATCCCGCCGCCGTCAGAAGGTAAGTGATTGAAGCTGACCTGTGCCCTCACCTGTGCCATGCCTGTGCCATCACCTGTGCCATGCCTATGCCATCACCTGTGCCATCACCTGTGCCATGCCTATGCCATCACCTGTGCCATGCCTATGCCATCACCTGTGCCATCACCTGTGCCATGCCTATGCCATCACCTGTGCCATCACCTGTGCCATGCCTATGCCATCACCTGTGCCATCACCTGTGCCATGCCTATGCCATCACCTGTGCCATGCCTATGCCATCTCCTGTTCCATGCCTATGCCATCACCTGTGCCATGCCTATGCCATGCCTATGCCATCACCTGTGCCATGCCTATGCCATCACCTGTGCCATCACCTGTGCCATGCCTATGCCATCACCTGTGCCATGCCTATGCCAGCACCTGTGCCATCACCTGTGCCATGCCTATGCCATTACCTGTGCCATCACCTGTGCCATGCCTATGCCATCACCTGTGCCATGCCTATGCCATCACCTGTGCCATGCCTATGCCATCACCTGTGCCATCACCTGTGCCATGCCTATGCCATCACCTGTGCCATGCCTATACCATCACATGTGCCATGCCTATACCATCACCCGTGCCATGCCTGTACCATGACCTCAAAGTCATGCAATTTTTTTACCGCGTTTTTTGCCGCGAAGCAATACCTATTACATTTTTCTTTTTACATTTTTCTTTTTGCTCCCCCCCAAAAATTTTGAGCACCAGCTGCCACTGCATTCAGGCAACCAATGAACTACCTATGAGGTCTGCAGGAGTTCTGCACAGACTTATGCACAGATCCAATGGCCAACAAAATGAGTCGACGCGCGAATACACGTAAAGCACTGAGTTGTAGTGTAGATGGACCCTAATTATCAAGGAGTAAAGTAGAAATCCACCTCATATCAGGGAACACACAGCTTCTCACAGCCTGCACAGCCTTAAACTGTCCAATGAATATTCAAATACTGGATCATATACAGGAAGTGCAATGGAATTCTTTGTTTCTTCTAGGTATTTGTCATGGAGCAGGCAATTATAGGCTAATAAAATATTTTAACAATCCCGGCATATGGCCACATAAATACTGCTGTTAATTACAACTATATTTCCTTTTTTGTAATAACTAGACATAACTGAGCAACAGAACGCGACCGTCCTAATACATATTTCTGTGATTACGCTGTCATTGCAAAGATTTCCAATATACGCAGGGAACAAAGTGCCAGAAGAATTATGCCAATTAAATTCAAGGTCAGTGTTTCGGTGGTGGAGCTAAATGCACAGGATTTGATCGCCGATTTCACATCAATTACGCTGGTAATTAGGGCTCGCTAAATCAGCAATGACAATTAGCCACGTTTAATCTACGAAGAAAAAAAAACATATATTGCCATTTAGTTATATTTAATTGGAGCATAACTAACAGTCTAAACCAAGTATTGTTTTGTAGCATTGCATTTTGTAATAACTGAGACTCAACCTAATAAAATGGTACAGTGAGTACCTGGGTAGCCCTGTCAGCTGAGCTGTGTTCACACAATGACATAAATAATAAATGTAATATTTGAATTGAGTGATAAAAAATATATAAAAAAGGTGATCACGGAAAATGTGCAGCATGCAAGAAACAGACATGAAATGAACCAAGTCCAATTCGCATAATGCATATACAGTCCAATGCAAGTGCAGATGTCCTTAAACTATATCATGGAACTAAGGTATTCCTCCATGCATCAGTGCACCTTCACCATCAAATCAAGTGCCACCCCCGTCAGAATGGACATTCACCAGAAGACTGAACAATACACGCCTGTATGATCAGAGTGGATAATCCCCCAAACGAAAAGGTACAGCTGCAACTTGACTCCGATAGATCTGTGTCTCCAATTAGCACTCATCCACGCCAGCATTATCATGAAAGTAAAGCACAAGAGCGGGGACCATAGCGTAATTCCGTTACAGTTTTATTTAAGATATCACAATACAAGTACCAGTGGCGGCTGGTGAAGTTTTAAGATGGGGGGGCGCAAGACCCCGCCCTTCTATTTTGGCCCCTCCCATTTCTCAGAAGCCACACCCCTTATAGACCCCACCCATTTTGTCCCCTGTATTTTGCTTGCGTGAACCAATTCTCCCAATATATCACATATTAAGGGCTCCATCAGTACTAGTATATCCCATAATAGGGAGCAGGGGCCCTATTATGGGATACACTGACAGAGTGGCACAAACCCCACAGTACAGACCCCCTAGCACAGACCACACAGTACATGCCCCCTTTCAATGCAGTGACCAGCGTACATGCCCCCTTTCAATGTAGTGACCAGCGTACATACCCCCTTTCAATGTAGTGACCAGCGTACATGCCCCCTTTCAATGTAGTGACCAGCGTACATACCCCCTTTCAATGCAGTGACCAGCGTACATGCCCCCTTTCAATGTAGTGACCAGCGTACATACCCCCTTTCAATGTAGTGACCAGCGTACATACCCCCTTTCAATGCAGTGACCAGCGTACATACCCCCTTTCAATGCAGTGACCAGCGTACATGCCCCCTTTCAATGTAGTGACCAGCGTACATACCCCCTTTCAATGCAGTGACCAGCGTACATGCCCCCTTTCAATGCAGTGACCAGCGTTCATGCCCCCTTTCAATGTAGTGACCAGTATACATGCCCCCTTTCAATGTAGTGACCAGCGTACATGCCCCCTTCAATGCAGTGACCAGCGTACATGCCCCCTTTCAATGCAGTGACCAGCGTTCATGCCCCCTTTCAATGTAGTGACCAGTATACATGCCCCCTTTCAATGTAGTGACCAGCGTACATGCCCCCTTCAATGCAGTGACCAGCGTACATGCCCCCTTTCAATGTAGTGACCAGCGTACATGCCCCCTTTCAATGCAGTGACCAGCGTACATGCCCCCTTTCAATGTAGTGACCAGCGTACATGCCCCCTTTCAATGTAGTGACCAGCGTACATGCCCCCTTTCAATGCAGTGACCAGCGTTCATGCCCCCTTTCAATGTAGTGACCAGTATACATGCCCCCTTTCAATGCAGTGACCAGCGTACATGCCCCCTTCAATGCAGTGACCAGCGTACATGCCCCCTTTCAATGCAGTGACCAGCGTACATGCCCCCTTTCAATGTAGTGACCAGTATACATGCCCCCTTTCAATGTAGTGACCAGCGTACATGCCCCCTTCAATGCAGTGACCAGCGTACATGCCCCCTTTCAATGTAGTGACCAGCGTACATGCCCCCTTTCAATGCAGTGACCAGCGTACATGCCCCCTTTCAATGTAGTGACCAGCGTACATGCCCCCTTTCAATGTAGTGACCAGCGTACATGCCCCCTTTCAATGCAGTGACCAGCGTTCATGCCCCCTTTCAATGTAGTGACCAGTATACATGCCCCCTTTCAATGCAGTGACCAGCGTACATGCCCCCTTCAATGCAGTGACCAGCGTACATGCCCCCTTCAATGCAGTGACCAGCGTACATGCCCCCTTTAATGCAGTGACCAGCGTACATGCCCCCTTTAATGCAGTGACCAGCGTACATGCCCCCTTTCAATGTAGTGACCAGTATACATGCCCCCTTTCAATACAGTGACCAGCGTACATGCCCCCTTCAATGCAGTGACCAGCGTACATGCCCCCTTTCAATGTAGTGACCAGCGTACATGCCCCCTTCAATACAGTGACCAGCGTACATGCCCCCTTCAATGCAGTGACCAGCGTACATGCCCCCTTCAATGCAGTGACCAGCGTACATGCCCCCTTCAATGCAGTGACCAGCGTACATGCCCCCTTTAATGCAGTGACCAGCGTACATGCCCCCTTTAATGCAGTGACCAGCGTACATGCCCCCTTTCAATGTAGTGACCAGTATACATGCCCCCTTTCAATACAGTGACCAGCGTACATGCCCCCTGCAGAGGTATGGCAGTGGGAGAGATGGGATCAGGCAGAGGGATGGTGGTGGGAGGGATGAGGGCATGAGGCAGAGAGGGATGGCAGTGGGATGGATGGTCATGGGATGAGGCAGAGCAGAGGGGGATGGCGGTGGAAAGGCTGGATGGATGGATGGATGGTCATGGCCCATGATGACCATCCATCCAGCCTTTCCACCGCCATCCCCCTCTGCTCTGCCTCATCCCATGACTCATGGCGGTGGAAAAGCTGGATGGATGGTCATGGAGGACTGACAGGAGGACCACGAGGACTCACCGGTGGTGATGTCTTCTTCCAGCAGATGACCTCCGGTGGTCTGGTCTCCTCTCCGGTGCCGCCGTCACTCCCGTCCGGTGTCCACCCGACTCCATCGCCCGCGGTCCGGTCCACTGCTGCGAGTGACGTCAGCGGGGTCAGCGTTGGATGTCCTGGATGCTGTGATTGGTCCAGGCTGGAGGCTGGACCAATCACAGCCAGGAATCCACGAAGTGGGGGTTTCCAAGGAATCTGCCTTGCGCCCAGGTTACGCCCCCCACGCCCCCCAGAAGGCAGCCAATCGGCGCCTCTTCTGGGTGGTAACCCCACCCCCCCACCCCCTTCACATCGGCTGGCGGCGGCGGCGGCGAACGCAATTTTTTTTTTTTTTTCAAACTTTATTGCTCGTTTTGCAATCTTTTTTTTTTTTTTTTATCTTTTTTTTTTTTCTTCCTTTTTTCAGGGGGGGCGGCGCCCTGGCGCCCCCTATGCACCGGCCGCCACTGACAAGTACCCCGTTCATATCAGAATGCTACTCACACAGTAGTAGATAATATCAGGCGTTGTAAAAACTAATATATCAGTTGCCGTTAGTCCTACGCTGCTTTCTGTTGTACGACCGCTTGGTACCACAGCAGGCCGGAGACTACATTGTGGCGACTGGCGTAACCAAGGTGACCGTGTACTCACGCCCTTACACGTTTCGTCATCAAGGACTTCTACGGCCCTCTGTTATACTGTATGGAATTTTATTCATGATTTTAATTTTTGTATATGAATAAAAAGCAAATTTTCTAAGTAATTGTTGATTTGTTGATCTTTGGTGCCGTTCTCAAAAGTCCCATTTTTGTCAAAGCTTAATTGAACAAGCTGGAGTTAGATGCTGATTGGTTACTATACACAGCTGCACATATTCTGATTGCTCCAGTTTTAGTAAATCTCCCCCAAACTGTTTTCGGCACTCAGAGGGTACCAGGGCATGTTACACCTAGATATGTCTGCTCTGGGACTAGCTCCCTCAAGAACTCAAGCCCTATCCATGTCTGGCAGAAAGAAATCAGTATCATATTTTGACTTATTCTTATTTGTCAGAGCACCTATACAAGATTAGCTTTTTAAAAAGTCTACCCTTTCACACTGTCTGTCCGTCGGACGGACTCCGTTTATCTTAGCGGGGAATCAATCCGCCGATCCCCCGCTGAGCAGGAGGATGACAGCTGTGTCTCCGCGCTGTGTGCGGAGACACAGCTGTCAGTTCCCCATGCATCTCTATGGGGGAATCGGATGGGAACGGACCATAAAAATAGGGTTTCCATCCGTCCAGATTTGACGGATCGGATGTCAGCGGACATGTCTCCGCTGACATCCGATGCCCCATAGGGATGCATGGGGGGACCGTTCAGATTCGCCAAAAAAAACGGACAGGCGGATCTGAACGGTCCACCTGTGTGAAAGAGCCCTAAGAAATGACTAGTGCAATTAGGGAGTTTTGTGTACCGCAGAGACTGTAGTGGGGCATGTAGCATTGTATACAGATGTAATTAAGATAGCGGCAATAGAACAAATAGTCCAGTATTGATTTTTTATGATGTTGGGTTTGTAAAAAGTGAAAAAGTGTAACACAGTACAGAAAAAACCTTAGTTTGAGAGTAACTTGGCTTGGGAGCGTTTTGCAAGACAAGCAAAATTTGTAACAAATTTTGACTTGATAAACAAGCAATATCTTGATATAGAAGTAGCGTCATGTCACAACTTAGTATAAAAGAGAAGAGAGGCATCTCTAAGTGTAGCAATATGGTTAATTATAATGAAGGATCAACATTTAGCAACTCACATAGTTGATGATTAAAACAGGCACATCTAAGTATGCAGGCATCCGGAGAAAAGCTGTCCACATAGACCGTCCTCCACACCGCCATCACCGCCATCCCTCCCATGCTGTGAGTGTGCTCCATGAGCGCTTCAAGCCTCGCTTTCAGATCGCTCTACTCATACCTGCCAACTGTCCCGTTTTTGCCAGGAAATCCCGGCAAATAGGAGCCTGTCCCAGGTAATTTATCTTGTCAAAGCCCTTAACTGGGCTGCCCCGTTACCATTTTTTTTTTTTTTTCAGCATCCAGTGATTGATTTGGGAAGTCAGGGGCGGCTCCAATAACAGTCAGTGGAGCTGTCAATATGAAGCATTGATGTCAGGGTGGGTGGGGGCCGATATGTGGGGCTCCGCCCCTTTGTCCCATTCATAGGCAAACAGCCGCTGACCGGGGAGGAAGATGGCAGGGGGCGGGACCAGTTATAATTACTGAATGTGTATTCACAGCGGTGTATAATAAACCTGAATTTTACACCGCTGTCGGTACACATACATAGTTACAATTGGTCCCGCCCCCTGCCACCTTCCTCCCCGGCCCACAATGTATACACGCCGCCAATGCCGGCTGTTTGTCTGTGCATGGAACAAAGGGGCGGAGCGCCGCCCATCCCCGACATTAGTGCTTTAATTTGACAATCACTGGCTGTGTTGGATAGATGTTACACTGCTGCATGTCCTGCTACATTGCACTCATGCATCTGATGTCGCCATTGTTCCCTCTGCTTCTGTATACTGCTAATCAAGATTTTAAGCTAAGTGTACATATACCCATATACACCGGCCGCCACTGCCTGAACCTTGCACCCCGTACAACGCATATCTGATCCTTGCACCCTGTACCACACTGTGTAATGTAAAGGGGTCCAGAGGTGTCGTCCAATCAAAATGCTCTAATTGGTGTTACACTCACCTTTAATCCAGCGCCGGGCAAAACTCCCTGGCGCTGATCTTACGCCCCCTTCTGATGTCGGAAAGGGACATTGTGGGATCAAATTTACTTTTGGGCTCAAGCCCCTGGTCTTTTTCCTACCTAGCAACACCCCTGAATAACAGTATTACCCTAGAAGCCGTGTAGGTGCCCCCACCTGGTTGAGCTGGTTCTCGGCCGCCAGCCTCATCTTGGGGTCTATGGTCCCCCGCAGGGCCTGGATGATCCGGTTCGGATCCATTGCTGTGGTAATCAGAGCTGATCACTCGGCTCAACAGCGGATGCCGGGCATCAAGATGTCACTTTACAGACAGAATCCTCACACTGCTGCCGCAAACTATCGTGCCGTACAGCATCCATAGTTTGAAATTCCCTTTTCAATTTCCTGTAATTCTCTCTTTATTGAGTAGACCCTTTAATCTAAAGATAAGTAGGTGGAGATTAATTATGTGGAGTGGGTGGAGCTTCAGGGAAGTGGGTGTGGTAAATAATTGCTAGCTGTGCTGCAAAGTGTCCCTGGAAATTTTTTTCATATGTTGGCATCTATGCTCTACTGCAGGGTAGTCTTCCCGTTCACAAATACAGATTGACAGCAGTGAGGAGGACGGTCTATGTGGACAGCTTTACCCCGGATGCCTGCATTCTTAGATGTGCCTCTTTCAATCTTCAACCGTGTGAATTACTAAATGTTGAATCTTCATTAAATGTAACCATATTGCTACACTTAGAGGCGCCTCTCCTTTCTTTTATACTTTGTAGCTCCTGCTGGATTTTGCTTCTAATCCCCTTGTGGAGGCGCCATGTGTGGATGGACATATGGTTACACAACCCATCACATTGCTATAATATTTTTATATGGACTATAAACTGAAGGACTTATGAATAAATAGTTGTGGAACGAATTATCCCAGTTACATTATTTTTAATGGGGAAATTTGCTTTTATATACAAGTGCTTTGGATTACAAGCATGTTTACGGAACAAATTATGCTCGCAATCCAAGGTTTTACTGTATATTGTTGTCATTAGGTCAATGACTTATCTAACAGCGCAGCATTGTCTATTGTACAGATAAACCGTGCACATTTGCCTGGAACTGCGACGGACCGAATGGTGCAGCATTGTGCGCTGATGTGAATAAATCGGTCGCTCACGTACTGCATTCCGAGGCGGAAGCTCATGAATAGGTTTCACTTTGTAAACTGTTCTAATTGAGTTGATGACAGGTCAAGGGTTGCAGCATTGTATATTATTAACTAGTATGTAACCAGTCGAATATCGTAGCAATGGCTGTGATGGAATGTGTTAGCGCTGGATACAGTTCTGCCCCTAACTGTAAATGGCTCATCATTACTGATAATTAATTACCCCATCTGCAGTATATGATTACAATGTACAAATATATCAAAGGTGACTCTAGCAACTGTAATAAACTGTTCACACTAAGATCCCTGAAGAGGACTTGTGACCACGACTTCAGGTTATGATAAATATATGAATCAGCGCTAAAAAATTGAACTCAATATTGTGAAAACACAAAAATGAATCAATATAATGACATCAAAACTATTAGGTGAAAAATGTGTATAAAGAAATCACACCAAATATATAATTAGTGTCCATAAGAGCCCATACACAAGGGCTAAAAAGGAAAAATATATGTGAAACAAGAAGGTCCAAAGGAAACAAATCGTCCATGATTCACTTTCTCCACCAGTGTCCTCACAATCACAATTCATAGTGCTTCCACCATCAGGTGACACCATGTATTAACCACTTAAGCCCCGGAAGATTTTACCCCCTTCCTGACCAGGGCCTATTTTGCGATTCGGCACTGCATGATTTTAATGGACAATTGCGCGGTCGTGCGACGCTGTACCTAAATGAATTTGGCGGCCTTTTTTTCCCCACAAACAGAGCTTTCTTTTGGTGGTATTTGATCACCTGTGCGATTTTTTGATCATGCGCTATAAACAAAAAAATAGCGTAAATTTTGCAAAAATAACAATATTTTTCACATTTTTTTATATGAAATTCCCCCAAAAAAATGTAAAAATCTAAATTTTTTAACATTTTCGGCCAATTTGTTTTATGCTACATATGTTTGGTAAAAAAAATCGCAAAAAGCTTATTTTGATTGGTTTGCGCAAAATTTATCGCGTTTACTAACAAAGGGAAAGATTTTTGTCATTTTTGTTGTTTTTTTTTTTTAGCGCGTAATGGCGGCGATCTGCGATTTTTTTTTGCGGGACTGCGACATTGCGGCGGACAGATCGGACCCTTGACTGACATTTTTTGGGTTACCAGTGACATTTCTACAGTAATCAGTGCTATAAATATGCACTGTTACTGTAAAATTACACTGGCAGTGAAGGGGTTAACTTTTTTTGAGAGGGAGGGGCTATGTGTGTCCCTAGGGGCGTGATTCTAACTGTGATTGGCTGTGGCTTGAGATGTATGAACAGTGATCAACGGTTCTACATAGTAGAATCGTATGATCATCATTCATACACCGGGGAGAATGACAGGCGGCTTGTTTACATTAGCCGCCTGCCTTTCTCCCTCTCCACCGACGATCGCGAGTGACCGGCGGACGCTCGGGTCCGCTGGTCACACACGCGGGGGGGTCCGTGACCGTGCGGGAGTGGGAGCGCGCCTCCGGCGGCGCGCGCTCGCTCCTGAGACCCTCACAGGCTAGCGACGTAGACCTACGTCGCTCTGCCTGTGAGGGGCTGACTGCCGCAGTAAATATACTGTGAGCAGTTGGCAAGTGGTTAAAGCCTTTTACCGAATCCTGTGGACCATCATATAGTATGGTCAAATGCGTGCATTACATCTCCTTATGAAGGAAAACTCCTAGGGCCAAACGTGATCCAGTCAGGGTCCGACCGTCAGCAGGATGAAAATAATAAAAAAGCATATACGCCCATAGTGTATCACATAAAAAACATTTATTCAAAAAAATAACAAGTGAAACTTGCAAAGTGAATAACGCTAAGCAAACCCTTGGGCACTAGGTTTAAAAAATGTGCACATAGCAATAAAAACAGATACAACTGCTCTCCCAAAAAGCAGCAGGCTGTGTGGCTGCACTGGACTCTCCCGCCGGTCAGCAAGCGTGCGTAATGACAAAGCGTCGACTTGAGGTTAGAAGAAAAGAGGTTGAACCTTAACTTGTTCCAGACTGCCCACCGCATATATACTGCGGCAGGCTGGCCCTCCTGCGCAAACAGACGTAGGGCTACGTCGGTTGTGCGCCTGCAGCTAGGGGGCGAGCGCGCCCCGGCGGCAGCGCGTACCCACCCCCACTCTGCAGCGGGGACTCGGATGCACATGGCAGGTGGCTCAGATTGCCGCTTGACACCCGAGATCGCTCCCTGCTGAGAGAGAAGAACGGTCAGCTGTTTAACTTCTTCCCGACCCCCCGCCGCAGATGTACTGCGGCAGGCTGACTCCTACAGGCAAATCGCTGTACATGTACGGCGCTCGCTCTGGGGCGCTCACGCCCCCTGCTACTCAGCGGGGAAGCCAGTGCGTGTGTCAGGCGGCTCCGATTGCCTTCTGACACCTGCGATCTCTTCCCGCTGAGAGAAAAGGATGGTCGGCTGTTGTAAACACAGCTGACCGTCCTTCTCCCTGGAATGATCACAGAGACAGTGTGATCCTTCTATATAGGTCTCTGTGATCATTTCACAAGCCCAACCTCCCCACAGTTAGAATCACTCCCCTAGGCTTACATTTAACCCCTTGATCACCAACAGTATTAACTCCTTCCCTGCCAATGGCATTATTAAAGTAACAGTGCATATTTTTAGCACTGATTACTGTAGTAATGTCACTGGTACCCCCAAAAGTGTCAAAAATGTCAGTTAGGGGTCCGGTCTGTCCGCCGCAATGTGCAGTCCCGCAAAAAATCGCAGATCGCCGCCATTACTAGTAAAAAAAAAAAAAAACAATAAAAATTACATAAATCTTTCCCGTAGTTAGTAGACGCGATAACTTTTGTTTGTGCAAACCAATCAAAATACGCTTGTATCGATTTTTTTTTTTTTTTACCAAAAATATGTAGCAGAAAACTAATTGGCCTAAATTGTTAAAAAATTTAGATTTTTTAATATTTTTTTGGGAATGTTTTATAGCAGAAAGTTAAAAATATTGTTTTTTTTTTTTTTTCAAAATTGTCGCTCTTCTTTTTTTGTTTATAGCGCAAAAAATAAAAATCGCACAGGTGATCAAATACAACTAAAAGAAAGCTCTATTTGTGGGCTTGTAGTTCATTCAGATACAGAGCTGTGCAAATGAATAACGCGGCTTTGTGATTTTAAAAAGTGACAAGATCCTTTATGGACCAGGAGCTCTCAGTCACTGTTGATGAATAAGCACAAAACTGAAAACTATATGCAGAAGTATCTTGTTTCCTCTGTAGAACTTCAGCTAGTTCTGACGCTTGCAGATACTACCAGCCCACCTGGCTTCTTGACT
The DNA here is from genome assembly GCF_965119305.1 of Pelophylax lessonae. Lineage (NCBI taxonomy): Eukaryota > Metazoa > Chordata > Amphibia > Anura > Ranidae > Pelophylax > Pelophylax lessonae. The sequence goes on along the minus strand of NC_138768.1, from coordinate 49,139,236 downwards.
ACCAGCCCATCTGGCTGCTCTAAAGATCTCCCCAGGACAAAGGATCAGGATTTAGCACCACCCTGTCCTTGAAAACTATGCTACGTCTGGCAGTCTTTCCCTTAGTATGTTCCTGGGTGTGCTGAGGTACTCCCCTGAGGTGCTCCCGCTGCTCTGGGCAAGAATCCTGTTCAGGCCTGCAACTGTTCAGAACTTTCCATGCCAGCCCAGATGTCCAAAGGTAATGGAGACTCCTCACATAGGTTTTCTCTCCTTCCTTTCCTCAGCTCGCACCCTGGAGGCAGAGCCCCCGAGCCTTGGGGGTCCCCTCCCAGGCCACACGACAGAATGCTCAGCACTCTTCCACCTGACCCCCCTGCAGAGGTTAGGCTCCACCATATTTAGGTGCTGACCCAGTCACCCTGCCAGGCCTTTTGCCTGGGAATTGGCCAGATTCCCTCAAGTATGCAGATCAGGACCTCCTGGCCTCCGCCCACTAACTTCCAGAAGCTTCTCCAAGCTTCTAGATTCAGGGGGAGGTATCAGAGACCTGCAATGTAGAGCCATCCAGCCTGAACTGCAGTAACCCGATCTAATTATAAACTCACACAGTTACCACGAGTCAAGTTTACCTACACTAGTTGCACACTAGAGGGTGCTATGTTCCCTCCCCCATAAGATGGTACTAGCTCAGAGTGTCAAAACATTTAGATATCTTTTTAGGAAGTTGAATACCGAGTTACACACATCCGACTTACATACGACTCGTACTTACAAACGGAAGGAGACAATAGGAAGTGAGAGGAAATCTACCCCTAGGAACGGAAATCCACTCCTGTAAGAGTTACCTTGGGAAAAAGGTGTCTCGACTGACGCTTTATCACCAATGCCTGTTTCCACGACAACCCAAAATTTTCAAAATCCAGTTGTCACAGGGTTAGAAAGTGAGGTGAAATCTTCTGAACAGGGGTACCCTACCCTATGCCATCCAAAAAAAGGAAAAACCGATCTTGTTTGTAACCCGGGGTCTGTCTGTATACAGTACTATGGAAGATATTAGAGAATAAAAATAACACACATATTCACACATATAGGTTGAAATGGATTGACCTGTGTCTTTTTTTTTTTTTTTTTAACCTTATTAACTATATAACCTAACCTCCCCTCTTACCACTGAGTTTTTTTTTTTCTTTTAAGTACCTTGCAGTGTTATAATTACCTAAGCCCGATGGCCAGGTCCCTCATCCTTTGTGAGTGTGGAGGACTGGTAACCCAGTGATGCAGATGTACCTGCACCAGACAGTCCCCTTTTGCTGTCATCACTGCTGTAGACTCCTTTTCTGTATCCTGAGAGGACCCTGCTGCTAGACAGCCAATAAGAAGTAAAGGACCCAACAAAGAAGGTCCCTGACGCCTGTAGACACAAGAGAGAACACTCTGCATCTGAACATCACATGGCCAACGATTTTTATGAGAGTGAAAGGGGCATTTAAAGTAGAACTATAGGCAAAATTTTTTTTTCATTTTGGATTGAGCAAGAAAGGGTTGTACCCTTGTTAGATTATTTTTCGACATGTGTGTCCCATTGCAGGAATTTCCCTTCACTTCCTGTCCCATTGCCAAACAGGAGGTGAGAGAAAATCCCTGCAAATTAAGGGAATTCCTTGGGAACCCCCAGCTCACCAGAACTAGTGTCCCCGCTGGAAGATTTCCCCTCTATTACTTTTATGGGAATAACCCACAATTTGGGCTTTTCTTTAACTTTCAATTCAGGTCGGGTTCACATATGTGCGGCCACGGTTTTCCAGCCTGGGGTCTGGTGCGTTCCTGTTCATGGGTTCAGGTGTAATTCAGGTCTGCATTTTTTGCTTGAATTCGCACCTGAACCGGACCCAAAAATGTACAGGACCCTTTTGGAATTCGCACCGTGGCCACCCAGGTCATGTATGAACTGGCTCCATTGAAAGCCGGTCACACTCACATGTTATGAGAATTGGATGCAGTGAAAATTGCATCCAATTCACACATATGTGAACCCAGTCTCAATGATAATGGTAAATAGGACAAACAGAGAGGAAGAATCCACTTACAGGGGCACAGACAAAAATAAAAACTGAAAGGGGGTCTATTCCCTATCCAAACCTAATGTAGCACCCTCCTAGGTAGACGCTAGATAGGAGAGTATAGTTTTGGCTCTGTCTGCCTATCAGAGGAGCAGCAGGTAAATTCTATATTGCTTTCTGCTTACCAGGGAGCAGGATCTGTGAGTTAGGTCTGCTCATGGTGCTCAGTGTGTGATTGTAATAAAACACTTTATTGAAATGAATTAAAAAATACACGTATTGTGTGTGCTGGGCTAAAGGCCCATTGGTGTGAAGAGGTGAAAAGGTCGATTTTGTGACATAAAGTGATATGGTGACTTTTTGAATATATTTCTCTGTTTTTCTGTGCTTTGGACTTGGATTTTGACAGAGAAAACATCCGAAAACATCCAACGCGTTTTGGCTCTAATTCAATGGAGTCCCTTTATCAAGGATATCACCATATCTGAAAATACAATAATATATGTTTAATATATATGCAATCCAAGGGGCAATTCCGTTGGGGCAATGCGATTAAGTACACTTACACGTCATTTATTTTGCCTGATCCATGCAGGAAGACCGTTTCCCTCCGATCCCCGAATCGCATCAAGAACTGTGTGGGAAGGCTGATTCTAGGAGTGATATACAATTCATAGTTAGTGTTCTATATGTGGATGACAAGTGCTAGGTTGTTTGTAATCTTATGTTACTCACTGAAAAAAATGCATAGTATTGCAGCTGTGCTGGGGAGTTCCTATAGCTTTCTCATAAAGAAGCCAAATTGTCTTTCCCAGATACTAGCATATAGAAAAAAGTGACAAAATTGCAAAATGAGTGAATTGTTTATTTAAAGAAAAACAGGCAAATGCGGTGAAGAAACCTCCCCCCCCCCCTTTCTTGGGGAGGGGTTGCAGGCGTTGTTCCTAGTTGTAGCTCTCACTTTTTGGCAGTCATCCAGGGTATCAGTTCCTTCAGAGAGCGCTTCCCGGGGTGCTCATCTCTCCCTCTCAGCGAGGGAAGTGGCACACTGCTCAGTTCCCCACGCCGGGGAATTTCCTCTTGGATTGCATATGTGCATTAAACATATATTATTGTATTTTCAGATATGGTGATATCCTTGATATCGCTTCTCGGCCTTTTGATCAAGTGTAGTATCTGTTCTTATCAGTTGGTATAGGCCTTAGCTAGTACCAGTATGACCGAAACCCGGAACGCTCTGAGTATTGAGGTATGGGGAGTAGGTCATCTGGGAAAGCATGTGGGGCCCGCCGCCTTCTGATTCGAATGGGTTGAACTGTCCTAACCAGTTTGAAGGGGGCAGGAAAGCCGGTTCAGGGGGCCGGTGGAACTGTTCCTGGATGTAAACGGGCTGAGGAACAGGATGGCGAGGGGAGGGCTTTCTCTCCTGGGTTTTGATCTGGCCTTGCAAAAGGCCTGTCCCCAGTGGTAGGCAAGCTCTCTCTAAGCTGTCCAGGTTCTGATGTCTGCTGGTGGGGATAGGCTACACTCGGTCTGGCCGGGGGCTGAGATTGAAAAAGCCCGTAGTGTAAGTGCCCCTGGGGTGGCAGCCCAGGGGTGCCTTAATTTCTCACTGGTGAGGGGCAACTCGCTGTGAGTTTTTTCGGCACCTTGGTCACTACACTATGCACACCTTTTTCGCACCTGCCTCTTGGGACAGGCCTTTTGGCTTGCACCAGAGGAATTTTTTTATTCCGGCTGGAAGGCCTGCCTTGGTTCCTCACATGGCACCATTGCACTTTCCCCACTTCCCCTTCCCCACTTCTTTGTTTTGTTTGTCTTTTTCTTTGGAGTCCGTCACCTGCACTGTCACCTTTGTTTTCTTTATTTGCACGACTGGAGTGTGTGGGTCCTCGGGCCCAGCCTTGAGTCTTGGGAGGGGGTGGATATGGCCTTTTGGCTTAGTTCGCCCTCTCTCATGGGGTCTCCCTTCATGGGAGCTCCACTTAGTACTCGGTGGGGGCTGTTTCGGCAGTCCCCCTGAAGAACGGGGTCGGTCTGGTTTCGGCCAGACAGACCATGAGTACCTTAAATCCCTGTCAGGAGTCTTGCGCCCCGGGGGATCGAGGTTTCGGGTCCTACCTCTTCGGAGGGAAGACCATACGATTTCGCACACCCTGTGCTTTTTTGTGTTCTCACTTTGTGTGTGTGCACTTTTTTATGCACCGGGTGGAGTCTTTTGAGTGTGTTGCACACGCTACGGAAGAAAAAAAAAAGAAATATGGTGATATCCTTGATAAAGGCACTCCATTGAATTAGAGCCGAAAGCGTTGGCGTTTTCGGATGTTTTCTCTGTCAAAATCCAAGTCTTTTATTAAAGCACAGAAAAACAGAGAAATATATTCAAAAAGTCACCATATCACTTTATGTCACAACTTCGACCTTTTCACCTCTTCACACCAATGGGCCTTTAGCCCAGCACATACAATACGTGTATTTTTTAATTTATTTCAATAAATTGTTTTATTAAAATTCATTATTGTATAATCCCCACTTTTTTGCCCATAAAGTCCCACTTTTTTCCTTGGCCTGAGGCACCAAACAGACCCCACAGTCAGTTAACAAGGGATGTTGGCAAATTATTAACGATCTAGGCAACTTAGAGAATGGCAAACCTATGCAGCAGTGACCAGACCTTGCCCCCCCCCTCTCTTTCTCTCTCTCTCTCTTTTCCTGCTCCCCTCTCTCTCTCTCCCTTGCCCCTTCCCTTGCTCCCTGCTCACCTTGCCCCCCTCTCTCTCTCCCTACCCGCTCTCTCTCCCCTGACCCTTTTTCTCTCTCTCCCTGCCCCCTTTCTCTTTGCCCTCTCTCTCCCCCCCCCCTCACTCTCCCCGCTCCTCTCTCTCTCTGCTCCCCTCTCACTCTCTCTCCCTGCCTACCCTCCCCCCTGCCTACCTCCTCTCCTTGCCCACCCACTTCTCTCTATGCCCTCTCTCTTTCCTCCCTCTGTCTGTCCCCTGACACCCTGTTTTACAGCACCAGGTGACGCCACTGCTAAATGTGGGTGGCATAGGAAAGTGATTTTTTTTTTCTTTAACCAGAGTTGAGGTTTAAAAACAAAAAATGTAATTGCATTTTTTAGTACCGAACATAAGAAACATATTTGAAAAAAGTACATATTCTGTCTGGAGTGGACCTGAATTCATCCTGAGCACTGATGACCTCATCAGCAGTCAAGTCTCTCCTTCAGCACTGTAACCTGGGAATGGACGAACACCAGGAATTACTGGAACGCAATGGGACATAAATCACTTTAAATGCTGCATCTTCCCATTTATAACCCCAGCTCTTCATCTCATGTATGAGAGTTCACACAGATATTGATCGCGGCTCCCTGGAAATGTCTTTATACAGAATAATTATTTATAAGAGGGATTCTATTGATTTTTGTTAAATATGTTACATTTCCTCACTTTATAATGAATAAGTTATCTTTGGAAGTTCACATTCTAGGATCCTGTTTCCTCCTGAGAATTTAATTTTACAGTGATACAAATTTACAATCGGCCATAGGTTTTATTCACTAAGCTCTATCATTGCTTGCCAACACAAAAGTTTTATCGGCCGTGATAGCAAATAGAAGCTGAATGTATCTATAATGAACTAGGAGTGCAGGGAGAGAGCATACGCAGGCTAAGCAAAGTAGACCTCACATGCGGGTGTTTATTGAGGATGCTTCTGCACACATTAGGGCATGGGTGCTCAACCTGTGGCCCTCGAGGTGTTGCAAGAATTGCAAGTCACTGACAGCTACAAGCATGACTCCCAAAGGCAAAGGCATGATGGGACTTGTAGTTCTGCAACAGCTGGAGGGCCACCGGTTGAGTACCCATGCAATAGGGCAAGAGGGAACCAGGATGGTGGGGATGGGAATAACAAATGGGGGCACAGTTCAAAAAATCAAACAATAGCGGTCTAATGGAGCTGTCCAGCAGTCCAACACCAGCAACAATTCCATTCTGTGTGTAGAAGACAGTTCCCACACAATGCCTGAAGCAGCACTAGTACAAGTGTCCATGTAGGCAGACGCAGTTAGCCATTTTGCCATTAGGTGGCTCTGTACCAGAATAGTGTCGATTACAGCAGACAGTGTCATATGTGCAAGGCCCCTTTTAAGTGGAGGTCTCCTGCAGTTACAGTATCTCACAAAAGTAAGTACACCCTCACATTTTTGTAAATATATTGTTATATCTTTTCATGTGACAACACTGAAGAAATTACACTTTGCTACAATGTAAAGTAGTGAGTGTACAGCTTGTATAACAGTGTAAATTTGCTGTCCCCTCAAAATAACTCAACAATCATCCCAACCGCTGGCAATAAAAGTGAGTACACCCCCTAAGTGAAAATTTCCAAACTGGGCCCAAAGTGTCAATATTTTGTGTGGCCACCATTATTTTCCAGCACTGCCTTAACCCTCTTGGGCATGGTGTTTAGCAGAGCTTCACAGGTTGCCACTGGAGTCCACTTCCACTCCTCCATGAGAACATCACGGAGCTGGTGGATGTTAGAGACCTTGCATTCCTCCACTTTCCCTTTGAGGATGCCCCACAGATGCTCAATAGGGTTAAGGTCTGGAGAGATGCTTGGCCAGTCCATCACCTTTACCCTCAGCTTCTTTAGCAAGGCAGTGGTCATTTTGGAGGTTTGTTTGTTGTCGTTATCATGTTGGAATACTGCCCTGCGGCCCAGTCTCCGAAGGTAGGGGATCATGCTCTGCTTCAGTATGTCACAGTACATGTTGGCATTCATGGTTCCCTCAATGAACTGTAGCTCCCCAGTGTTGACAACTCTCCTGCAGCCCCAGACCATGACACTCCCACCACCATGCTTGACTGTAGGCAAGACACACTTGTCTTTATACTCCTCACTTGGTTGACGCCACACACGTTTGACACCATCTGAACCAAATAAATGTATCTTGGTCTCATCAGACCACAGGACATGGTTCCAGTAATCCATGTCCTTAGTCTGCTTGTCTTCAGCAAACCGTTTGCAGGCTTTCTTGTGCATCATCTTTAGAAGAGTCTTCCTTCTGGGATGACAGCTATGCAAACCAATTTGATGCAGTGTGCGGCGTATGGTCTGAGCACTGACAGGCTGACCCCCCAGCCCTTCAACCTCTGCAGCAATGCTGGCAGCATTCATACATCTATTTTCCAAAGACAACCTCTGGATATGACACTGAGCACATGCACTCAACTTCTTTGGTCGACCATTGCTAGGCCTGTTCTGAGTGAAATTTGCCCTGCTAAACCACCCAACCTTCTGGTGAACTGGCAAGTACAAGAGGCCTAGTACATCCTGGTCATAGTCAAACTAGCACTGCAGTAACACTTGGTGACGTGGCGCGTCCCTTACGTGCAGTTTAAGCTGCTGCGGTGGCTAACACAAGTGGTGTCCTGCACCTATCAATAATTTGAAGACAGGCCAGTAGAGCTCATAGTTTCCTTCCTGATGCGCTTGCAAATCCTGATTGGGACCCACCACTTCTGCAGCGCCTGTACTTCCCCCGTTCACTGACCAACCCGGAATTCAGATGGAAACAGCAGATTTTACTCCCCTTGATTTTTTTTAGCTGTTTTTCAAGGAAGATCTGTACACATCTATTGTGGACCAAAGCAATTTATATGCCGATCAATTCATTGCTGCAAATTTGTCTCTTGCCAGAGAATTTGCATCGTAACATATCACTGTTTCCGAATTTTAAACCTTTCTGGGCCTATCCCTCATCATGGCATTTCTAAAAAAGAGTGAGTTGCAGTCATATTGGTCTGACCCAATTAATTATATGCCCGTGTTCTCTTCTGCCATGGCCAGGACTAGATATGAGCAAATCATGCGGTTCATGCATTTCAATGACAATGAACTCTGTCGTTCTCGGGGTGACCCTGGATATGACCGGCTCCACAAAATTCGGCCCCTCGTAAAACACTTCAACCAAAAGTTTGCAGCCTTCTTAACACCCCAAAAAGCTGTCTGCGTTGATGAGTCCCTGTTAATTTTCTGGCTGCCTTGTTTTTAGTTTCTCCCTAGCAAGCGTGCCAGATATGGGGTCAAGATGTACAGTATAAGCTCTGTGACAGGGCAACAGGCTATACATGTAGGTTCCGGATTTACGAGGGAAAAGATAGTAGTGTGGAGCCCCCCAACTGCCCAGACTACATAGGGAGCAGCGGCAAGATTGTTTAGGACTTGGTGTCACCCTTATTCGCAAAGGGGTAATTTTTATACGTGGACAATTATTACACAAGCGTGCCACTTTTTAGTCACCTTTTTGATTCTGGAATTGGATCAAGTGGCAACCTTCGACCTAATCGCCGGGGCTTCCCCCAACAGCTTGTAGATTCCCGACTTAAACAGGAGGAGAGAGCCTGCTTGAAGTTAAATAAATTGCTTGCTGTGAAGTGGAGGGACACAAGAAATGTTCTTGTTCTGTCCTCCATTCACGCAGTCCACGAATACAACCTTAACATGGGAGGGGTGGACTTCAACAATCAGATGATGGCTCCATACAGACGCTGGTACAAAAAAGTGTCTGCATATTTGGCTCTTCTGAACGCTTATGTGCTATACAAAGCATCAGGAGGAAGTGGATCCTTCCTAAAATTCCAGGAAGAGATCATCACAGCCCTTCTGTATCCAGAAGGTGCTGTGGCCCAAATTCACAATCCAGATGCAGTGAGCCGGCTGCATGAGAGGCATTTTCCGGATGTCCTCCCTAGTACCTCTACCCAAAGAGCACCCCAAAGAAGATGTCGTGTCTGTAGAAAACGCAGCGTGACACCCACTATTTTTGTCCCTTCTGTCCTGGCCAACCTGGTCTCTGCATTGGGGACTGTTTCCGTCGCTACCACACACTAGTAGAGTATTAGTATAGGGTACAGCACAGTGCAGTCTAGGCCACACTTTCACACAGGGTCTCGAAAGATGTTAGATGGCTTCAAAGTTTTTTTAAAGTTACAAAAAAAGTGTAAAAAAAAAACAAGCCAACAATAGTTGTCGTTTTAGTGAGTTAAATTTCTGTTCTTACTCTTTTACTGTACTTTATAATATACTGCTATACTGTAATGTTTTATTGTTACTGTTTTTCATTGTTAACCATAGTTTGCTTTGCAGATACCACCATTCTATTGTACTCTATGCTATTATAATGTAATGTTTTATTGTTGCTGTGTTTTTCATTGTTAACCATAGTTTTCTTTGCAGATACCACCGTTCTACTGTTTAACTGCACTGTATACTTTTATACTGTAATGTTTTATTGTTACTGTGTTTTATTGTTAACCGTTTGCTTTGCAGGTACGCCCATCAGCTGCAGCACTGATTTGTTTATTCTGACAGCAACAGCGTTTGCTCTCAGCATGTACGTAAATCAATGATTGCTGCGCTGTAAGAGGTGATTTCACCACCGCAGTTAAAAAAAGAGCACATATGGGGAAGCATAGGGGATGGTGGGACACAGGGGGGAATCTCCCCTACGTTTCGCCATATATTTTTTAAACACTTTTCTTGGCAGAAAAAAGGACATATGCCCATCTTTAGAAGTGGGTGGATGCTGGGAGTTCTAATGGTGGGCATACCACACACTTTCTGGCAGAGATTTCTTCATCCACATCGATCGATGTGAATGGAGGAATCTGTTAGGTTCTCTTTTTTTCGTTCAGTCACAGGCTGCATGAAAAAAAAGAACCTTACAATATATGCCCAACAAGGACCAGCAACGTACTGGCACATCACTTGACTTTGAGTGGACATACCAGGATGATGCCTGCAGATTAAGGCATCATCTTGGTATCATTTTTTAAAGCCAGCGGTTGGCTTTCATGTTAAAGCAATCCTAGCAGATAATTAGCCGCTAGACTGCCATTACAAGCAGTGCCGCCTTCCACGGTTTTCTCTGGCTCTCTTGTCCCACCGGATAACCCGAGATTGCAGCCGGTGGTTTCGTCAGCTGACCATAGAGTTGACTGGAGACCAGAATGGCTCCCAGGAATCGCAGTACCTATACGGCGGTTCGCGGGAGCGATGCTGGGGGCGCACAAGCTTTGCCGGAGGCGCGCGCCCGCCCCCATTCGCCACAGGGGAAGCTGATGCACGGGGCCAGCGACCTCGATTGCCATCGGGCACCCGCGATCGCTCCCTGTGGAGAGAGAACGTCAGTCTGCTGATGTAAACACAGCAGACCGTTGTTCTCTCAGTAATCAGCACAGGGCTCCTGTGTTCCTCCTATTTAGGATCACAGGTCTCTGTGTTGATTCCACAAGCCCATCCCCTTCACAGTAAGAAAACACCCCCTAGGCATACACTTAACCCTTTCATCGCCCCTGAGTTAACCCCTTCCCTGCCAGTGTCATTATTACAGTAGCAGTGCATATTTTTAGCACTGATTACTGTAGTAATGTCACTGGTCCCCCCAAAAAAGTAAAAAAAAATTAAAGTTTAGGGATCAGATCTGTCCGCCGCAATGTCGCAGTCTCGCTAAAAATGCAGATTGCCACCATTACTAGTAAAAAAAGAATTTTCATGAATATTTCCCCTAGTTTGTGGACGCGATAACTTTTGCGCAAAACAATCCATATACACTTATTGCTATTGTTTTACCAAAAATATGTGGCAGAATACAGATTGGCCTAAAATGATGGAAAATGTAGATTTTTAATTTTTTTAATGGGAATTTTATATAGCAGAAATTAAAAAATATTTTTTTTTTGTTTATAGCGCCAAAAATAAAAATTTGCTCAGGTGATCAAATACCACCAATAGAAAGCTCTATTTGTGGGGAAAAAAGGACATTCATTTTATTAGGGTCCCTGTTCCAGCACTGGGTGTAGAGTCTTGGCATACACTGTGTGACAGCCGATTAGAGGAAAGGCACCCCCCCCCCTCCACATAGGCAGAGAAAGTAAGAAACATGCAAAGCTGTGCTGCGAATAGACCAGCTCTCTGCTAATCTATCTCTATGCACCCACCCTGACACAAATTTCCGGCTGCTATTATCTTGTGTGTCAGAGAGCTTGTCAGAAGTTATCATGCTGATAACAGAGGAACGGAGAAGCAGAAAGACACAGAACTTAGGGCTTTGGAGAGAGATAAGTAACCACTACAGATATATGTGCCCAGGCAAAATTTAATGAATGGGGTTTACATCCATTTTACATAAGACTCATACCTACAAATGGAGGAAGACAACAGGAGGTGAGAGAAGATTCACCACTAGGAACGGCAATTTACTCCTGTAAGAGTTACCATGGGAAAAAGGTGTTTCAACTGAAGATTTATCACCAATCCTTGTTTCCATGACAACCCAAAATTTTCAAAATTCAGATTGTCACAGGGACAGAAAGTGAAAATATTTTTTTGGGCTGGAGTTACACTTAAAATATATACCTGTTTCAACTTACATACAAATTCATCTTAACAAACCTACAGAACTTATCTTGTCAGGAACCCAGGGATTGCCTGTAAGGCCCCTTTCACACTAGTGAACCGATCAGGTCCACCTGTCTGTTTTTGACCCCATCGGACCACCCATTGTTCACTATGGAGCAGCGGATACCAGAGGACATGTGTCCACTGACACCCGCCGATATCCGATCCGCTAAAAAAAAGACGGATGGGGATATGCTCATCTGGGTGATCGGATCGGATGACTGTCAGATGGAAACAGACAGGCAGTCCGTTTCCATTCGACCACCCCATGGAAGACAGCGGGCCGTGTCTGAATAGCAGAGCAGACACAGACCTGTCATCCGCCCACTCAGAGGGGATCAGCGGAGAGATCCCCCGCTGAGCAGGCACATCCGCTTGTCAGAGTCCTCTCTGTCCAAGAGGGGCCTAAATCTAACCAAGAAAAAAAATGGACGTGGCTCTGACCATTTCATAATTAGCACTGAAAAGGTGCACATGAGAAAAGTAATTCAGAAAATAACCATCGTCTCCATGGAGTCAGTCTTGTATTCTCTGCTCATACAAAAGGATGACCATAATTTTACTGTAATCACAGCGATGATGGTATTAGTAAACCAATTTCCTAGACTCAACCTTTACCATAGGATTTGGGAGTTTTGGATATTTTGCTTTCTAGACATGTGCAGTTCATGTTTTGCTGGTGGCAGCACATCGTCCACTAATGATGCACTTTTGCATTCGGCGTGTCAGCAGAAACATCAGCGCACAGCTTATGAAAGAGATAAAGGAATAGTTCAGTTGGACCATTATATCAACTCCCAGAGCACTTCTCTGGTGATCGCACCATAAATAGTGTCAGATCGTCCTTACGTAAGGCAGAACAGCCCACCGCTATCACTGCAGACGCTGCAAACAATACAGAGGCTTGGAGCGGGTCTTCTGGGGATAGGACATGATGTGTCTATCCTCAGCTTCCAACTTTTATGCAGAGCCAGCCAAAAAAAAAAAAAATATACAGGGTGTTCAGCAGATTCATACCTGGAAAGTGTCTAGATCAGATTAAATTAAAGAATACTGAAAGCAGATATGCACCCCTGATGCCTCTAGACCAGAGTTTCATAAAAAGGGTTCCTAGAGGTTGCTGGGGGCTCCTTGAGTCATTTATGCCTCTCAGATAAGTTCCCACTGACACCATTGATCTTTTTATCTCTCTGTAAGGGGGTAATTCTTCCCAATGACCACAAGTGTAAGGAGTATTCTTCCCACTGACTGATCACACCAATGTATCCTGAATAACCTAACTGCGTCAGCCATTCAACTTAAAGGTTCAAGGTTTTTTACATTTATGCTTTCTTTGCATGAAGGTAAAAAAACCTTCTGTGTGCAGCAGCCCCCCCCCCCTAATTTTTTCTTGAGCCCCATCTCGATCCATCAAAGTGCATGAGAGCCTTGGCTCTCCTTTCTCATTGGTTGAGACAGAAGCAGTAGACATTGGCTCCCACTATTGTCAATCACAGCCAGTGATCCCATGAGGAGAGAGCAGGGGAGGGGGGCGAGCCTGCTTGGGTTCCCCTATAGCAAGCTGCTTGCAATGGAGACACTAGGCAGGAGGGAGGGGCTGCTCTGTGCAAAACCATTGCACAGAGCAGGTAAGTATAATTACAAAAAAAAAAAAAACCTAAATCTTTAATATCACTTTAATTTTTGAGGTACCACATCCCCAAATGCAGTATAATACATGATATGATAATATTGAGGCCTTTTATTTATTTTTTTACTTCCAAGGACATCGTATTTGATAAGATATCAGGATTTATGAACTTTCGTATTCTCCACAGTTCTCTGAATAGGCAATATAGCATCTGTCTCCTCACCATAAAACCCCAATTTAAGTGTTCCCGACAAAGGTTTAAGTTAAGTGTGGCCACCTGGCTAATGTAAGGAAATAGACCCTGTCACTGTCATTTCAAACACCTCCTAGGGAGTAGGGAGGTGTTGTAATAGATTTTCCTGATGTAAGCACAGCTGCTCAGCTGGCCACTGGGTGGATTTAAATGCCAACTAATGACCTCTAGATGACCAGGATTGATTAAACTAAGAGCGCCCCCACTGACTGAGAGTGGTAACACTTTAAGATTAAAATCTCTTTTGATTAGAGAGGGGGGTATATAAGCAAGACCTCAAATTTCTGGCTTTCTCCTAATCCCTGAGCAAGATGGTGACATAAGGTTTTCTGTGTAATGGATCTCCATTTTTCTGTGTTCCTTTTACTGTAACTTCCCGTCATTCAATATTTACATTGCAGCATCATTCTTCTTTTTGTATTACTTACTAACTTTGTATTTTATTAATAACATCATTGTGTTTAAAGTTTTATTAGCTACGTTATATTTTGGTTATATTTGATTAGTGACTAGCTTCTTTTCTGTATGAATAAATTTGATCTGTATTTTTTAGCACAGTTATCATTTATTATTGATTTTATTGGTAATAGCCGCATCAGCATTGGCTAGTAGGGCTGCTGAATTTAATCGTTCCATCAATGCCTAGCGATACGGCCGTTCCTGATTCTGCATCAATGCAGAGAACGGCCCCAGCGATTGGCAAATTATATCTCACAGCCGAGCCACGCCCTCCCACTCCTGGAGAAAAAACACAGCGGTGGTGGATTGGAGCAGGAGCTGAAAAAAAAAAGCCCCTGCCCCTTCCTCTTCTCTCTTTGACCCAAGACGCAACAGTGACGTTTGTTTGTCGGCATCACCGCATGCCGCCTTGCAGCCAGCAAGCAAGCCAGCCACTGGAGCCCCGAGCATCCCCTCCGCAGCCAGCCAGCCAGGACCTGGAGCCCTGAGCATCCCCGCCGCAGACAGCCAGCCAGCCAGGACCTTGAGCCCTGAGCATCCCAGCCGCAGCCAGCCAGCCAACCAGCCACCCAGGACCTGGAGCCCTGAGTGTCCCCGCCGCAGCCAGCCAGCCAGCCAGCCACTGGAGCCCTGAGCTTCATGACGTGTCCTCCGCCTCCTCAGTGCAGTGTGCACAACTGCAGCAGGCCACGTACCACCTATAATTACATTTCACTAATCACTAATACTATAATATAAATAAGTTGAGTAGTGTTATGGAGGGGTGATGCCTCTGATTGGGGGGGGGGCATATGTCTGTGATGGGGGACTCTCTGGTGGGATGGGGCTATTATGGGGGTCTCTGTATCTCTGGGGGTATATGTCTGTGATGTTGATGGGGGAATCTATCTCTGTTGGGATGGGGCTACAGTATGATGGGGGTCTCTGTCTCATTCAGTGATTTTGCAGTAGAAGGGGGGTCTCTGTCTCAGTATGCAGTGGAAAGGGGGGTCTCTGTCTCAGTCTGCGGTGGAAGGGAGATCATTCAGTGACTAGTTATTCCTGGACTTCCCTTCCATTGTATTCCTGCCGGTCCTGCTTATTGGAGCACCTTTCCTGCCAAGCCCCCATGCACAGATTCACAGCCCAGGTGGCTTTCTTACCTGATCACCTTGGACTGTGGATATCTGCAAGGGTGAGCGTACATCTCTGCGTTACAGACTCCAACCAAGGTAAGCCCTCACATAATTAACTGACCATTTGGAGTCCGCAGAGATGTGCAAGCAGCTCACCCAGCATGTGTCCAGGCCTGGCCCAGACTTTATCAGAGTTGCAGGAAGAAGTGCTGATACTTAAAGGCACAGTACACCCAGCCCTGGAACCTGCACATCCAGAACCCTATGTCTTGTTACCTGACAGATTCGATGGTTCCCGTTCCTCATTTGCAACCTTCCGGATGGATTGCGAGCTCCTGTTTATCCTTAAGCCCAGGACCTATTACAGTTACTTTATCAAGGTTCATATCAATCTGCTTTCCGAAAGGATGATGACATGGGTATACCAGAAGCTGCAGGAGAAAAGTCCTATCTTGGACAATTGGGAGTCATTTATAATGGCCATGAACTCGCAGTGTCTTACTTCCCAGAAAGTGACTTCCAAGCCTGCTCCAGGTTCCCGCAGACCCCGGATACCTAGAGAAAAAGGAAACCCATACGAATACAATAAATCTGCTTGGTTACAGTACAAGCCCGCCTTCAACAGCCGGACTTGTCACCCTGACACCACTCCAATAGGCCTTGATCCTCCACAGCCTAAAGAGGAGCCCATGGAGATTGGTGCCGTGTGCACCAGGCTGTCTTCCAGAGAAAGAGACCGTAGGAGAAACTGTGGCCTTTGTTTCTATTGTGGAGAGAGGGGGCATTTTATCACTTTTTGCCCAACTCGTCCATCCAGGCCTAAGGCTCTCCCACTGGATACCATGCGGATCCGTCCTGTCTTCCCAGAAACACAGCCTGGAAACTGCCAAGGTTGCTGCCAGCCCTGTCCCCATTCTGTGACTGAAAAGGACACCCAGACTATGGCAATCGTTAAACCAATACTGCTCTGGAAGTCCCTCCTCCAGCTCCAGTAACATCTGTTCCTCTTCCCAAAGAAACTCCTGTTCTAGCAAGCACCCTAATTAATTCCTGCCTTGACAACAAAGTTCTTTCACCCAACTGCACATTTGCTTCTAATGGCACAGTGGTACGTAAGCAGGATCTGAAGATCTTCGAAGTAGCATTGAAAGCTGCAAATGCCTCCCCTGAAAAAGACCTCTGCAAAGAGCCTGTTCTCGCCCGGAGAATGTCCTTAAAGGGGGGGGGGTACTGAAACAGTTCTCACCATGGCTTTCAAGTAGCCAGGCTGGACTTTACCTGCATATGCTCCTTTTTTTCATTGTCCACCTCAAGCGAATTGCTTGTTTAAGCAAGGTATAAAACACTGCCTCTCCCTGAGAGCAGTGTCAGATCATTGATCAATGTTCCTGGTTGTTCCTTTTTGACAGACTTAGTTCCTGTGTTCCACACTGACTCCAGCTTCTGTCTGTACCTTTGCTCTGTGTTGATCCTGCAACCTTATCTTCCTCCCATCTCCTGATCCTTTTCCGGACTTGTGTCATCCAGTGACTACAATTATTCCTGGACTTCCCTTCCATTGTATTCCTGCCAATCCTGCTTATTGGAGCACCTTTCCTGCCAAGCCCCCGTGCATAGATTCACAGCCCAGGTGGCTTCCTTACCTGGTCACCTTGGACTGTGGATATCTGCAAGGGTGAGCGTACATCTCTGCGTTACAGAACTCCAACCAAGGTAAGCCCTGACGCCATGTGACATAAAAAGTTGCAATGACCACCATTTTATTCCCTAGGGTGTCTGTTAAAAATATATATATATATATATATATATGGGTAACGCAGCCCTTTAATATATATATAATTTTTATTTTGAATTTTGAAGGAAACAGTTTATAAATAAACAAAGCCATTTTTGAATATATACAGGCCTTCGTAGGTGATGACTTATCCCCTCTGTGACACACTGATATTTCGCTGACCCATTTGTCTGACCAGTCTTTAGCTGCCAATTAATTTCTCAGGGTCATGTATAGCAAAGTTTTGTTTCAGTTATATCATGTCTTTCATTATAATTTTTCTGTAAGGGATCAATATGCAGTTTCCATTATAGGTCTTATGTATAAATTATGTGTATGTATTTTTTCTTTCTATACATATAGATTGAGATATTGATATTTATGTTTGTCATTTTTGGTATTATTGTTTTTTGTTCTATTTAGAATACTGATCTTGTACATGGCTATAAGTCTCCTGAGGAAGCCAAAAACTTTTGCGAACATGTTGAGCATCAACCTGTACTGAGGACCATTATTGATCTTATAATGGTTTATCTTGTGTGTTTTTTGTATCAAATGAAAATAGATTTTTTTTATATTTGTTGATTGTATCTCCTTACTCTTAGCACCTTAAAAACCCTGTGTTCTTATCTTCTTTCAAACTTACATTTTGGTATGGGATGTGGTGCTTTATATTAAACCTTGCCCTTTAGCAAAATATATTTTGTATAATGTTTGGGGGTTCTGAGTAATTTTCTAGCAAACAAATATGATTTTTAGATGTAGTAGAGAAGTGTCAGAATTGACCTGTATGGCAAGTGGTTATTTAACATAAGTAATATACAAACAATTCTTATATATTGTTTTTAAGGTATTTTACTATATTTTAAAAAATTTTACTCAAATATGTGGCTTAACAGACAAATTATTGAAGTTTGAAGTTATAGCTTCAAACCAGTAATCGTACAGTGAATAGATAAATAAAGGATTATTATGTTATAACATATAGTATAATAATATATAATTTTGCTTGATTAAAAAAGTACCTTTTCACCAGCAGCAGATTCTCCCTCTTAACTGTGCGAGAAAAACATGGGATTATGGGTAAACCTTATACCCATAAGCCCATGTTTTTTTTCCTTGTAGTTAAGAGGGCTGGGCTGGAAGGGAGCATGTGTCTTTTATATACAAAGGACATATATATCACGTGCAAATAGTGCAATAAAGTGGCAAGTGGTAATTTTAAACAGGTAGATGCTGATAATAAATATATCAAAGTGTCTCAAATAAATAAAGTGTTGAGTGGTGGCGAAAAATTTGCTGTACAGGATTAAATAGATATTCTGATTATAATATAGGTGGGTATTTCAAAAATATATAAAATATGTAAATTAAATATAGACAAATAAAGTGCAAAGGCTACAAATATTCTGGTGTTAAGGTGACAAGTGTGAAAAAATGGCAGAATCTACAAACTTGTTGTGCAACAATATAAAGGAACAAAATATTAAAGTGACAGGTGTGAAGATTCACTGTATCCACAAACTTGTGGCTCAGCAAGAAAATATCAAGGAAAAATTGGACAGTGAAAATTGATGGTAAATTAATAGGTGATTAAATTAATATTTAAAATTTAAAAGGGTCCATAAGTAGTTGATAATTGCAAAGTCCAAAAAATATAAGGTGCTTTCTTGAGGTGATCCGGAGTGGGTGTGTGGGTGAGGAATCTTGTGCTCCCCTCTCAATACAGCCCGCACTTACCAGAGCTAAGTACCCCTACAGGGGTGGCCAGCTTGTAGTTAATATTGGGGTTCACACCCATATGGCAGGGGTCCTGGACCCTGATAACCTTAGCTGTGGTCCTTCTCTCAGATCATCTCTCAGGGACGCAATATAGGCTCATAAAGATCAATGGACATCAGTATCCCAAGGGTAATAGAAGGTAATCCCAGGTCATATATATAAAGAAAGAATGCTTCATATAGTGAAGTATTGCAATTAAAAATTCCTTTATTAAGTATAAAAACCAGGTACTCACAGAACATAAGGAGATCAACAAGCATGTATCCTGATGACGTCACTCTGACGAAACGCGATGAGCGTAACCACGTCACTTCAGCTTGTTGGTCTGGAACGCACATCCGGCGGTTGGAACGCACGGCATCCCAGAAATATACCGCCAGAAATATACCGCTATGCAAGGAAGTTGCGGATCCTATTGCATACATGCTTGTATAGTATTCACTGTGATGTTTGCCAGTAAGGAAGTGCTCTGTTTTGTAGATGTTGTTTTACAGGTTATAGCACACCTGGAATTTATTGCACCGCGAAAAGCATTGTTTTGATTGACCATTTTCACAAGAATATTATAGGTGGTAAGCTTGGCCTCAAAGTAGAATTATAGGCAAGACTTTTTTTTAAATTTAGGATACAGTAAGGTAAGGTTATTACACCTGTAAGGTTTATTTTTGCCATCTTTGTCCTATTGTGGAGATTTACCTCCATAGCCAAACAGGAAGTGAGAGGAAATCCCAACAACACACAATTTGTTTTTTTTTGTTTTTTACTTTAAATGATAGTGGTAACACAGGACAAATAGAGAGGGTGAATCTCTTTAACGGGGACACAGACAGCAATAAACACTGACAGATGTTCTAATCCCTCTTCACTCTATCCAAAACCAAAAAAATAAAAAAGTTTTGCCTTTAGTTGTACTTTAATTTAAGGTTTAGACATTTATGTTAATTTTTACATTTTATTATTTTCTTTTATGAAGAAGTAAACTGCACTACAATAACAGTTTGATGCCATAGTATTTACTGTTCTAAATATATACTGTTGTTGTCTGCTATGTTCACTGTTCAGACTTTGCTACATTATCTCACAAAAGTGAGTACACCCCCCACATTTTTTACAATATTTTCTTATATCTTTTGATGAGACAACACTGAAGAAATGACACTTTGCTACAATGTAAAGTAGTGAGTGTACAGCTTGTATAACAGTGTAAAGTTGCTGTCCCCTCAAAATAACTCAATACACCGCCATTAACCACTTCTCGACCACCCTCCACCTTTTTACTGCGGCAGGGTGGCTATTCTGCGCAAACCAACGTAGACCTACGTCGGTGGAGCGGGAAGCTAGGGAGCGAACGCGTGCCGCCGGCAGGGCGCTTTTGCCCCCACTCGGCAGCGGGGAAGCCGATGCACGGCTCAGGCGCCTCCGATTGCCACCTGATGCCCGCAATCGCTCCCCGCTGAGAGAGAAAGACGGTCAGCTGTTGTAAACACAGCTGACCGTTCTTCTCTCTGGAATGATCACAGAGCTCCTGTGATCCTTCTATATAGGATCACATGTCTCTATGGTCATTTCACAAGCCTTCACAGTTAGAATCACTCCCCTAGGCTCACATTTAACACATTGATCACCCATAGGGTTAACCCCTTCCCTGCCAGTGTCATTATTACAGTAACAGTGCATATTTCTAGCACTGATTACTGTAGTAATGTCAATGGTACCCCCAAAAGTGTCAAAAATGTCAGTCAGGGGTCCGATCTGTCTGCCACAATGTCGCAGTCCCGCAAAAAATCGCAGATCGCTGCCATTACTAGTAAAAAAATATATAGAATAAAAATTACATAAATTTCTCCCGTAGTTTGTAGATGCTATAACTTTTGCGCAAACCAATCAAAATACGCTTATTGCGATTTTTTTCTGCCAAAAATATGTAGCAGAAAACAAATTGGCCTAAAATGTTACAATGTTAAAAAAAATTAGATTTTTTAATTTTTTTGGGGAATGTTATATAGCAGAATGTGAAAAATATAGTTTTTTCTTTCAGAATTGTCGCTCATTTTATTGTTCATAGCGCAAAAATAAAAATCGCACAGGTGATAAAATACCACCAAAAAAAAGCTCTATTTGTGGGGAAAAAAAGACATCAATTTTATTTGGGTACAGCGTCGCACGACCGCGCAATTGTCTGTTAAATTAACGCAGTGCCGAATCGCAAAATATGGCCTGATCATTAACGGGGCAAATCCTTCTGGTTCAGAAGTGGTTAAATTCCAACAAAAAGAAAGAAATTTCTATCTGCCTCAAATTTTTTTTCTATAAAACCCATTTGGGTACAGTGTTGCAAAACCGAAGTAATTGACAGCACTGAAAAAGACTGGGTGTGGGTAATGATGGGGTATTACAGGCTGCTACTCAAGTGGTTAAGCTTTAACCCCAGTGTAGACATTTTTCATCATATCCCCAATTTGAATTGCCCAAGCACGTGACAGATTCACTTTAAATCAATTTTTTTTTAAACAGCATGAGTGTTTTATAGATATTGGCGGGTCACTGATTGATTTTGCTTGTTGTCTGAAGTCTATTTTTAGTACATCACAGCATGCGATGCTTAGTGATCCCCTGTAGCTTCATTATGGAATATTTTATACATATGTTATGTCTCCATATTGCTGGTGACTGCGACTGCTGGTAACACACATGATGAATGCTATAACTCAACAGGTATCGCTCAGTGCAGAGAAGAAGCCATCTTGTTTTCCAACACAGGTCATAAATAACTGGCTATATATTTTTTTTTTTCATTTTGTTACTAGATATAAGGCTTTCCATTACATTTCCGTGTAATTGGTGGTATCCATCATTTCCCATTGAATCAAGCCCATGTACGACAAGAGTTCCGCTTCCAGGGCATGCATGTTCCGTACTGTGAAAATGATGTGTACAGCGTGGTCTTAAATTACCCTGGCAGTATATTACCATGTCATTACCCTTATCGCTGTTATTACACCGACGACGTGCCAACTTACAGCAGAGCAAAAGGCGAACTCAGTTCCTTGGCAGCCAGACTGTGATTTATTGTTTCAATGAAACCTCCGTTAGGAAAGGTCATGACCCGCCATTGCAATTCTGTGCTACTTCAGTGCTAAAAATATTCCCTTTACATCATAAAGAGGGAATTTCTTAGCCACTGTGGGACCATCATAAAAGTCATTAAGGAAAGGACATAAGGAAATGTGCATTGATTATGAAAATTTAGGATTCAATGAAAAAACTATAATGGTTTTGGGTTAATTCCTTTTTCTTTTTTTAGATGTAAACCAAATCACTAAGGCTTCGTTCACACAGCCATACAAAAACGCATATACAGGCGATTCTTTTACGCATCTGAACGGAGCTGCATTGTTTTTAATGGAGGGGAAGAAAAAGCAGCGCCATCTAAGTGTAGCAGAGTAGCAGATAGGTATTTTAATAGCAGAAACAAACTAGCAACTCACATAAGTAAAGGTGGATCACGTTCCCCGCTGCAGCTGGCCAGATGGCCGACGTTTCTCCTCAGTGGAAAAAACTGGAGGACCCCTGGTAATGCTGTTGGTTCCCAGCACTTCCAGGATGGCTATCCGGAAATCCTCGGTGAGCGGAGATCGGATTGGCGTCACTGGTGGTGGGCGTGGCACGCATTCGGAGCATGCGTGCTCCTTCATCAAGCCATGGGGGCCATTGTTTTTAATGGAGCCATTCACACAGGTGCGTAAACATGCACTGCATTCAGATCCGCATCACAGAATCCAAAAATCTACATCCAAGAACATACGCTTTATGCGCTGATGCATATAAACCATGTCCATAAGCATGTAAGTGAAAGTGATTGTAAAGGAAAAAAAATGTGATAAAACAAAACCTGTTATACTTACCTGCTCTGTGCAGTGTGTAGCACCCTGTAGTGTGCTAGAATAGATTTTTGTTAGTGTAGGAAAATTTTTCAGGCTTGGTTGTCAGCCAAGCCTGTGTTTGTTTTTCTGGGTCAGCTGAGTGACTCAGGGAAGGCTGGATGACTGACAGGCAGCATCGCTGAGACCTCCCCCTACTTCTGGAACTTGCTGGAAATTTCCAGAATAATGGGAGTGGAGGTGAAGAGGAACTGTCTGGAGTACTCTGAAGGCCCTGACTAATCCCCAACAGATGGGTTGACAGGGGGAAGACCACCTCAAATACTCTGGGTCAGCCCAGCTGGGGCAGTGGAGTTTGGGTGGGAGATGGCTGTCATGGCCCTTGAGGGCAGCCCCCTAGTCTGAGAGAGGGAACCTCGGGCTTGGAAGGGACCCTCTTCATGACAGACAGAGGTGTCCTGATCAGGAGGCACGGGAGCAGGAGTAGGACAGCAGGAGAACATTGCTGGGCAAATCTCCAGGGAGAAAGACAGCCAGGTGGGCTGGTGAGTGTTACAGCTGGGAAAAGGACTGAGAGGCAGCCTGAGAAGACTGGGAGAGAGCAGTCTGGGATGGATGCAGAGTCAGTATGGGAGTACAGTGGAAGGGTAGCCAAGAGGGCTGTAAAAAGGGGCAGCTGCAGCCAGGTGAGTCATAGAGACTGCTGGGAACCATCTGGTCCTCGCCTCGCTGTTTTCTATAGTGAACTTCGGCCGTCGACAAATTATTTTTCCGGCTTGCTGATTGCACGAGCAAGCCCTCCTGCTGCTTGTAAGAACGATCAAGCATCTGATTTGCCGCTATGATTGTTCTCCCCGGCTGCAAAAGATATCAGAATGATGCCTGCCGCGGCACCCATCATTCAGATATCTCCACTCAAAGTCCAGGACATCATATTACCCTTTCAGGACTGGTATGGATTTTCAGGGGAACACCACGTCAACGTTGAAAAAAAAAAAATGGTGTGGGTTTCGCCCCAAACTCCATACCAGACCCTTATCGGTGCATGCAGCCCGGCAGGTCTTAAAAGGGAGGAGATAAGCAAACTATACCAGGCCTCATGCCCTCAACATGGGGGGGGGGGGGCCCTCTTATGTGAATGAGTATGGCCTACCCATTCACCAAAAAAGTGTAAAAATATATAAAGACAGTACAACATTTTTTGACAAGTATTAAAACGTGACGTGACGTCAACTGGTGGCACCACCCCAGGGCTTTCGCTCGTCCCCTCCCTTTCCTGACCTGCCAGGCTGCACGCTCGGACAAGGGTCTGGTATGGATTTTGGGGGGGGGACGCCATTTTTTTTCCTACATTTTAGCAAAAGGGCCTGGCATGGATGGGGGGGACCCCCCACGCCCTTTTTTGATGATTTTTATTATTGCTATTTTTTTACATTCAGCTATCAGTGGGAAAGCCGGCTGACAGTGGATGACTCATTGGTTGTTAAAGCGGAGTTCCGGGCACAAAAAAGATTTTTTTTTTTTGTGCCCCTCCGCTAGGTATGCCTCACCTGAAAAGGAATTGGATAGTTATTTTTTTTTTTTTTTGTTTACTCACCTTTTTATTGAAGATCGTAAATACTCACCTATGACAGCTTCCTCCTCCAGCGCCGAGGCTCACCCCGTCACTTCCTGCCTCGCGATGATTCCTGGGAGCTAAACGTCATAGCTCCCAGGAATCAATGTGCCGCACCGGCCCCGCTCGTCATTTCCGGGCGACGCCGCATTCCCCTGCTAAACAGCTTCTGGGCATGCCCAGAAGCTGTTTAGGAATGCGGCGCCGCACCGGAAGTGACGAGAGGGGCCGGTGCAGTGCATTCTGGGACACGAAGACGCGGAAGAAGACAGAGAAGAGGACCGCGCCGGCTTCAGCTGCCCACAACCGAGATGGAAACGCTGTGGAAGAAAATTTCTAAGTAAGTATTTCTTCTTACAGGTAAGTGCGAACCGGGACAGATCAGAGGCTAGCCATTGTGGAATGTGCTAGCCCTGACTGTCCCGGGGGTATGTTCAGAAAAAAATTGTTTCTCTGCCCGGAACTCCGCTTTAAGAAAGTGGTGGCCGGCTTCCTGGCCCACTCGTTAACTGCCAGCTCGTTAACTGCCAGCTATATACAGTTTATTAAAAAGATTAAAAAAATAAATAAATAAATAATAATAAATAAGTACTTGCATTTTTGATGCTGGTCTATTGAAGTCTATTACATGCAAACTGCAACCTGCTGCGGGAAAAAGTCTCTGACCCCTTCCAAAAACGCAAAAATGCATTGATGTGAACGTGTTCAATAGAAACCTATGATAAAAATAATGTCCTGCGTTTCTGCAAAAAGCTTGAAAAAACGCATTGGTGTTAATGGAGCTTAACAGGTCACTTCCTGTAAGGAGGGGCACAAAGTATAGGTGAAAATAGTAACCCCTTTCTACAACCGTACCTGATGGAAGAGTTAATAAAAAAAGTTTCAAAGACAATAGAAGCACTTATATTTCTATCCCAACCAGTGGCGGCCCGTCCATTAGGGACACAGGGGCGCCGCCCCCCATCTATGCGTCCATTCCCCTAATCTACATTCAGGGCGCCGGATGCATGGATTCCAATGGGGGATTTTTTTAATTTATTTTAATGAAGCATGTGATTAGTGCCAGAGGCTCCTAATAGCCTTCAAAAAAGGGTGGGCTCGGGCCACAGAGCAATGCGCCCTGAGCCCACCAAGTTGTGTGACAATAGCGAATTAATATTCGCTATTCTCCTCCTGGCCAGTCAGGAAGCAGCCGAAAGGAGAAGCCACCCTATTGGCGAGGGAGGAGACGCAGGGGAAGCCCGACCAACGGAGGGGAAGCCGCCACCGCCTCCTCCACATGTCAGTCCAGGGGCAGCACAGGGTGAGTGAGCCGGCGACCAGCGACCAAGAGGGAGGGGGTATGGGGTGCGGGCTGGAGCTGATGTGGTCCATGTTCAGGTCTGTCTACCACCCCCCCCCCCGACCCATGGAGTACCAGCCGCCACTGATCCCAACAGATTTTCTTTTTTCGGGGGGTATGGTGGGGGAGGGGGGGGTTGTATTTTTTTAAAAGGAAGGTCAAGCTTTATTAGCAGATGGTAACATATGAATGCATGTAAAATCAGAAATGTGTTTCCAATTGAATACATTTTAAAAAAGTTTTAGCTGGAGATCTTGTAAGATTTCTTAGATTCTGCGGTGGCGAGCACACTCTGAACACGGGGAATGGTGGAGTCCAGCTGGGCTTCCTCTCCAATCGATGAAAAGTTAATGTAATTACTGAATTTCACAGTTCACTTGGAACAAAAAGCTCTGAATGTCAGTACTTTCTGCTAATCCCTCCGAGGACTGCCAGTACCAGGATGCCAGTGAACTGAAATGTAATAAGGAACATGCAGGAAGAAAATAAGCAAAAATAAAAAAGAGGACGGAAGGTTTTCCGTGTTAGTGCCTGTCCACATATATGCGATTCGGGACCCCTGCGAATCCACTGCGGGTTCCCGCATCGCATTCAAATCGCAGGCAGGTCACACTGCCATATGCAAATTGCTGGGGGTGTCAATACAAAGTTAACAACACCCCCAGATCAGTTCTCATATCGCAGTGTGAACTGTCAGTTCTGACATGAATCGGATTGCATAGGTGTGAACCACCATGCGATCAGATTCTGCTGCGGACCCAAAAAAGGGTCCTGTGCGAGTTCTGTCCGAATCCGATGCAAATTCAGCCATACAATCTGTATAATAATCACATATTTTGATTGGTTTGCGCAAAAGTTACGTTTACTAACTACGGGAAAGATTTATGTCATTCTTATTGCTTTTTTTAAACTAGTAATGGCGGCAATCTGCGTTTTTTTTTGCGGGACTGCGACATTGCGGCGGACAGATCGGACCCCTGACTGACATTTTTGACACTTTTGGGAGTACCAGTGACATTACTACAGTAATCAGTGCTATAAATATGCACTGTTACTGTAAAAATGACACTGGCAGGGAAGGGGCTAACTTTATTGGTGATCAAGGGGTTAAGTGTGTTCCTAGGGGTGTGATTCTAACTGTCAGAGGGCGTGGCTTGTAAGATCATCACAGAGACATACGATCCTACATAGCAGGATCACATAGCCTCTGTCATGATCTAAGGGAGAATGACAGACGGTTGTGTTTACATCAGCCGTTTGTCTTTCTCCCTCTCCTGAGGGAGATCGCGAGTGGCCGGCAGACATCGGAGCCACCGGTCACACGCGTGGGGAAGACAGGGAAGGAGTGGGGGCGGGAGCACGCCGGCGCGCGCTCGCGCCCTACAGGCTCGTGGGCAAGCGACGTAGGTCGCTTTGCCCAGGAGCGTCTGACTGCCACAGTAAATAGTCGTGCAAGTGGTTAAGAGGCTACCCGTCGTATGCCCAATCTTGGGCTTTGACAGTTCTTTTATAGGCAAAGGGGCCACTTGGCTACGTCATCCAATGGCACCGCCCCCATCTGACGCCACATGAGGTAATGTGATGTCAGAAGGGGGCAGTGCTACCCAGTGACGTAGCCGGGTGGCCCACCCCTTGCCTTTAAAAAGAACTGTCAAACCGAAGATCGTCCATACGAAGGATAACCTCTTAAGAGGTGAAACGTTTTATTTATTTTTTTTTTCTAGCTGGCGTCGTGATTGATGATGGATTTACATTTCTGTGTTCTGTGGTTTTTACTTTTTTACACTATTTCGGTAAATGGGTACAGGTACTACGTAACCGATACCCATTCCCATGGGGGGGGGATCTGGGGGCCCCCATGTTAAAGGGGGCTTCCAGATTCCAATAAGCCCCCACCCGCAGACCCCCACAGCCCAGGGTTGTCAGGAAGCGGCCCTTGTCCCCATCAACATGGGGACAAGGTTCTGTGGGGGACACCCCAAAGCACCCTCCCCATGTTGAGGGCAAGCAGTCTGGTATGGTTCAGGAGTGGGAGCTGCTCTCTCACCCCCCCTTTCCTGGCTTGCCAAGCTACAGGCTGGAATAAGGGTCTGGTATGAATTTTGGGGGGACCCACGCCGTTTTTTTTTGGGTTCCCCTAAAATCCGTACCAGATCCAAAGGGCCTGGTACAGATTTGAGGGGGGGGGGACCCCACAGCGTTTTTTTTATTCTGTCATAGGGTTCCCCTAACCACTTAAATACAGGGCACTTTCACCCCTTCCTGCCTAGACCAATTTTCAGCTTTTAGTGATCATTGGAGTCTATGGGAAATCTTGGTCAGCTTGGCATGGCACTGCTCCCTGTCTCTAACATTGGCATCTATGGGAAATTTTGGACAGCTTAACATGGCGCTGCTCCTCGTCTTTAACATTGGCATCTATGGGAAATATTGGTCAGCTTGGCATAGCACTGCTCCCAAACCATAAGTGACAGGGACATCAAACTTGGAGAGCACCGAGAGGGGACCCAGGACTACAAAATATCCATACATTGTAAAAGTGGAGTATGCCTGTACACTACATTGACTGCACTAAACTGACTGAACTCACTATCCACTAACTACCTGCCTAATCTCTGTTGTCACACACTGTACTGTACACGGCTGCCGTGAAAGCAGCAGCCTTATATAGTGTGGGGCGTGGGCCATGATTGGCTAAAGGCACACTCTGCCTTTGGCCAATCATGGCTCTGACAGGACATTGTGCTGTGATTGGCCAAAGCATTCAGGTCAGGTGCATGGTTTGGCCAAACATCAGCAATCAATGTACTGCAAGAGCACAGAGCATTATGGGGTGCTCATCGGCGGGCGAACTTTCAGCCGAGCATCCCATTTGTTTGTGTATTGAGCGAACACACAAACAGCTGATGTTCGAGTCAAACTTACGTTCGACTCAAACACAGAGCCCATCGTTACTGCCCATGCTATTACAATGGATGTTGTTCATCTCTTGTGATAGCAATAAAGTAGATAAAACATTTTTTAAAGAGACAGTGTAAAATAAAAAAAATGTAATAAAAAAAAAAAAAAAACATTTTTTTTAAAGTGTCCCCATACCACTATGCTTGCACACAAAGGCGATTGCATGCATTGTGCTGTTACACATGTTGTGTAAAAATTTATATAGGTAATTTTCCTAAGCCATGATTATTCACTTCTATATAGTTGGTATTTATACTGCCATCTTTTAGTTGTTATGGTTATTGTATCATTTTTTCTGTGTTCCTTTCTGTATTTCACCCATTTTATGATGTATTTCCTATTCCTGCTTCATTGTGCTTATGGGATAAAAGATGGCCACTTGTCTAGGCCTCACATATGTCTAGGCCTCACATACAATCTGCTCGCATCCGTGAACACATTACCATGTTTTGACCTGCAAATACTGTCTTTTAATTTATCTGACACATCTCGTTGTCTAATATACCTGCTGCTTCAATAAAGATCTACACTGATATGAAAGCAGTGTTTGGGGAGTTCCGCTATCTGATAAAGACAGCCCGCGGTGATTTTATCTGCTTATACAGGCCAGTCATAGAGGTCTCAGCAAGCGATAAGTTACTATTACAACAGTTGGAGTCAGAATATGCGTCGGTCCAACTTGCATACGTAAACAGCAATCGCACCATACATGTGAGGTATCAACGCGGACGTCAAATTGAGAGCAATCATTCTAGCACCAGACCTCCTGTGTAACTCTGAACTGGTAACCTGTAAATGCTTTTAAAGTGTCGCCTCTGGATAATTTAATATACCATAGTTTGATGCGTTCCACGGGGTGCACAATTTTAAAGTGTGGCAGGTTTGGTATCTATTTACTTGGCGTAACATCATCTTTTACCAAAGAAATTGGGTATTATATTGTGTTTCTGTTCACATAGATCCATTAGAGTGTATTTTTTCAAAAATATTTGCAAAACTGCTGCGCAAATACCACGTGATATTAAAAAAATTCATTTTTTTTTTTAATTTAATAATTTTTTTTATTGAAAAGAAAAAAGGATTTTCCCTACCCTCTCTTTCCCTAATTTTTTTTTTTCTCCTTATGATCATATAGAAGTTTAGTGTGATAGTTTGATCCAAATATGTCACATATCTTAGATATGGCTGTTTGATTTGTAGTTTGAACAATGACATATGTTAATATGTTGTGATACGTTATGCCTTGCCAATACGGCAAAATGACCTATTATTTGAATAATGATATGTACTCACACATTATACCATGTTATGCTAATATGGCCATATTTTGTATTTAATGCTTTGTTTGGAATCTTTTGAATTTTTTTTCAAATTTTTTTTTCATCTTTCTTCTATTTCCTTGTTTTACTTGCTGGAAAATCCTTTTTTCTTTTCAATAAAAATATTCAACACCCACTATTTTATTCTCTAGGGCCTCTGCTTGAAAAAAAATATGTAATGTTTGGGGTTTCTAAGTAATATTCTAGCAAAAAAAATGCACATTTTTACATATATATGAGAAGTGTCAGATCAGGCCTGGTCTTAAATTGGTAAAGTAAAAGGAAGCGGGGAGTTCAACTTTTAAAAGTATGCTACTAAATAATGAAAGTTACCCTGACTTAAAACTAAAGTTGTCAAAATTATTTCCCAGTAAAATAGGAGTGTAGAAATGTACCTCTCTTGCTGTTTGCGGCGCCAAATGCTGCTGCATTGATGAGGAATTGTCCCTGAACGTCTGCCGGAAACTGACACTTCTGGAAAAGCCAATCTTTTGTGTCCACTACAGAGCTCAATGGTTCCTCCCGCTAATCTGCACATCACTACAAAACAGTATATTTACAGTATATACTTAAACTGTGTATTAAGTTGATAGCCAAATAAAAATGTAAAACAAATAAACAATGACAATTAAATTAAAAAATGTCATACAGCTGAGCCATAATTACGCAATCAGTTGCTAATGCAACACAACACAAACATATAATTTGCAGATTTAGAGTAATGGGAGGCATAATGATTAAGTGCTTAGCACAGGGGGACTTCTGTATCTTGCTGAGAAAATGCATAGATACACTATATTGTCAAAAGTATTGGGACACCTACCCTTACACGCACATGAACTTTAATGGCATCCCAGTCCTACTTTGTAGTGTTCAATATTGAGTTGGCCCACCCTTTGCAGCTATAACAGCTTCAGATCTTCTGGGAAGACTGTCCACAAGGTTTAGGAGTGTGTCTATGGGAATGTTTGACCATTCTTCCAGAAGCCCATTTGTGAGGTCAGGCACTGATGTTGAACGAGAAGGCCTGGCTCGCAGTCTCCACTCTAATAAAGGTGTTCTATTGGTTTGAGGTCAGGACTCTGTGCAGGCCAGTCAAGATCCCCCACCCCAAACTCACTCATCTATGTCTTTTTGGACCTTGCTTTGTGCACTGGTGCGCAGTCATGTGGGAACAGGAAGGGGCCATCCCCAAACTGTTCCCACAAAACTGGGAGCATGGAATTGTCCAAAATGTCTTGGTATGCTGACGCCTTAAGAGTTTCCTTCACTGGAACTAAGGGGCCAAGCCCAACCCCTGAAAAACAACCCCACACCATAATCCCCCCTCCACCAAATGATTTCGACCAGTGCACAAAGCAAGGTCCTTAAAGACATGGATGAGCGAGTTTGGGGTGGAGGAACTTAACAAGGTCTTAAATAGACTCTGCTTGACCCAAAATGGCCATCAGAATCACATGGACTGTCAGCATCCAAACAGATCACTGCCCCAGTGATCCAGGAGACCACAGATGAACCATGTTCCTCTCCCCCTGCTCTGCCACTGCAGTTGAGCAAGTAGACTGTTTTGTTTAACCACTTCAGCCCTGGAAGGTGTAACCCCCTTAATGACCAGGCCAATTTTTGCACTATGGCACTGTGTTACTTTGACTGACAATTGCGCGGTCCTGCGACGCTGTAGTCAAATAAAATTGATGTCTTTTTTTCCCCAGAAATCAAGCTTTCTTTTGGTGGTATTTAATCACCTCTGCGGTTTTTATGCGCTATAAACAAAAAATGTCCGTCAATTTTGAAAACAAAGTATATATTTTTTATTTTCTGCTATAAAACACATCCAATAAAAAAATGTAAAAAATCTAATTTCTTCATAAATTTAGGCCAATATGTATTCTGCTATATATTTTTGGTAAAGAAAATCCCAAAAAACGTATATTGATTGGTTTGCGCAAAAGGTATAGCGTCTACAAACGATGGGATGTTCTGTCTCTTGGGAATGATCGTGGGTGGTTGATTGGCTCCAACTCTGTCCAATAAGCACGCAATCGGGTCTCTGATGGTGCGCTCGTGTCCTCTAGAGGCTATTGCATGAAATGACGTACTGGTACGTGATTTTGCGCAATAGAGCCGACCTGCTGCAGTAAATGTACGTTACACGGTCGGTAAGTTGTTAAATACACTCTGCTTGACCCAAAATGGCCACCAGAGTTAGATGGACTGTCAGTATCCAACGAGATTGCTGCCCCAGTGATCAAGGAGACCACAGAGGAACCATGTTCCTCCTTACTTCCTCTCTCCCTGCATTGCTACTGCAGTTGAGAAAGTAGACTTCACCTGCCTACACCTAAGCTAAGGGCAAATGGATTCCAGGAAGTAAATGCTACTTGAATCATTTGCCTTACTCAAGATGGCCACAGCCAGAAATGCTAGGGGGGGGGGTGTTTTCTTTCAATATTAAAAATGAATTACATAGCATTTTTGTTTGTTTAAGGTGCTCAGATGCAGTGTAGTTCCACTCTAATCCAGTTTCTATCTCATTAGAATTTTTTCTCCTTCCATTAATCTTTTTTTGCTGTTTTTTTTCTGGGAGAATCTACAATCAACTGATGGGCTGGATAATCTAGATCCAGTGGTTCCCCCCAGTCCAGCCAGCGAGCGTGTGTTGACCACAGCTACACGCTGGGTCGACCACGACATCGCCTCACGGACAGAGGCTGGCCTGCGAGTTAAACATCTTGCAGGGTCGCATATGATTGGGCACTGGTCCCCTTGGCCGACAGCTCCCCCACTTCGGTGGCGAGGAGTTCTGTCTGGGGCATCACCCGCACCATGGTATGGTAAGTACAGTCCCCCTTCGTCCCTTTGGCGGTTTGGGGTGGACACGGGTTCCCTCCTGGGATGGCCTGCCTGTGGGTTCCCTCCTCCTATCCTAAAGTCCTTCAGCTGAGCAAGGCTTACCCCTGTCCCAGACCTAGAGTCTGGTGGGGGTCCCAGGGCAGGCCACGGAGACCCCTTCTTTACCGGCTCCCACTTCTGCAATCTACGCCCAGGCGAGGAAGAAATTCCTTGGTCTGCCCCCTCCCTTCCAACAGGCTCCTGGGACACGACACATGTCCCAGGAGGCTGCAGAACAATTCACAAAGCGATAGGCACATGTGCAGTGGGGAGCTCGGCTGTGGTTCCTCAGGAAGCCACAGCCAGCTTTCATAAAACCCACCAAAAGCCTGCAGCAGGAAAAAGAACCAACTGCATGAAGAGAGCGCTGGACCCCAAGCACTGGTAGGTACCTGATTTTTCAAGGATCCGAAGGTGAAGCCGGCTGGTTCCAGAGGCGAGAGAGCGCTGGACCCCAAGCACTGGTAGGTACCTAATTTTTCAAGGATCCAAAGGTGAAGCCGGCTGGTTCCAGAGGCGACCAAAGGCTAGATAGTTTTTAATCGCCTCTATGACCTTGGAGGACCAAAGCGACATCATGACCGCACCAGGGTGGGAGTTTTTTTTTTTTTTTTTTAAAGCAAAAGATAAAATACAATTTTTTTATCTTTTGCTTTTAAAGATAAATGAGAGATTTGGGGTATTTTTAACCCCCGATCTCTCCATAAAGAGGACCTGTCATCCCTTATTTCTATTATAAGGGATGTTTACATTCCTTGTAAAAGGAATAAAAGTGATAAAAAAAATTAAAGGGACAGTGTAAAATTAAAAATAAATAGTAAAATAAATAAGAATTTTTTTTAAGTGCCCCCCCCCCCATCCCTCCATGCTCATGAGCAGAAGCTAATTCATACGTAAGTAGCTTATTCGCACCACACATGTGAGGTATCGCCGCAAACGCTGGAGCAAGAGCAATAATTCTTGCACTAGACCTCTTCTGTAACTCTAAAGAGGTAACCTGTAAAAAATTATTATGCGCCGCCTATGAAGATTTTTAAGTGCAGTAGTTTGTCAATATTCCACGAGCGTGCACAATTTTAAAGCGTGACATGTTAGGTATCTATTTACTCGCTGTAAGACCATCTTTCACATTTTACAAAGAACATTGGGGTATATTTTGTGTTTTTTCATTAATTCGTTAAAGTGATTTTTTTTTTAAAAAATAGCGTTTGCAAAACTGTTGTGCAAATACCGTGTGACATAAAAAATTGTAACGATCGCCATTGTATTTCCTAGGGTCTCTGCCAAAAAAAATATATAATGTTTGGGGTTATAAGTAATTTTCTAGCAAAAAAAATACTAATTTAAACTTGTAAACAAAAAGTGCCAGAAAAGCCTGATCTTCAAGCTGTTAATATATGCAATCTGATCAATGTATGCTGGACCTGACATACTCAAGAATCCCCTATTCAGTTCATGTTACATTTTCTACAGCACTCCACCCTGAATGCAGTACTGTACATTGCTATCCATACCAAAGGAGAATATTAAACCCCACGCTCTATATAATATAGTGATGAGCCGAACACCCCCCTGTTCAGTTCGCAACAGAACACAGCGAACAGGGGAAATGTTTGTTCTAACAAACAAACTCCATTGAAGTCTATGGGACTCGAACGTAAACAATCAAAAGTCCTAATTTTGAAGGCTTAAATGCAAGTTATTGCCCAAAAAAAGTGTATGGGGTCTGGGTACTGTCCTGGGAAACATGTAGCATTGCAAAAAAATTTATTAAAAACTATCGTTTGTAAAGGAGCAGTGATTTACTGATTTTAATGAGGCTTAAAGTGAAATTCCTTCAAATATCGTGCCTGGGGGGTCCCCTGAATGTGCCTGTAAAGTAGCGCATCTGTACAATGTATGTAGCCTGCTGCAGCAATACTGACATTTCTAAAGGAAAAAATGTCATATACAAATATAAATCCAAATTTCAAATCGCATGTACGTGTCATACAGGTGCAGAAAAATTGGGTGTCACCGTTCTCGCCATGTATTACAGACGGCCAGGCGTGGCCGCCGTTAAGTATCTGACATGGGATTTGAACCTGTGTACTTTGACATTCTGTCCTGTTATCCTGCCTCTGAGCCACACTTCAGCTCATTAGGATCCAGTCTTGTTAATCTGGTAATGCAGCACTAGGGGGCTGGACTTCACCTGAGTATACTCCTGTCTCTCATTGTTCACCTGAAGCTAATTGCTCAATTAAGCAAGCTATAAAACACTGCCTCTCACTTAGAGCAGTGTCAGTTCATTGCTGATCTTTGTTCCTGTTTGTCAGACTTTGTTCCTGTGTTCCTGTTTCCTAGGCGTGTGTTCCAGACTGACCCCGGCTTCCATCCTTACCTTTGCTCCTTGTTGTTCCTGTGATCCTCATCCGGACTCGTGTCATTCAGTGACTACAGTTATTCCTGGACTTCCCTTCCCATTGTATTCCTGCAGGTCCTGCTTATTGGAGCATCTTCTCTGCCAAGCCCCCATGAACAGATTCACAGCTCAGGTGGTTTTCTTACCTGGTCACCTTGGACTGTGGATATCTGCAAGGGTGAGCGTACATCTCTGCGTTACAGACTCCGACAAAGGTAAGCCCCGTGACATTGGGCCTTGGTTGCTGGTGGTGCCTGAACACCCCAACCCCTCGCAGTTACTCTTGCTGGGCGCAGGAATGGGACATGCTGGTAAGAATTCCATACGAATTTTAAATCGCATGTACTTCTCATACAGGTGTCAAATATTGGGCCTTTGGTGTTGGTGGTGCCTGAACACCGTAGCCCCTCACAGTTACTCTTGCTGGGCACAGGGCACAGGAACAAAGCCTGCTGTTAAAAACTACATGCAAAATTTAAATTGTATGCACCTGCTGTTGATCCAGGACTGATTAATTTTGATAAAAGTTAGCTGGTCAACAGAGTCTGTCGACAGACACACTCTTTTGTCCATCACAAAACCTCCAGCAGCACTGAATGTCCATTCGGAAAGCATGCTGGAAGCAGGACAGGCCAGTAGCTCCATTGCATATTGAACAAGTTCTGGCCAGTGGTCCATCTTTAAGACCTAGTAACCCAGGGGATGCTCAGTTGGAAAGGACTCCAAGTCTGCTCTTGCCCCTAGATAATCATGCACCATATGATGGAGATGCTGCTGATGGTTGCCTAAACCTAACAGCCCTGGGTGCTCCTGAGGACTAAAGAACTGTTTAAAGGCATCGGTCAGCCGGCCGCTTTCTCCACCGCTCCTCCTTTGGCTGAACGATGCCTCAGAAACACGTCCAGAGAATGTTAACCTCCCAGTGTCTGGAAAGGTAATACACAAATTGTTTTTCAAGGCCTCCTCAAGATATTTCATCCTCTTCTCCCTCTGCGAATGCAGGATGAGCTCTGCAACGTTACCCTTGTAACGTGGATCAAGAAGCAGTAATTATCCATCTCCTTGATAGCACGAATCCTTGGGTCCTTTTGCAGGCTTTGCAAAATCAGGGAGTCCATGCAATGTAAGTTTGAGGAGGCAGGAGCTTCTGAGTCCTCTGGGTCACTAAGGATGACATTGTCAGGAGCAACCTCTCCTCAACCACGTACAACTGGGGTTTCTGGGGAATGAAAACCATCCCTTGAAGACTGCTGTATGCTATCCTCTACATCCATGCTGCCACAATCCTCCTCCTCCTCTTCCTTCTGTGTGTTTTGTGTCCCTGCAGGCATGATATCTGCATAAAGGGGGCCTTGTGAGGAAAGGAAGTCCTCCTCTTCCTCTCACTGTTCTGCCTCAACTGCCCTGTCCATGATTCCACGAAGCGTGTGCTCCAGCAGGTAGACTAGAGGGATAGTGTCACTGATGCATGCATCGTCCTGGCTCACCATCCTTGTGGCCTCCTCAAATGGTGACAGGACAGTGCATGCATCCTTTATCAAAAGCCACTGGCGTGGCGAAAAAATGCCAAGCTTCCTTGAGCCTGTCCTTGTGCCATACTCACACAGGTACTCATTGATGGCCCTCTGCTGCATGTGCAGCCGCTGCAGCATTGCCAATGTTGAGTTCCACCTGGTGGGCATGTCACAAATGAGGCGCTTGGTGGGCAGGTTGAATTCCCGTTGAATGTCAGATAAGCAAGCACTGGCATTGTATGAACACTGGAAATGGTCACAGACTTTTCTGGGCTGCCTCAGTAGATCTTGGAAGCCCGGGTATCTGGTCAAGAAACGCTGCACCACCAGACTCAGGACTTGTGCCAAGCATGGAACATGTGTCAAGTGTCCCTGTCGGAGGGCGGAGAGAAGGTTGGTGCCATTGTCTCAAACAACCATTCCTGGCTCAAGCTGTCGTGGCGTCAACCATCTCTGAGCCTGCCCCTGCAGAGCTGACAGAATCTCTGCCCCGGTGTGACTATCCCCTAGACAGACCAACTGAAGCACTGCATGGCATCTTTTAGCCTGACTGCTTGCGTAGTCCCTTGAACGCTTAGGGAACACTGCTGCTTCAGAGGACAATTGAGCAGAAGAGGACATGGAGGAGGAGGAGGAGGAGGTGGTGGAGTAGCCAGATGTGGCAGAACCAGCACCAGCTTTTTGGAGACGTGGTGACAAAACAAACTGCAACACTGAGCCCTGTCCTGCATCCTTCCCAGCTGCCAGCAGAGTTATCCAGTGCACCGTGAAGGAAATGTAACGTCCCTGTCCATGCCTGCTGGACCAAGAGTAAGCAGTAATGTGAACCTTCCTACTGACTGTTCTGTCCAACAAGGCCAAAACACTACCTTCCACATGACGGTATAGAGCTGGAATGTGTCACGGAACCATGAACCAGACGTACAACAACAGATAAGTGAAAATAAGACAGCTTTATTGAAAAACAAGCTATAAAGCAAAAGTCCAAACGGATGGCGAAACCGATGCAGAGTCTTTGCGAAGCCAGGGGTCAGGAACCAGCAGGGTAGTCAGACGAAGCCAGGATCAGGAACCAACAGGGTAGTCAGACGAAGCCAGGATCAGGAACCAACAGGGTAGTCAGACGAAGCCAGGAACAGGAACCAGAAATAGCAGCAGTCTTAGTAGCATGTGAACACAGGAGGACCAAGCAGGGAACTGAAGCCACAGACCTCCTATATATATGAGCTAGGCATCCAGCTCCTCCCAGTGGGAAGGAGGAGCCGCAGGGTGGGAGGCTACAAGAAACCCAGAAACCAAGATGGCCGCCAGCACATGTCAAACGAAGGAGAACAGCAAGAAGGTAAGACCATGACAGTACCTCCCCCTCAAGGGCCCCTCCTCCGCGGAGTAAAGAACGGTTTCTGAGGGAAGCGTGCGTGGAAGGCTCGGAGCAAGGCAGGAGCATGGACATCTGCGGAGGGAACCCAGGAACGCTCCTCTGGACCATAACCACGCCAATGAACCAAAAACTGCACCCGACCGCGGACCAGGCGTGAGTCCAGGATATTGCTCACCTCATACTCCTCACGATTGCCCACTCGGACCGGACGAGGCCGAGGAACCGAGGAAGTGAAACGATTACACACCAGAGGCTTCAACAGGGAGACATGAAACACGTTGGAGATCCGCATGCCAGGAGGAAGCGCAAGGGCATAGGCTACCGGGTTTACCCTGCGAAGCACTCGGAAGGGACCAACAAAGCGAGGCGCCAGCTTGGGAGTGGGCACTCGAAGGTTGAGGTTGCGGGTGGACAACCATACACGGTCTCCGGCCTGGTAGGAAGGAGCAGGCGCTCGTCTGCGATCAGCCTGGAGTCTCTGGCGCTGCGCAGAGACCTCAAGGGACTTCTGGATCTGTACCCAAGAAGCACGTAGGACGGAAAGGTGATCCTCCACAGCCGGAATATCCTGGGGAGAGAATACCTCCGGTAACACGGCAGGTTGGAACCCATAGTTGGCCATGAAGGGAGACGTCCCAGAGGAAGAGTTCACCGCCGTGTTCCTGGCAAACTCAGCCCAAGGCAGGAGGTCAACCCAATTGTCTTGGTGATCGGAGACATAGCAACGAAGGAATTGCTCCAAGGCCTGATTGGATCGTTCTGCGGCCCCATTGGACTGAGGGTGGTAGGCCGAGGAGAAGGAGAGATGAATCCCCAACTGGGAGCAAAAGGCGCGCCAGAACCTGGACACAAACTGACTCCCCCGATCCGACACAATCTCCTTGGGCAAACCGTGCAACCGGAAGACCTCCCTGGCAAAAATCATGGCCAACTCCTGTGCAGAGGGTAACTTCTTGAGAGGAACACAGTGACACATTTTGGAAAACCGATCCACAATCATGAGAATGACCGTATGGCCTCGGGATGCAGGGAGGTCCACAATGAAATCCATCCCCAGGTGTGACCATGGGCGCTCCCCGGTGGCTAAGGGTTGCAGAAGGCCAACGGAAGGTGCCGAGGGGACTTACTCTGGGCACAAACGGAGCATGCCGCTACAAATGCGGCGATGTCGGAACGTAGGGAAGGCCACCAGAACAGACGTGAAACAGCCCAGGACAGCTGATTCTTTCCAGGATGCCCCGCGGTCTTGGAGTTATGGTAGGTACGCAACAACCGAGTGCGCAACTCCTCAGGCACAAAACATCTGCCGTTGGGTCTCCCAGAGGGAGCACCAGATTGAGCCGCCAAAATCTGCTCACCCAGGGGAGAGGTCAGGCTGGTGCGAATGGCAGCCAGGATCTGATTCGGAGGTATGACCGAAGTCGGAATCGACTCCTCCCTGGACAGGTCGGAGTACTGCCGTGATAAGGCATCAGCCCTGATGTTCTTGGAACCGGGTAGGTAGGAGACCACGTAATTAAAACGTGACAAGAACAGAGCCCATCTGGCCTGACGTGGTGTCAATCTCTTGGCCTCAGAGAGGTAGGTCAGATTCTTGTGGTCCGTCAGGATGAGGACCGGAACCACCGAACCCTCGAGCAAGTGCCTCCATTCTTTAAGAGCCTGCACGATGGCCAATAACTCCCTGTCACCAATCTGGTAGTTGCACTCTGCGGAAGACAGTTTCCGGGAGTAAAACCCACAAGGAAGCAGAGGACCCTCTGGTGTTCTACGCTGAGACAGAAGGGCGCCTACTCCCGTCTCAGACGCGTCCACCTCGAGGACAAAGGGCAACCCAGGGTTGGGATGCGACAGAATCGGAGCCGACACAAAGGCGGACTTTAGAGCCTCAAAAGCTCGGATGGCCTCGGGCGGCCAGACCTGGGAATTACTGCCCTTCCTGGTCAGATCCGTGAGAGGCTTGGCTAGCATGGAAAAGTCCCTGATGAACTTCCGATAATAATTGGCGAAGCCCAAAAAGCGCTGCAGGGAGCGAAGACCACTGGGCTGGGGCCACTGTAAGACAGCCGAAACCTTCTCAGGATCCATGGAGAACCCCTCAGCGGAAATGATGTAACCTAAGAAGGTTACCTGGGATCGGTGAAATTCGCATTTCTCAAGCTTACCGAACAGCTTGTTCTCTCGTAACCGTTGCAACACTCGTTTGACATCCAGAATGTGGGTCTCCATGGACTCAGAATATACCAAGATGTCATCCAGGTAGACCACCACACACTGCTGCAACAGGTCACGGAAAACATCGTTGATGAATTCCTGAAAGACTGCGGGCGCATTGCACAGCCCAAAGGGCATAACCAAGGATTCATAATGACCGGTCCTGGTGTTAAACGCGGTCTTCCACTCATCGCCCGCCTTGATCCTTACGAGGTTATATGCCGCCCTCAGGTCGAGTTTGGTAAAGACCGTGGCCCCTTTAAGGCGATCGAACAGCTCGGAAATCAAGGGTATCGGGTAAGCGTTCTTGATCGTGATGCGATTGAGACCCCTGTAATCGATGCAAGGCCTCAACTCACCGCCCTTCTTTTTCACAAAGAAAAATCCAGCCCCTGCCGGGGACGAGGATTTGCGAATGTGTCCACGTGAAAGCGCCTCCCTCACGTACTCCTCCATGGCCTCATTCTCCGCTACCGACAGTGGATAGACTTTGCCACGAGGAGGAACGGCACCAGATTGTAACTCGATGGCACAATCGTATGGGCGGTGCGGAGGTAGGGCAACCGCGCGCACCTTATCGAATACATCCCGGTACTCCTCGTATTCAGGGGGCAACAGAGAGTCCGAGGAAGTACACAGCAACTTGACAGGCCCATGGATGCAACTAGTCCCACACTGCGGTGACCACGAGAGGATCTCGGCCGATCTCCAATCGAAACTCGGATTATGCTTCTGGAGCCAGGGGTACCCCAAGACCACCGAGTAGTGTGGAGACGAAATAACCTGGAAGCAGACCGACTCTCTGTGGACGGCACCAATGGCTAACCCCACTGGAAGGGTCTCATGAGTCACGTGTGGCGGCAGAAGGGGTCTGCCGTCTATCGCCTCAAGAGCCAGAGGAGAACCTCGAGCCTGCAGAGGAATGGAATTGGCGGCAGCGAACACACTATCAATGAACAAACCACCAGCACCAGAGTCCACCAACGCCTGGGTCGTCACCGAGCCCCCGACCCAGGAAAGGACAACAGTGATCAGTGGTTTGTCAACACGGGAAACCGGGATCGAGGAGACTCCACCCAAGATCTGCCCCCGACAGGATCTCAGGTGCGAGCGTTTCCCTGGACGGTTCGGACATGCCAACCGAAAATGCCCACCGAGACCACAGTACATGCATCGGCCCTCGCGTCTCCGGAGTACCCTCTCCCCCTCGGACAGGCGAGCAAACCCCAGCTGCATGGGTTCACCCCCAGACAAGTCATCCCCAGGAGGCGTGGGAGGAGAGGGAGGCACGGGTGGGACAACAAAGGTAGGCGCCAATCTGTTAGGAGGCCTCCGCAGACTCTCCTTAAAGGAAGGTCTCTCCCTGAGTCTGGTGTCAATCAAAATCAGGAAAGAAATAAGAGACTCGAGCTCCACTGGTAGGTCCTTAGCTGCAACCTCATCCTTCAAGGCATCCGAGAGACCATGAGAGAAAGCAGCGACCAGAGCCTCATTATTCCAGCCCACCTCTGCTGCCAGGGTACGAAACTCAATGGCGTATTCAGCTACGGATCGTGAACCCTGTCTGATGGACATAAGGAGCTTCGCAGCAGAGGCAGCACGAGCCGGCACATCGAATACCTTCCGAAGAGAAGCAACAAAACCGGAAAACTCGGCAACCACCGGATTGTTGTTCTCCCATAAAGGGCTGGCCCAGGCCAAGGCCTTGTCCGAGAGCAGCGAGATTAAGAAGCCCACCTTTGATCTCTCAGTAGGAAAGGCATGTGGCAGCAACTCGAAATAAATGCCCACCTGGTTAAGGAAACCTCGGCACTGAGTTGGCTCTCCCCCAAAGCGCTGTGGAAGGGGGGCAGAACCGGACATACCCCGAAACACCGCGGGCGCAACAACAGGTGTCGGGGTAGACTCTGGCGCAACAACCGGAGTGGCAGTAGGAGCGGACCCAGGAGCGACAACCGACCCATCGGCAACGGGAGCGAAATGAAACGTGCGTTCAAGCAGGGTTTGCAACGCCACGGCGAACTGACCCAACAGGTGATCCTGCTGATCAAGTCTGGCAACCAGCGTGGGTAGTGAGGATGGCCCTGTACCGTCAGAATTCATGGCTTGGTCCTAATGTCACGGAACCATGAACCAGACGTACAACAACAGATAAGTGAAAATAAGACAGCTTTATTGAAAAGCAAGCTATAAAGCAAAAGTCCAAACGGATGGCGAAACCGATGCAGAGTCTTTGCGAAGCCAGGGGTCAGGAACCAGCAGGGTAGTCAGACGAAGCCAGGATCAGGAACCAACAGGGTAGTCAGACGAAGCCAGGATCAGGAACCAACAGGGTAGTCAGACGAAGCCAGGAACAGGAACCAGAAGTAGCAGCAGTCTTAGTAGCATGTGAACACAGGAGGACCAAGCAGGGAACTGAAGCCACAGACCTCCTATATATATGAGCTAGGCATCCAGCTCCTCCCAGTGGGAAGGAGGAGCCGCAGGGTGGGAGGCTACAAGAAACCCAGAAACCAAGATGGCCGCCAGCACATGTCAAACGAAGGAGAACAGCAAGAAGGTAAGACCATGACAGAATGGCCTTACGCGAAAAGAAATGTCTTTTTGGTACTTGCCACTGTGGTACAGCACATTCCACAAATTTGTGAAAAGGAGCAAAGTCTACCGGATGAAAAGGCAACTATTGTAGTGCTAGCAATTTGGCCAAGCTAGCATTAAGACGCTGAGCATGTGGATGGCTGGGACAGCATTTCTTTCTATGGTTCAGCAAATGGGGTAGTGAAATTTGCCTGCTGCTCAAATCAAGCGGTGGTGTACTGCTAGCAGATTGGGTAAAAGTCCCTGTACCATCATCCCTCTCAATGCAGGTTTTTGAGAAGACATGAGGTATAGCAGGGTTAGAGATCCCAGATGAGGAGCAAGGGGAAGTATGCTTGTTTTGATCTTGTGGCTCTTTCAGGTGCTGTTGCCAACGGACTGCATGGCAGGTCGTCATATGTCTTGTCAAGCATGTGGAGCCCAAGCAGATGGTGTTCTGGCCACGCTTGATCCGCTTCAGACAGATGTTGCAAACAGCAACGCTGCGGTCTACTGCACATGGGCTGAAAAAAGCCCACACTAATGAACTTTTGGAAGTCCGGGAGGAGTTTGCAGCACCCTGCACCTGTGCTTTGATGCAATAGGTTTGGTTACTCCTAAGGCGGCCCCTGGAGAACATCCTGCCTCATTGGAGTTGTGCCTCCTCCACCGTCCTGTCAGGCACCCAAGTACAGTCAGTGACCTCATCATCCCCTCCCTCCTCGTCACTGGAGCAAACTTGGTAGTTTGCTCCTCTCTCTTGCTGTGCGTTTTATTATTGTTGCATTAATAAATCGCTTTATTTTACTTGCATCTTCATGTGGTCTGGTTTCCTGGCACCCTGACAGTACACAAGGGCCATGAATCCTGATGATGCAGGTGCTTCTATGCTTACCATGCTGGTTACCTTTTGGGTCAGTTTGCTCAGGCATTGCAGACGTTGCTTGCACGCACAGCACACCTTGCTCCTGGTGCTGCTAGGCCGGTGGTTCCTCCTGTTGTTGCACCCGCTG
Organism: Pelophylax lessonae; assembly: GCF_965119305.1. Taxonomy (NCBI): domain Eukaryota; kingdom Metazoa; phylum Chordata; class Amphibia; order Anura; family Ranidae; genus Pelophylax; species Pelophylax lessonae. The sequence continues at coordinate 49,095,597 of NC_138768.1, read as the reverse complement.
TTGCTCTGTTGCCGCTCCTGCAGCTGAAGTTGCTGTTACCAGAGGGATGACTGGTTCAGCCCCCCTCCTGCAGTGCTATGGGGGTGAACTGAGTCAGTGTAGTGGCTTCCTAAGCCAAGTGGGCATTTATTTTGAGATGGTTTCTCAGGCGTTTCCCTCTGACAGGTCCAAGGTGGGCTTCCTAATCTCGTTGCTCAGCAACAAGGCCTTGGCCTGGGCGAATCCCATATGAGAGAACGATAATTCCCTGATTCTCGATTACCCGAGTTTAGTTGCCTCCTTTCGTAGGGTATTAGATGTTCCTGCTCGCTCTGCCTTTGCTGCTAAGCTGCTCCTGTCCATTCAACAGGGTATACAAACCGTTGCTGAGTATCCCATCGAAGTTCGTTCCCTGGAAGCAGAGGTCGGCTGAAATATTGAGGCTCTGGTGGCGGTCTTCTCTCATGGTCTTTCCGATGCATTGAAGGATGAAATTGCAGCCAAGGATCTCCCTGACGAGCTTGATGCTTTCATTTACTTCCTGATTTTGATCGATACCAGACTTAGGGAGAGACCATAGTTTAAGGAGCGCCTGTGGAGGCCCCCTACCAGAGTGGCTCCTACATTTTCTTTCCCACCCATTCCTCCCTCACCTCCCATGCCTCCTTGGGATGGTGCGTCCGGCTGTGAACCGATGCACCCGGGGTTCACTCGCCTTTCTGAGGCTGAGCGGGTCTTTAGGAGGAGGGAGGGCAGGTGCCTGTATTGCGGCCTTGGTGGACATTTCCTGAAATTTTGTCCTACCCGTCTGGGAAACGCTCGCACCTAAGATCCTGTAGGGGACAAATCTTGGGTGGAATTTCCTCATCCCCGGTTTTCCGTAAAGATAAACCGCTAATCACAGTTGTCCTCTCCTGGGCAGCAGGCTCCATGGTTACTCAGGCGTTGGTAGACTCCGGTGCTGGTGGTTACTTCATTGACAGTACGTTTGCTGCTGTGCATTCCATACCCTTGCAGCCCCGTGTTGCTCCACCGGTCATCGAGGCGATTGATGGCAGACCCCTGCAACCGGCACAGGTTACCCACGAGACTGTTCCAGTTGACATGGCAATAGGGGCTGTTCACAGGGAGTCAGCCTGTTTCCAGGTTATATCGTCCCCAAACTGTTGTTTTGGGTTACCCGTGCCTTCAGAAACATAATGCGACCTTTGATTGGCAGTCGGTTGAGATCCTCTCTTGGTCTCCACAGTGTGGTGCCACTGTGTTCCTTTTAAGTGGCTGCCTACCGCTCAGGAGCTTGCCTCGGTGTTTGCCAGGGAGGTTTTCCGCTTACATGGGTTGCCCAAGGAGATTGTCTCAGATCGTGGGAGCCAGTTTGTCTCTAGGTTTTGTTACGCTTTTTGCTCCCAGTAGGGTATTCGACTCTCCTTCTCCTCGGCCTACCATCCGCAGTCCAATGGCGCCGCTGAGGGTTCCAACCAAGCTCTGGAGCAATTTCTCCGCTGCTATATCTCTGACCATCAGGACAATTGGGTTGATCTGCTACCCTGGGCCGAGTTTGCCAGGAACTTTGCCATCAACTCGTCTTTCACAATGTCTCCATTCATGGCCAATTATGGGTTCCAACCCGCTGTGTTGCCCGAGTCGTTCTTACCACCGGACATTCCGGCTGTGGAGATCACCTTCGTTCCCTCCGTTCATCTTGCGTGCTGATTCAAGAGTCTTCACGGGTCTCTGCACAGCATCAGAAGCTCCAGGTAGACCAGAGACGTTTATCTTCTCCTTCGTACCAAGTCGGGGAGAGGGTGTGGTTGTCGACCCGTAATCTCAACCTCAGGGTAACCACTCCTAAACTGGCACCTCTTTTTGTTGGTCCTTTTTGCATCCTCCGTAAGGTGAATCCGGTGGCCTATGCCCTTGATCTTCCTCCTGGCATGCGTATCTCCAATGTCTTTCACGTGTCACTTTTGAAGCCACTGGTTTGCAATCGCTATACTTCTTCACTTCCTCACCCTCATCCCATTCCTGTGGTGCGGTGCATCACTGCTAGCAGTCCTCTGTTCTCTGCATTTTCTCCGTGCATGACCTGGCTTGGATGATTCCGCATCGGTTGACGACCCCACTCAGTTGACGACCCGGCTTCAGCAGACTACTTGCTCCTGGACTCGACCCCGGCTTGGATGACTACCCGCTCCTGGACTCGATCCCAGCTTGGATGACTACTCGCTTCCGAACTTGACCCCAGCTGTTCTTGATTTCGCTCCTCTCTCTTTCTGTGCGTTTATTATTGTTGCATTAATAAACTGCTTCATTTTACTTGCATCTTCATGTGGTCTGATTTCCTGGCACCCTGACACCTGGGCACAAATATTCAAGCTGCCCCTGCAGGGGTAGCGCTACATATGTTATTTATATAGTGCCAACAGTTAGTTTGCACAGCTCTTACAAATAAAATGGAGAGATTACAGAATCAACGCAATTCAAGATAAAGAGGGTTAGGGTGGCCCTGCTCGTGTGAGCTTAAAATCTAAAAAAGGTTATAACTGTTTGGGTAGAAGTTGTTTAGGAATTAAACTAAAGTTGTTAGACAGAGGTGAGATAGGCTTCCCTGAAGAGAGGAGTTTTCAGAGATCACCCAAAAGGTAGACAGAGTAGGAGATAGCCAAATAGATTGGGGTAAGGAGTTGCAAAGAAGGCAAAAGATCCTGGAGAAGTCCTGGACATGAGCGTGGAAGGAAGTAATCAGTGAAAAGATAAAAGTTCCTTACAACCATGGGATAATTATTTATAAAACATACCCAGATCCACAGGAGTGCCTGCTCACATGTTTGGATCATCCCCCAAAACCCCTATTCCGCACTTTGCTGTTCCCCTCAATCATGATAGGAGGCCCCACTAGATATTAGGAAGTTGTGGGTGTGGGATAAAGTGGATGTAGTTGCCAAGTGTCCTAGAGTCTTGTGATTTTGGACACTGTCCGGCGGGCTGGCTCACAAGATCCAGGACAATGTACAGCTGGTGCAGAGTGCTGGAACGTATTGAGATTCAGCAACTGGCACTGCAATTATGCCAGCGCTGTCAGGCCACATTAACTGCTGCTAGACGGTGACAACATTGTTCACATTCTGAGGTCAACTCAGAGGGCAGAACACCAGTGCAGTGGTGGAGTGTGTACTCAAGTAAGTACTTGTAGCACCCTCCTAGATAGATGCTAGGTAGGTAGTGTATTTTTGCTCTGCCTGCTTATCAGGAGAGTGACAGGTAAAACCTAGTGGCTCTTTCTGCTTATCAGGGAGCAGGATTTCTAGTCAGGCCTGTTACATGTGTCCAGGGTGTGATTCATCTGGGCTGAGGGAGTGTCCCCACTGTATCCAATAGGTAGGCCTGTTGGTCAGTGGAGGAAACCCAGCCAGTGACACACAGGCTTTTGTGGCGGTCCCAGTGGGTTGGCACAGAGAGTGGTGCATCCTGGGATAGGCTATAAAAGCCAAGGGCACATGTGGCAGGGTGTCTTTGGGCAGGAAGCCAGTTCCCGGAAGGAGGGTGACGGCTGTCTCTCCTTCCGTTTGCTGTGGATGGTGGTCACAGGTGGTCGGCCTTGTGAACCAGGAGTGTGGTGCTGAATCCAAAGGTCCAGGAAAACTGACTGGTGGAGTAGACGGCAGAGCAACTTTGGAAAAACAGTATCCGTGAGTACAAGGAAGCTAGCCAAGGGGTCTGCCCAGGAAGGGGACCACTTCAGTGGATAGAGTCAATGGACGGGTGTCAGCGCACACAGGCAGTGAAAGTAAAGGGGGTGCCAAGTTAGAATCCTGAAGAGAATAACTAAAGCAGGAACTTTTTAAACTATCTTCACTTCAGTGACAAGGTGAAGCAGCGGCCTTGCTGCACACTACAGCTAGTTGTCCTCAAGATTGTGCATAGTTCATAGTTGGAGTATCCCAATCATCCCTTCTCCTATCCCAGTTCTAAAAAAACCCACAAAAACCAACATCCCCTGGATTGATTATTGGCTGAGCCAAGGACTTTTAATGCCGTTTGTCTGCTATCATTTGCTAAGGGTAACCTGGGAGAATCCAGAAAGTGTAATTCCCTGCAGTCCTCTAGGGGGCAGTGCTACATACTGAACACCAGTGCATTCATAGGGTTTATTTTTACTCCCACTGACACCAATACAGGGATGGGGACTTTTTGCTGTCCCTGACACCAACACTACAATGGAGTTCATTTTTGCTGCCCCTGGCACCAACAACTGGGTATATTTTTACTCCCAATGGCACCAACAATGGGGACTTATTTTTGCTCTCACAGACACCAATAGGAGGTGGGGGTTGCCACATTGTGGGTTTATATGAGCACAAAAAAAGGAAAAAACACAAATGCAAATAACACTTAGCCCTGGTTCACATCAGTGTTGCTTTGAAATTGCGCTACTTTAAGGCGATTTTAAAGTCGCAGATCATTGCGATTTGGACCCCCAATTTCACTGCGGCTTGCGACTTCATTTAACAGAAGTCAATGCAAGGCGCAAGGAAGCTGCAAAAAAGTAGTGTAGAAAGCTTTTTCAAATTCGCTGCGACTTGAGTCACAACAATTTTAACAGTTCTATTGTCAGCAAAGGGATGCGACTTATGCGATTCTGAACTGTCAAATCACATGACAAATCGCACTGGTGTGAACAAGGACTTAGGCTGGAATACCATTTCACTTTTTTTGAGCATTGCTTTTACAAAAATTCATTAACACAGGTTGTGTCACGCATTATTGTTGCATCGCAGTGCAACTCAAGTGCATGTGCAACTCAAGTGCATGGGAGTTATGATGTCTTAGTGCAGGGATCTCCAAAATTTCTATACAAAGTGCCAACCTATTGGCCTTCAGACTTTAAGGGAGGCCGCGCTGTCGCTAGTTCAGGAGAAAATGCCCTAGCGTCAATGGAAGGAAAAAATTGACAAAGTGCCTATGGCCATTAGGAGGAGGAATAGTGGCCAATGACTGGTAATAGTAGGTGGAATAGTATCCTATTGTTGTTTTCAGTGGAAAGATTAGTGCCCAAAAGTTTATATTGGAAGGAGGAAAAATGCTGGTGTCAATGAAAGATGCCCCATCGTTTGTGTCAGTGGAAGGAATAATGTCCCATTGCTGGTGTCACTGGGAGGAATGCTGCCCTACTATTGGTGTCAGTGTAAGAAAAAGTGCTCCATCATTGTTGTCAGTGGAAAAAGTGAACAATCATTTATATCAGTAGGAGGAATTATGCCTTATGCCCCATCTTTGGTGACAGTGGAATGAATAATGCCCCATCATTGTTGTCAGTGGAAGGAATTAATGCTCCATCAACAGGAACAGGACCCCAAGGGCCAGATAAAGGTAAGTAAAGGGCCGCACCTGACCCACGGGCTGCAGTTTGGAGACCACTGCCTTAGTGGATTGGGGTGCCATTCAAAATGAATGGCCCCACAGTCTCCTAATGCATGTAAATGGATGTTTTAAGCTCTACATGAATTCAACAAAACTAACCTAAACAACTCAAACCCCCCCCAAAAAATGTTAAACACACACACTAAAGAAAAAAAAGGTAATTTTTTTTGGTCAAGTGATGTTTGTCTAAGCAGTTCAATCAGTGAAACAGAACATTTTGGCTGTTGCCAAAAAAATTACCAAAATCATTCTGCTCATCCCCAATAATGAGAGACTGGGGAGAGAGTCACACGTTTCCCCATAGCTAAAAAAACCAACAACTATGGATGTAAACTCTCTCCCATACCCAATGAAGTGAACAGCCGCAGATGATACACAGAGATGAAACAAATCTCCCTACATAAGTTTTACATGTATATCCGCTGTCAGCTTTCTATATTCTTTAGAAAGTTAACATCGTGTTAGAATTTTTTCTTCCTGTTCCAGCACTGGGTGTGGAGTCTTGGCATACAATGTGTGTGGCAGCTGATTGGAGGAAAGGCCCACATCCCCCCCCCCACACACACACAAATAGGCAGAGGCAGTGGCGGCTGGTGTACAGAGGGCGCAGGGGCGCCGCCCCCCCATCCATGCGTCCGGCCCCCTAATCTGCATGCAGGGGCACCGGACGCATGGAGTTCAATGGGGATTTTTTTTTTTTGCATCACCTGATTAGAGCCAGAGGCTCTAATAGGGTGATGCAAAGGGTGGACCTGGGGCGCAGAGCAGTGCGCCCCGAGCCCACCCATTGTGTGACAATAGCGAATGAAAATTTGCTTATGTCACACCGATCCTCCTCCTGGGCAATCAGGAAGCGCGTCCGATACGCACTTCCTGATTGGCCGCAAGGCAAACTTCATGCCATTGGCCGAGGAGGAGGCGGGAGCGGAGGACTCAGAGACGCGCCGCCGGGACTGAGGAGAAGCCGACGCCGAGAGACTGATCAGAAGCCGCCTGCCGCCGCTGCTGCTCCAGGTAAGTAAGGGGGCACGCACGCTGATCTCTGCATTGGGGGCATGTATGCTGGTCACTACATTGGGGGCATGTATGCTGGTCACTGCATTTGGGGCATGTACGCTGGTCACTACATTGGGGGCACGCACGCTGACCTCTGCATTGGGGGCATGTATGCTGGTCACTACATTGGGGGCATGTATGCTGGTCACTGCATTGGGGGCATGTATGCTGGTCACTACATTGGGGGCATGCATGCTGGTCACTGCATTGGGGGCACGCACGCTGATCTCTGCATTGGGGGCACACATGCTGATCTCTGCATTGGGGGCATGTATGCTGGTCACTACATTGGGGGCACGCACGCTGATCTCTGCATCGGGGGCATGTATGCTGGTCACTGCATTGGGGGCATGTATGCTGGTCACTGCATTGGGGGCATGTATGCTGGTCACTACATTGGGGGCATGTATGCTGGTCACTACATTGGGGGCATGTATACTGGTCACTACATTGGGGGCACGCACGCTGATCTCTGCATTGGGGGCATGTATGCTGGTCACTGCATTGGGGGCATGTATGCTGGTCACTGCATTGGGGGCATGTTCGCTGGTCACTGCATTGGGGGCATGTACGCTGATCTCTGCGTTGAAGGGGGCATGTACACTGGTCACTGCATTGAAGGGGGCATGTACGCTGGTCAATTCATTGAAGGGGGAAAGTACACTGGTCACTGCATTGAAAGGGGGCCCGCTGGTCACTGTGCATTGAAAGGGGGCCCGCTGGTCTCTCTGCATTAAAAAGGGGCCCGCTGGTCTCTCTGCATTGAAAGGGGGCATACCTTAATTACTGAAGGCCCCTTTCACACTTTTGCAACCTCAAAGTCACGCAATTTTTTACAGTGTTTTTTGCCGCAAAGCAATGCCTATTACATTTTTCTGTTTGCGCCCCCCCCCCCCCAAAAAAAAATTTTTAAGCACCAGCCACCACTGGGCAGAGGAAGAGAAAAACTCGCAGAGCTGTGCTGTGAATGGACCAGCTCTCTGCTAATCTATTTATAGCAATCTCCCCGACAAAAATCTCCAGCTGCTTTTATCTCCAGTGTCGGACAACTTGTCAGAAGTTATCATGCTGATAACAGAGGAACGGAGTAGCAGAAAGACACAGGACGTAGAGCTTTGGAGAGAGATAAGTAAACACTACAGATATATGTGCCCAGGTCAATTTTCATGAATCGGATTTACATCCTCTGTGGCTCCTGCCACAAATGCAAAAGTGTGAGAGTGCTGAAAAGCTATCAGCAAGAACTTCTTCCCAAACCGCTACTTCTTGTTTTTTCAGTTGTCACTTAGCGCAGAATCACTTTAATTATTTAATGCACATCTTCAGCATCTCCTAAGTATTCCGTGCCTTGCACTCAGTACATTTACATGCAGAATCATTTGTTCACTCCAAGCACACCGTGAACAAAAAATGATGTTTCTCTTCTCCGGCAATTAATATTTAAAAAAAAATAAGGGTATATCTGTCTGGTTTACTAATTTAATTTGCTTCATTTTTTACTCCGATATTTATTAGGTTATCGCTCATCTAGGAGAACAGCAGAGGAGGAGATGGATAGGTTTGGATGATGAGCGCATCAGACATAAAAGTCAATCATGACCAAGGCTCTCATGTGCAATACTCCTCTCTCCTGGCTGAAGTGTAATAAGCTATAATTATCAATCAGGATAAGTGTCTTCCCACTTACCAGACTCTTTTTAAGTGTCCAGGAGAATGAAAGCAGTGTAGAAATTGACAGACGTTCTGTAAGAGATTCTTGACGCTCTTTGCTTCCAAAGGGACTTACTACCGAAAAAGGAATTTTGTAAATAGTGTCCCTTGTTTAAAGGATTTAACCCAGGGGTGTCAAACTCAATTTCATCGTGGGCCGCATGCTTTCCCTCAAAGGGACAGTTGTATCTGGGGTGCGCTACGTACAGAGTGCAGGGCTCAGGATTACGCTGCTTACAGAGTGCAGAGTTCAGGAGTACGTTACAAATAGAATGCAGAGTTCAGGTGACTCTACATACAGATTGCAGGGTTCAGGGGTGCGCTGTATAAAGTGCAGGGTTTAGGGGTGCACTATGCACAGTCTGCAACCCCATCCCCAACCCCCCCTCAAAGCTTCCTGTTCTCTCTCTCAGATTCTGTAGATCTGGCCCCTCTGTTAGATCCAGGAGCTGCTGGGAGCAAAGCTGTCCCTTCTAAACATAAAAGGCTTCTGTGTTTACAAGTGCATCACCCTCCTAGGTAGGTGCTAGGAAAAAGCATCTATTGCTCCTTCTGCTTATCAGGGGAGCCTGATCTATTAGGTTGCCTGTTGCATGTCTCCAGGTGTGATTTACTGGGTCTGAGGGAGTGTTCCCACTGTATCCAATGAGGGAGCGTGTTGGACAGTGGAGGAAACCCAGCTAGTGACACATTGGCTTTTGTGGGAGGGCATTCTTGCAATGCATCCTGGGATTGCTCATAAAAGCCGGGGGGGACATGTGACAGGGCGTCTACGCGGGAGGCAGAGTCTCAGGAGGAGGCAGACGGCTGGTCTATGCTCCTGCTGTGTTTGAGGAAGGTGGTTCTTGGGCAGCCGGTCTAGTGGGCCAGGTGTGGAGCTGAGCTGCAGAGGATCCAGTGTAGCTGACGGTGGAGTTGCTGGCAGAGTCTCTGGGGAAAAACAGTGTCCGTGAGTACTGTGGGACTTGCCAAAGAGTCGGCCCAGGAAGGAGACCACTCCAGTGAAGTCAGGGGATCAAGGAGCTAGCTCACACAAGAGAGAAGTACAGTAAAGGGGGTGCCGTGTAGAACCCTGAAGAATAAGGAAAAAGGGGGTGCCTAGTTGGGCCCTGAAGAGTGATTCACATAGCAATACAAGTCCATTAAATTCTTCTTCACTGCTATTGACAAGGTAAAGCAGCTGCCTTGCCGCAATCTCTAGACGTCCCAGCAAATTGTGCATAGTTTATTCAAGTTGGAGTATCCCACTCATCCCTTCTCCTATCCAAGTTCTCAAATAAAACTACAAAAAACCCCAAACCCCTAGACTGTTTCTTGACTGAGCCAAGCACTTTGAAAATGCTAAACCGTGATGTTATTGCTATGGGTAACCCAGGGAAAGCCGTAACCAGCAGCTCCCAAGGGAGTAGTGCTACACAAGTGTGAGCAGAGGGTGAGAATCTGAGGTGGTGGAGTGGAGTTCCACCTCATTCCAGTTGCTAAACTGGGTGCGAGGGCCACATGACAAGGCCTGGTGGGCTGCATGTTTGACATATGTGATTTAACCTGTTCAAAACTGATATTTAATTTATCAGTGGTTGGCAGCTGCTTTAATTCTTAAGAATGTGAAAGATAATTTGCCCAGCATTATCAGTCATTGTAGCCAAAAGTTAAGTTTCAGCAATAGGTGGAATGTGTTGTGCTGAGCCACCATGCAGGGCAAAGTAACAGGGTCACTTAGTTCTCCCACAGTAGCATATCCTCAGGTTTCCTCTCCCGCTGCTCTGTTAAGCCGCAGATGATGGATGATAAAAATCCCTGTCAGCGGTATGAGGAAGCATGTGACTCACTTGTAGACAGGTGCAGTCTACTTTCTCCACTGCAAATGGTGCTCAACCACGGCCTTACAGAGGGGGAGGAAGCCAAGAGGAGCATGGTTCCTCTATGGTTTCCTGGGTCACCGGGGAAGCTATCCGATTGGATGCTGCTGCCCAATGTTATTCGGGCGTCTATCTTAGGTCAGGCAGAGTCTTTTTAAAGGAGAAGTTAGATCAAATCTCATTTGGCTGTACTTCTCTTGTGGATCACAGAAGTGCAGTTCGTTCTGCACTCCTGTGACCTGTTTTCAGCAGACAGCGGGTTGACTTCACAGAGCCGATCCAGGTTCGCAAAAGATTGCCAACATATGGTCGGGATCCACCCACATGCCTGGACATGCCTAGACGGGCACCCGGCTCAGCCTTGCAGTGAGTCGCTGAGCGCCTGAGCCGGCCGTTCCCACCCCCTCCACAGCCCAGCATGGGGGGGGGGGCAGGGAACCCATTACTGTTTTATCTATCCTTGCCATACCTTGCCCATTAATGTTCTCTTATTGTATCTTAAATGTCTTCAAACGTCCCCCAGCAGATTCATCTGGGGAGGCAAACCTCCACGATTAACCAGAGCTAGGCTTATCAAACAAAGATTGGTAGGAGGGTCAGGTCTCACCGACATTTCAGACTATTTCAGAGCCACTATTCTCTCACAATTGAAATAATAGTTCCTCCCATCAGCATTGTCCAGATGGGGAGAACTTGAACGGCAAGCCTTCCCTAGCAACAATCTGAAACACTGGCTCTCTAGCCTTCCCCAAATAAGTCTCTCTTCCCTTACCTCACCCCTACCATGACAGCTGCTGTGAAAATCTGCCCCGCTTTTTATCCACAACTTGGCAACTTAAACCTACCCTTCCTATTAAACTACACATCTCGACCCTGCACCATCTGATACCAGACCTACACATTCACCACTGGCCCAACTACGCTTCCCTACTCCTAGACGACCTAGTCCTAAACAAATATCCTAATCCTTTTACACAACTATGCTCAACTCTTGGACAACGTCACGATGCCCAATTCCAGTATATACAAATCGCCTATTGCCTCAAACACAATCCACATCTACTCACGCCCATCCCCAAAGTAACCCTGGAATACTTGGGATTTGGTTCCAAGAGAACTAAAGACATATATACCTTCTACAACATCCTTCAAGAGAGACAATAATTTCACCATTCCTTAGCTTTTCTCCAATGAGAACAAAATCTAGGCCATGAATACTCAGCCGCTAATGGCAAAAAGCCCTGCAATCCATATACAAGGCTATGACCTGCACATCATTTTGGGAAGTCACTCAAAATATTGTTTAGCGTTAGTACTTCCATCCTTGACCCCCTTTGTGCTCTCATTCCCCACTTGCGAGCTTTTCCTCTCTCCTTCCTTACTCTCAACTCATCCTTTCTTTTTTTACCGAACTACTGCATCAGATATTGCTCCTACGTTGTCTTCATGCCACCCGAAACCTTCTTATCCCTTTTAATAATTATGAGTCCTAACATATCCCTTTCTGCTGAACCACCCTCTGTACTAGCCTTATGAATTGTATACCGCATTTTAAAGACTCCTCTTTCAATTGCTAATATTTTTACTGGTTGTTATTACTGCAATATGTTACCGGATTAGACATGTTAAAATGCCTCGCTAACTTAGGGGCTCTGTGTATCTTCCATAACCTGGACACCTAGATTATTCTTTTCCTGGTGCTAATGTATACAGTTACTTACTTTGTTTTTGTAGTTCAATTCTTGTAATTACACTATTGTTCTCTTTGTAATAATCCAATAAAAATCTATTTAAACATAAAAAAAATAAAAATAATGTTAAGCCTACTTCAAGACAAATTTTTTTACTTAAAGTAGAAGTTCAGCCAACACTTAAATAACTCTAAACCTACTCGCAGCAACATTCTAAAACTATATCTCAAAAGTGTAGTGCAACACCTTCCAAACACAATTATATAACCCTAAATATATCCATTACCAAAATACTAACAGTGAAGATGAAAGATAAAAAACGTCAAATATAAAAAAAAAAAAAAAAAAAAGTTCCAATAGTAAAATTAAATATAGTCCAGTTATCATAGCGTGACAAGAAAAAACACCAACGTATTTTCACTACTTCTTCATGCTTCTGTGCATCTCCACCACAAGGTGAAAAACCTGCTCACCTTTAGTCCCGGTTCACACTACCGCGACTTGTCAGGCTGACAAGTCGCGGTCCATTCTGTGCTACGGGAACCGTTCTAATAGGAGCGACTCTGACTCGCTCCGACTTAGAAAATAGCTCCTGTACTACTTTGGGGCGACATCGGAGCGACTTGCATTGACTTCCATTATGTGAAGTCCGTGCAAGTCGTGCCGTAGTCGCGATGCACGCGACTTCACAGGTCGCCCCCGAAGTCGGATCACCATAGTGTGAACCGACACTTAAAGCGGAGTTCCGGGCACAAAATCGATATTTTTTTTTTGTGCCCCTCCGCTAGTTAGGCATCACCTGAAAAGGAATTGGATAGTTAGGTTTTTTTTTTTTGTTTACTCACCTTGTAATTGAAGATCGTAAATACTCACCTCAGAGTACTTCCTCCCTCAGCGCCGCGGCTCACCTGTCACTTCCTGTCTCGCGATGATTCCTGGGAGCTGAACGTCATCGCTCCCAGGAATCAATGCGACGGCACCGGCCCCGCTCGTCACTTCCGGAATGCTCCTGCACCGGAAGTGACGAGAGGGGCCGGTGCAGGCGCATTCTGGGACAAGAAGACGCGGAAGAAGACACAGAAGAGGACCGCGCCGGCTTCAGCTGCCCACAAGAGAGATGGAAACGCTGTGGAAGAAATTTTATAAGTAAGTATTTCTTCTAAAAGGTAAGTGCGAACCGGGACAGATCAGAGTCTAGCCATTGTGGAATGTGCTAGCCCTGACTGTCCCGGGGGTATGTTTATTGAAAAATGACTTCTGTGCCCGGAACTCCGCTTTAAGGGGTTGTAAACCCAAGTTTTTTTTTTTTTTTTAATAAAAATAACAAACATGCCTATACTTACCTGCTCTGTGCATTCGTTTTGCACAGAGCAGCCTCGATCCTCATTATCGGGTGCACGGAAAGCCGCTTTCCATTGAGGGAACCCGTGCGGGCTCACCCCAGAGACACGTTGCTGCGTCCATTGACATAGACAACCCTGCCCATTGCTCCTGTATCACTGGATTCGATTGACAGCAGCGCAATGGCTCCTGCTACTATCAATATGTCCAGTAAAGGGAGAGACAGCGGCTGTAGCCACTGCATTGAGCACATCGCTGGATCGGACCAGGCTCAAGAAAAAAAAAAGGGGGGTCTGGGGGTAGCTGCAGCACAGAGGGGTTTTCACCTTCCTGCCGAAAATGTATTAAGGTGAAAAACCTTGAGGCTTTACAATCATTTTATTTATATAAAGCACACGCTCTTCTCTATAATCCCAGTGCAGTAGCTCCTCAGGAGACACCTCTTTAATCCTTCTAAGTCTTTTTGGTTTAGCCACACCATCTGCTCTCCAGCAATCATATAGCCCCTATATGTGCATCACATGAAATACAAAGGCACGAATATAGTGTACTCTGTTTTTAAAGGTTTATTAGGATCCCCCCGCAATAGACTTACAATACAATACACTTACAAAAAACAAAGTTACAAAGCGCTAAATGATAACTGTCTTCAACTAGCTAACCACCATGTATCGACGAGGAAGTGGTGTGACATCATGGGCTCGGCTCCTCCCTCCTAGACGCGTTGCGCATTGTAATTGGGCTTCCTCAGTAGACTGGGAGCCGATCAACACAAGCCCTTAAATAATACTCTCCCACATTGCCATAGCAACATGTATACTATCACTTCTGCGAAAACTGGAAGTGTGTGTTGGACCTGCTTCCAGACAGTCTCGAAAGCTATAAAATACATCGCCCTGCAACAGGGGACATCCAAAAAGAAAAAACTCACATACTCCTGATGCTTCAAAATAGAAGTGCTACCAATCCTTCTGGCTACAAATAATCACGTTTTTACATGACCACATGGGTTCCCCACTTCAGCTAGACCCCAAGATATGTATCCTTGGTCTCTTCCCCGGTGATGCTACTGACAAATTTCTGACTATACTTCTCCACGAAACCCTCTTTCACGCCCGTAAGCTCATAGCTAAATTGTGGATGCGCGCACAGCCCCCAACCTTACGGGCATGGCTGTCAGAGGTTAACTCTACCCTCCTGTATAAGAAGCTGATTTATCGTCATAGAGGTTGCCCTTCCAAATATGACGAGGTTTGGCGACGGTGGCTGGACAGCTCTCTCACATGTGCTGACTAGCCTCTGGGGCATATCCCTGGAGATTTTGGGAACGATGGCTGTTGGGTGTCTCCCATAGTTCTGTGAAGGATGGCTCACGGGGCTTCTTCTTTTGGTTTTCCGCCCTGTAGCTCCCACATCTTATATACAGGCTAAGTTTCCTTATAGCTGTCATATTCCATATGTGTTGGATGCTTCAGTGGACTTACCGCTGTTATTTTTTTTTTAAGCCTTACCATGAACTTTGTTCCAATTTTGTTTTGAACTGTGTTATACCATGTTGTTATGTTTTCATCTCAATAAACTTTGTCTTGAAAGTCAAAAAATAGAAGTGAAACAATACATGCCCCCAATACAGACCCTTTAGCATCAGGAGTGAGTTACATTATGATCACTGGACTATTTTTAATTTTACTATTGGAACTTTTGTGTTTTTCTTCTTGTTTTTATTTATTTATTTTTTTTTCACTCTTTGGGCTCTTTCAAACGGGCGTTCCTTTTTTTTTTGCCCGATCAGGTCCTTTTTTTTTTTTTGTAACGGACACGGATGACACTTGTGTCATCCGGTCCGTATGTCCGTTTTTCATCCCATCCGTTTGCGGATGAAAAACTGACATAATGCATGTCTATGTAAATACGGATGTCTGCGGATGACACCACTGACATCCGTTTTTGCTTCAGTTCCGTTTTTTGAAAGGAAGAAAAAATAGGGTTCTCCTCCGTTCAAAAAAACTGAACTGAACTGAACTGACAAAAAACGGATGTCAGAGGATGATCATCCGATGACATCGGTATTTACATAGAGATACATTATGTCCGTTTTTCATCCGCAAACGGATGGGATGAAAAACGGACATACGGAACGCCCGTGTGAAAGAGCCCTTTGTATTTTGGTAATTGATATGTTGAGGGTTATATAATTTTGCTTGGAAGGTATTGCGCTACACTGTTGAGTTCTAAGTTATATTTAATAAGTGGGGTGGAATCACTATTCAGTGTTTTAGTTGGCAGCATATAATACTTTTGTTTTTTAAATATTCACATAGGGATTGCGCTGATTGTGATTAGAATTATTACATTCTAAAACAAATCTATGTAGCCCTGTAAAGACAAAAATCGCTATACAGTAAACCCCCCTCCATTGCGGGGGTTACGTTCCGGACCCAGCCGCGAAAAGTGAAATTCCGCGAAATAGAAAAACCCTATTAAAATGCATTGTAGGCATGATTTTTTTACTGTCACTGTACGTGTAGAAGCATTTTAAGGTCTTTAAACACACTTTTAAAACAATAGAAACTCATTTAAACACATAAAAGATACTTAGAGACAGAGCAAGAGCTATGAAAAACACAAAAATCTTTCATTTTTAATGATTTATATAGTAAAATAACATTACAAAAAAAACCGCGAATTACCGGGACCGCAAAAACTGAACCGCGATGTAGCGGGGGATTACTGTACTTACCTTTTCTGCAGCCACTCTGGTCCAGGCTGAACTGTCAGCGACAGCTTCAGTGTTCAGGAGTGTGCAGGAGAGGCAGCCGACAACGAAAGCCCCATAGTAAGTCTATGGGTGACGTCACTTCCCAGGCATTTCCCAGGCTGTCTCCTGCACACAGCATCCGCCACTGGAGACCGGACCGGATCGGCTTCAGAAAAGGTATATATATATAGGTATAAATATATAAATGTATAAATAGCGATTTCTTCTTTACAGGGCTAGAGAGATTTGTTTTAGAATGTGGCTGTGAGTAGGTTTACAGTTAGTTTAGGTTTTGGGTGAACTTCTACTTAACCACTTAAGCCCCGGAAGATTTTACCCCCTTCCTGACCAGGGCATATTTTGTGATTCGGCACTGCGTGACTTTAACGGACAATTGCGCGGTCGTGCGACGCTGTATCCAAATAAAATTGATGTCCTTTTTTCCCCACAAACAGAGCTTTCTTTTGGTGGTATTTGATCACCTGTGCGATTTTTTGATCATGCGCTATAAACAAAAAAAGAGCGTCAATTTTGCAAAAATAACAATATTTTTCACATTTTTTATATGAAATTCCCCAAAAAAAATGTAAAAATCAAAATTTTTTAACATTTTAGGCCAATTTTTTTTTACCATATGTTTGGTAAAAAAAAATCGCAAAAAGCTTATTTTGATTGGTTTGCGCAAAAGTTATTGCGTTTACTAAGAAAGGGAAAGAATTTTGTCATTTTTGTTGTTTTTTTTAACGAGTAATGGCGGCGATCTGCGATTTTTTTTTGCAGGACTGCGACATTGGGGCGGACAGATCGGACACTTGACTGACATTTTTGACACTTTTGGGGTTACCAGTGACATTACTGCAGTAATCAGTGCTATACATATGCACTGTTACTGTAAAAATGACACTGGCAGTGAAGGAGTTAACTTTTTTTTAGAGGGAGGGGTTAAGTGTGTCCCTAGGGGCTTGTTTTTAACTGTGATTGGCTGTGGCTTGATGTGTAAGAACAGTGATCAACGGTCCTACATAGTAGAACCGTTTGATCACCATTCTTACACAGGGGAGACTGACAGGCGGCTTTGTTTACACTAGCCGCCTGCCTTTCTCCCGCTGTCCCGGACGATCGCGAGTGCCCGGCGAACATCGGGTCCGCCGGGCACACGTGCGGGGGGGTCCGTGACTGAGCGGGAGCGGGAGCGCATCTTCGGCGGCGCGCGCTCACTCCCAAAACCCTTACAGGCTAGCAACGTATCCCTACGTTGCTTTGCCTGTGAGGGGCTGACTGCCGACGTAAATAGTCGTGCGGCAGTCGGCATGTGGTTAAAGGTTTTGATAAAGTTGGAAAGAGTTCAAATATCTGTCAGGTTTTTATGTCTATTATTTAAGGGAACAATGATATATTGGCCTATCTATACATAGCACCATAGATACACAAAATTGTCAAACATATCAACCAAAATTATTACAGTATAAAGCAAGCAAAAGCACTTTCAATTGGAATTGTACAAAAAAAAAGTTTACTATTGTTTGTGGCAATGTACTATATTCCTTCTGATTGGAAAATAAAACAATAATTAAAATACCACAGCCACAAATGGATTGAAAATATAGTAATAATAATCAATCAAATAATAAGGACAAAACTCCGATCCAAAAGACCTATATTGATCAGTGTATAGTCTAAGTTTAGTAAACTCTAATTGTAAAAATATTTTGATAATCAGCCAAAAATCTGGGGATAAGCCCCCGTTCACACTAAGGCGACCTGTGAGGCGACCTGGTCGCCTCACAGGTCGCCTTCCATAGGGAAGCTGCGGACCCGTTCTAATAGGAGCGACACAAGTCGCTCCGACTTAGAAAAAGGGTCCGGAGCTTCTTTGGGGCGACCCGGCGCGACCGTCATAGACTTCAATGTTATGAAGTCCGTGCCGGCCGCTCCGAGGTCGCGGCGCGCTGCTCGCACCGCGACCTCGGAGGTCGCCCCCCCAAGTCGGATCGCCCCTGTGTGAACGGGGCCTAAAGGCACCACATCCTAAAAATACACAAAATGTTTTTAAATAAACGAATTGGATTTTTAAGGTGCCTGTACAAAACAATATACCTAGATATTCAAATTGTAAAATCACAAAAAAACATTTTTATTATGCATAAACCAAAATTAAAAACAGATTAATCATAAGAAAACCTGACATAATGAAATTCATGCGGTCAAAATATGTGTACAGTAGCTTGAGCAGAAACTACTGTACACATTATGACCGCATGAATTTTATTATGATGGTTTTTTATGATCAAATTGTTTTTAATTTTGGTATATGTATAAAAAAATATATATATATTTTTTTTTTTTGTGATTTAACAATTTGAATATCTTGGTATATTTTTTTGTCTGGCACCTTAAAAATCCAATTTGTGTATTTAATAACTATAATTGTAGTTTATAGCAAAAAACCCTGGGATTGTAAATTAACTTTTCTGGCCCTGGGATACAGGTGGTCAAGAGAAAATATAATCTCAAAATGTCCAGTGACAGAAAAATTGTAAAATTCGAAGACCAAACCACTAGGGATGATCGGACTTTTCAAAAGTTCGGTTCGACCAGAACACCCGAACTTCCCAAAAGTTCGGCCCAGATTTCAGAACCCCATTGAAATCAATGGGACCCGAACTTCGGTAATCAAAAAACACCATTTTGAAGCCCTAAAACCCAATAAATGCCCCTAAAAAGTGCCTAGGGTTCTGGATCATGCCCCAGAGACTATTAATCACACAAAAAAAAGTTCTTAAAAATTGTCATTTTTGATAGAGAGCCAAATATTGAAAAAATTATTGAAAAAAAAAGAATGAGATTTCTTTGGATTTAGTGTCTGGGGGGGGGGTCTAAAAGTGTACCTGTGAAGTTTCAGCTCTGTAGCATGTCCAGAACCAGAAAAAAAAGTTTGTTTATACTGTATTAGAATTGCAATAGAACAGGATAGTGGCTCCGCTATTTTCACACCTTGCCGGTTTTGTAGCAGGCGTTTTTTTGGGCATTTTTTGGGGGTCTTTGGAGGCAGGCATAACATCAGAACTTCTGTGTAGGGGTATATATACACACACACATGTATGTATATATACACATACACATATATAGGTGTGAAAGTAGCAGAAACCTATGCTTGCGCTAATGAAATAATTAACACCCATATGGCTTCTCTGCTATAACACCTATATATGTGTATGTGTATAAATACTGTGACAGGAAGTCAGGTAAATCTATGGGTGTTGTCACCGACGGGAGATATATTTCTGCTTGGTTTAGACAATTCACCAATTACTATCAGGTGTCGGCTGCAGAGGTAGGCAGGAAGGTGTACGGAAGTTGAGAAAACTTTCAGCTGTTCAGAATGAGGCAATTAAGACCTCTATAATTTGTCCAAAGGGAGTCTATATATTGCTGTCTCCTGAGGCTGTGTAAGCTGGGGAGAGCAGTCAGATGAGAGACTTCTAAAGGTGAGGTGTTGAACTTTTTCTGTGTAAAGAAAACACAAATGGACATTTGAGTGTTTGCTGTAGGATCAGCAGTGTCTGCCCAACAGTAGGTTGGGAAGACTCCTTAGGTAGGTTCCGGTGTGTGAGAAGGTAGACGCGCACAGCGGCCAGGATTTATTTTGTGTTTTATTTTATTTTGATGTTTTTGCTGCATGCACTTGTTTGAAGAAATTGGAAGAATAAACCATAAACTGTTGTTTTATACCACTCCTCAGCTATCTCCCTGTGTGACAAACCCCCCCAAAGGGGTTATCCACACCTGCTACCGAGCTGATCCCTCACATATGGTGGAGGATGCGGGCACAAATGCAAGATAGAATTGCCCAAGTGATGCCGATTGTGAAGGCACATTTAGCCCAAGCCCAGTTGGCTCAACAAAGGATTTACAATCGTGGGGCCCAGGTCCGTTCTTTTGCACCTGGTGATAGGGTGTTGGTGTTGGTCCCCACGGTCGAAAGTAAATTCCTAGCTAAATGGCAGGGGCCCTATGAAGTGTTGGCGAATATAGGGATGGTGAATTATAAAATTAGCCAACCAGGAAGACGAAAACCTGAGCAGCTCTATCACGTGAACTTGTTAAAACCATGGAAGGATAGAGAGTCCTTGGTCGCTGAGACTACCCAAGTTTCTGCTCCAGTTAACCTGGCTGTCCCTGAAGTTGGGATAGCAGAGACTCTGTCCAAAATTCAGAAACAGGAGGTTAAAGAATTTGTGCTCCGTAATAGGGAGAAGTTTTCAGACCTGCCAGGTTGGGTCTCGGGAGTTAAACATGACATTATCACCACACCAGGGGATAAGGTCAAGTTAAAGCCTTATAGAATTCCAGAAGCCCGGCGAGAGGCCATTCGCCAGGAAGTAAAAAAAATGCTTGAGTTGGGGGTGATAGAAGAGTCAAATAGTGATTGGTCCAGTCCCATTTTCTTAGTGCCCAAACCAGATGGAAGTTGGCGGTTTTGTAATGATTTTCGCCACCTGAATAAAATCACTAAGTTTGACACCTATCCTATGCCCGCATAGATGAACTAATTGATCGCCTAGGCACTGCCCGGTACATGACCACGTTAGACCTTACCAAGGGTTATTAGCAAATTCCTCTCTCGGGGTCGGCCAGGGAAAAAACAGCATTTGTAACTCCAGACGGATCTTTCCAATATCGGAGGATGCCTTTTGGGTTACAGAATGCTCCTGCCACATTCCAACGCACCATGGATAAGACCCTTCGGCCTCATCAAGCCTATGCTGCTGCATACCTCGATGACGTGGTCATTCACAGTGAGGATTGGGACTCACACTTACCAAAAGTTCAGGCTGTGTTGGATTCCATCTGGAAAGCTGGGTTTACAGCCAATCCAAAAAAATGTACCATTGGGCTAGAAGAGGCGAAGTATCTGGGGTATACCATTGGTAGAGGTCTAATCAAGCCCCAAATAAACAAAGTTGAAGCTATTAAGGATTGGCCACGTCCCACCAGCAAGAAACAGGTTCGTGCATTTTTGGGGATTGCAGGTTATTATCGCCGTTTTATTCCCCATTTTGCCTCACAGGCTGCTTCCCTGACCAATTTGACCAAAGGGAAGGAGTCTGTCATGATCAAATGGACTCCAGAGGCAGAAACAGCTTTTCAGGCTTTAAAACAGGCCTTATGTAGCCAGCCAGTTTTAAAGTCGCCTGACTTTTCACAAGACTTTGTGGTCCAGACAGATGCATCAAATGTGGGTTTAGGAGCTGTACTGTCCCAGATTATCAATGGGGAAGAACACCCTGTTATGTACCTCAGCCGAAAGTTGAAGGCCCATGAGGAGAATTATGCCACCATTGAGAAAGAGTGTTTGGCGGTGAAATGGGCCTTGGATTCTCTCCGGTACTACCTCCTGGGTAGACAGTTTGAACTGGTGACGGATCACGCCCCATTGAAGTGGATGGAACAGAACAAGGAGACCAATAGGAGAATAAATAGGTGGTTCCTGGCCCTTCAGGAATTTAGTTTTGTGGTAACGCATCGCCCTGGTGTTCAAATGGGGAATGCAGATGGTTTGTCCCGAGCACATGCCTGGCAACCTGTGTCGCAACCCTAGGGTTGAAACAAGAGGGGGGGGGGTATGTGACAGGAAGTCAAGTAAATCTATGGGTGTTGTCACCGACGGGAGATATATTTCTGCTTGGTTTAGACAATTCACCAATTACTATCAGGTGTCGGCTGCAGAGGTATTCAGGAAGGTGTACGGAAGTTGAGAAAACTTTCAGCTGTTCAGAATGAGGCAATTAAGACCTCTATAATTTGTCCAAAGGGAGTCTATATATTGCTGTCTCCTGAGGCTGTGTAAGCTGGGGAGAGCAGTCAGATGAGAGACTTCTAAAGGTGAGGTGTTGAACTTTTTCTGTGTAAAGAAAACACAAATGGACATTTGAGTGTTTGCTGTAGGATCAGCAGTGTCTGCCCAACAGTAGGTTGGGAAGACTCCTTAGGTAGGTTCCGGTGTGTGAGAAGGTAGACACCCACAGCGGCCAGGATTTATTTTGTGTTTTATTTTATTTTGATGTTTTTGCTGCATGCATTTGTTTGAAGAAATTGGAAGAATAAACCATAAACTGTTGTTTTAAACCACTACTCGGCTATCTCCCTGTGTGACAAACCCCCCCAAAGGGGTTATCCACACCTGCTACCGAGCTGATCCCTCACAATACATATAAGTGTGTGTGTATTTATATACCCCTATGCAGAATTTCAGATGTTTTGCCTGCCTCCAAAGACCCCCAAAAAATGCCCAAGAAAACCGCCTGCTGCAAAAACACACCTGAGCGTTTTTGTAGCTGGCGTTTTTTTTGGGCATTTTTTGGGCGTCTTTGGAGGCAGGCATAACATCTGTACTTCTGTGTAGGGGTATATATATATATATACACACACATGTATGTATATATACACATACACATATATAGGTGTGAAAGTAGCAGAAACCTATGCTTGCGCTAATGAAATAATTAACAGGCATATGTCTCCGCTCCTATAACACCTATATGTGTATAAATACATATAAGTGTGTGTGTATATATACCCCTATACAGAATTTCAGATGTTTTGCCTGCCTCCAAAGACCCCCAAAAAATGCCCAAAAAAATGGCTGCGAAAAAAAAAAACGCCCAGCTGTGTTGTTGCAGGCGTTTTTTTGGGCATTTTTTGGGGGTCTTTGGAGGCAGGAATAACATCTGAACTTCTGTATAGGGGTATATATACACACACACTTATATGTATTTATACACATAAACATATATAGGTGTTATAGCAGAGAAGCCATATGGGTGTTAATTATTTCATTAGCGCAAGCATAGGTTTCTGCTACTTTCACACCTATATATGTATATGTGTATATATACATACATGTGTGTGTATATATACCCCTACACAGAAGTACAGATGTTATGCCTGCCTCCAAAGACGCCCAAAAAATGCCCAAAAAAACGCCAGCTACAAAAACGCCCAGGTGTGTTTTTGGGCATTTTTTGGGGGTCTTTGGAGGCAGGCAAAACATCTGAAATTCTGTATAGGGGTATATATACACACACACACTTATATGTATTTATACACATACACACATATAGGTGTTATAGCAGAGAAGCCATATGGGTGTTAATTATTTCATTAGCGCAAGCATAGGTTTCTGCTACATTCAAACCTATATATGTTTATGTGTATATATACATACATGTGTGTGTGTATATATACCCCTACACAGAAGTTCAGATGTCATGCCTGACTCCTAACATGTCCTCAAAAAAGCCCTATAAACGCCTGCAACAAAAAGCCAGGTGACAGGGGCAAAGCCACTATCCGGTTCTATAAGTGTTTTAAGAGAAACGATCTTTTCTCTATAGCGGTCACAATGACATGGAAGGGTTTTGCCCCCCCCCCCTCCATAGCAGTCAGAGTCAGTTAACCCTACACTACACTACGGTCCCCTTACACTTAACACTTTCCCTACAGAAACTAGATTATTAAATCTAACTATAGTGGAAAATAGTACCCTAACTACACTAGATATCCCTTTCCTTCCACTAATAATTGTTAAATGACACTTTGAAGCAGAAGTAACAGAACTGCTTCCACTCTCTTCCACAGCCCTGTATTAAAATGGTTGAGATTTGGCGGGGCTATCTTATATACTGGGGGGCGTAGTCACTAATGATTGGCCTCTGGCCCCCCTAGTCACTCCAATCACATTCCTAGCATTCTCCTGCCCCCTCAATTGGCTTTTACTGATGGTTCTGGTCCAATCACGGGCTTTTAAAGCCCAGTTCCTGTCCCATTGCATTTTGGTCGGTTCTGGTTGCCGAATTCCGAACTTTTTCAGCAAAAAGTTCGGAATTCGGCCGAACCTAGAACAGTCAATGTTCGGGTCGAACCGATGGTCGACCCGAACCTGTTCGATCATCCCTACAAACCACGTATGCCACTTAATATGTCTTCAAAGAGATCAACCCCAACAAGATTGTTCCCATACACTATATTACCAAAAGTATTGGGACGGCTGCCTTTACATGCTTTACACTGAACTTTAATGGCATCCCAGTCGTAGTCCGAGTTCAATATTGAGTTGGCCCACCCTTTGAAGCTATAACAGCTTCAACTCTGGGAAGGATGTCCACAAGGTTTAGGAGTGTGTCTATGGGAATGTTTGACCATTCTTTCAGAAGCGCACTTGTGAGGTCAGGCACTGATGTGGAAGAGAAGGCTGGCTTGCAGTCTGTGCTCTAATTCATCCCTTGGACCTTGCTTTTTCCACTGGTCCAAATCATTTGGTGGAGGGGGGATTATCTTGTGGGGATGTTTTTCAGGGGTTGGGCTTGGCCCCTCAGTTCCAGTGAAGGGAACTCTTAAGGCATCAGCATACCAATACACTTTGAACAATTTCATGCTCTCAACTTAATGGGAACAGTTTGGGGATGGCCCCTTCCTGTTCCAACATGAATGTGCACCAGTGCACAAAGCCAGGTCCATAAAGACATTGATGAGCGAGTTTGGGGTGGAGGAACTTGACTGGCCTGCACAGAGTCCTGACCTCAACCCGATAGAACAACTTTGGGATTAATTAGAGTGCAGACTGCGACCCAGGTCTTTTCTCCAACATCAGTGCCGGACCTCACAAATGCGCTTCAGGAAGAATGGTAAACATTCCCATAGACACACTCCTAAACCTTTTGGACAGCCTACCCAGAAGAGTTTAAGCTGCAAAGAGTGGGCCAACTCAATATTGAACCCTTTGGACTAAGACAGGGATGCCATTAAAGTTCATGTGCGTGTAAAGGCAGGTGTCTCAATACTTTTGGTAATATAGTGTATATTGTATTTGAGAAAATATCTTGCAATATGTATAATAGAGCTGGTAGTATATCAAACATATATGACCATATATCCAGAAGAGTGACTTGAGCTGAACCACAAAGCTCATGGCATTGACAGACAATATTGTAGGTAATACATCACCCTAAGATCTATGAAGGACTATGAACTTGCTGTCTTCTTTTAAACTCAAACAGGGCAGCTGAAAGAAGTGGTTTTAGGAGGGTTGCTCTCACTGTATAGATCCATGTGGAGCAAAAATACCAAATATAATCCACTCATCAACAAATAAAAGAGTTTTGTAGTCTTTGTAAATAAAATCGTCAAAAAAGGAAGTGTCATAGCAACAAATCCACAGAAACAAAAAAAAAAGGCAGAAGCCACAGGAACAAACAACAAAAAACTGTAGCCAGGTGATGGGCTACAACAATATGGAGATTGAGAAATTGCCCTTTATTCTTCTCTCCCTCCACTAATATACTGATGTTATGCTGCGTCATCCTCCTCAGCAGCCAGGAGGGGGAGAGCTAAAGTCAGGCAAGCCCATACAATTATTTGCAGAGCGCTGAGGAACCTGGGAGATGTAGTTTGGGACAGCAGCCATATGATGGGACCCATAGACCCTTTGGACTACAGATCCCAATGGACACTGAGCAGAAGGAGGAGTGGTGACAGGATTATGTTAAATTGCCTTGGAAAGTTCTTCCTTTTGGCACCTACGAGAGAGCAGAGCACCTCCAGCCGAGTATTCACCTGCCAGTAGGAATGCAAGTCTGAGGACACCTGAGGGCAGTGGGGCACTGCCCACATCACAGATCCTGCACCACTGCCACAGAAAGGCTCACTCACCCTCTACTTCCCACCGCTGATCATTGGAGGCTTTCAGAGACAGACTGAGGGGGCCCCCTTCTACACTGAGCATCCAGAGCAGCATCTTGTGAACTGGTGAGAGGGCTATCCACCCATTATTGACACTGCTAGTAAGGAATGAGCCACTGAGAGCAGGACACTAAGTGCATCCAACCTATACCACATCCGTATCATCCCTATACCGCATGTTTACCAAACCTATACTGCACCCATACCAACCCTATACTGCAGCACACTGAACAATTACTGCATTAGAACCACATCCACCTAGCACCAGTGCAAATATTGAACCATACCTATACTGCATGCAAGTGAAATTAAATACGCTCTTAAAGGGCCCCAAAGATAGCCCTCAGAAGAATATCTCAAATGACTGCCCCCTCCGTAATAACTATTCTGCAAGCCCCCTTTGTTCCCCTGCCTCTTACACTACCATCCTCCTTTCCTTTAGAACAGTGCATACCCAGTGAGCCTAGAACTAGCATTGCCACCATAAATGCGCTCTGGCAGTGTAGTTCCAGTACTCAGTAGATAACAAAAATAATTGTCTCCCTTGGGATTTGAATGCAGCCAAAATCACAACTACAGTGGGTACGGAAAGTATTCAGACCCCCTTAAATTTTTCACTCTTTGTTATATTGCAGCCATTTGCTAAAATAATTTAAGTTCATTCTTCTTCCTCATGAATGTACACATAGCACCCCATACTGACAGAAAAACACAGAATTGTTGACTTTGTTGCAGATTTATTAAAAAAGAAAAACTGAAATATCACATGGTCCTAAGTATTCAGACCCTTTGCTCAGTATTTAGTAGAAGCCCCCTTTTGATCTAATACAGCCAGGAGTCTTTTTGGGAAAGATGCAACAAGTCTTTCACACCTGGATTTGGGGATCCTCTGCCATTCCTCCTTGCAGATCCTCTCCAGTTCTGTCAGGTTGGATGGTAAACGTTGGTGGACAGCTATTTTTAGGTCTCTCCAGAGATGCTCAATTGGGTTTAAGTCAGGGCTCTGGCTGGGCCATTCAAGAACAGTCACGGAGTTGTTGTAAAGCCACTCCTTCGCTATTTTAGCTGTGTGCTTAGGGTCATTGTCTTGTTGGAAGGTAAACCTTCGGCCCAGTCTGAGGTCCAGAGCACTCTGGAGAAGGTTTTTGTCCAGGATATCCCTGTACTTGGCTGCATTCATCTTTCCCTCGATTGCAACCAGTCTTCCTGTCCCTGCAGCTGAAAAACACCCCCACAGCATGATGCTGCCACCACCATGCTTCACTGTTGGGACTGTATTGGACAGGTGATGAGCAGTGCCTGGTTTTCTCCACACATACCGCTTAGAATTAAGGCCAAAAAGTTCTATTTTGGTCTCATCAGACCAGAGAATCTTATTTCTCACCATCTTGGAGTCCTTCAGGTGTTTTTTAGCAAACTCCATGCGGGCTTTCATGTGTCTTACACTGAGGAGAGGCTTCCGTCGGGCCACTCTGTCATAAAGCCACGACTGGTGGAGGGCTGTAGTGATGGTTGACTTTCTACAACTTTCTCCCATCTCCTGACTGCATCTCTGGAGCTCAGCCACAGTGATCTTTGAGTTCTTCTTTACCTCTCTCACCGAGGCTCTTCTCCCCCGATAGCTCAGTTTGGCAGGACGGCCAGCTCTAGGAAGGGTTCTGGTCGTCCCAAACGTCTTCCATTTGAGGATTATGGAGGCCACTGTGCTCTTAGGAACCTTAAGTGCAGCAGAAATCTTTTTGTAACCTTGGCCAGATCTGTGCCTTGCCACAATTCTGTCTCTGAGCTCTTCAGGCAGTTCCTTTGACCTCATGACTCTCATTTGCTCTGACATGCATTGTGATCTGGAAGGTCTTATATAGACAGGTGTGTGGCTTTCCTAATCAAGTCCAATCAGTATAATCAAACACAGCTGGACTCAAATGAAGGTGTAGAACCATCTCAAGGATAATCAGAAGAAATGGAAAGCACCTGACTTAAATATATGCGTCACAGCAAAGGGTCTGAATACTTAGGACCATGTGATATTTCAGTTTTTCTTTTTTAATAAATCTGCAACAATGTCAACAATTCTGTGTTTTTCTGTCAGTATGGGGTGCTATGTGTACATTCATGAGGAAGAAGAATGAACTTAAATGATTTTAGCAAATTGCTGCAATATAACAAAGAGTGAAAAATTTAAGGGGGTCTGAATACTTTCCGTACCCACTGTATATATATTTATATATATATATATATATATATATATATATATATATATATATATATATATATATATATATATATATATATAAAAAAGGAAGTCACTTTTTATTGTACAAACATTATACTCATAAAATCACTTGATAAAAACATGTTCACATAGATAGTCTATAGAATGTATACCCCTAATTTTCAGGCATATAAAAAAATCAGAACAAATAAAGCATTCTAAGAGACTTTCTTTGCCACAGCTCCCCAATGCCAGCCACAAGGACACCGAGGGAATCGGAAATAAGGTGCCATTCGCGCGGCTTGCCGCTCTGTGGGTCCACGGCCATTTTGGGTGACCCCCCCACAGCATTACCAATTAAATCACTGAAAGACCCTATATTCCCATTCTGAGGTTTGTGGATATTGCCATTTGGCTCTCATCCAGTAACAGGGAAGTTACGATCAATTTTATGTGATCTGTGAGTATACCAAAATTTTCATCTTTTGGACTTTTCAGTGAGGCAATATTCTTGAATATTTTAGAATTTTCTTGTTTTGGATGATTTTTTTTTTTTCTCATTTGGATAATGATGCCAATATTTCTGGGCATCCTATTATATTATTATTCTTTATATTTTAGGTTATATTCCATCTCTGTTTTGTCCTATTATGGTACCTTCCCTGTTTCCTGCTATTTAAGATTGTCATACTCAAGTTCAGATTGATATTACATTTGATTTGTTTTTGTTTTTTTATGTTGCTTTTTGTGATTTCTTTATAATATTCATTCTGGATTGGTTTTCATTATACCCTTCTACATTTTGTACAGAATTTCTCTTGGGTGTTTGTTTGCCCTAACCGACCGTGAGGAGCCATCGCGGTCCACCGTGTGCTCTGATGTTGGGCTTGTGTGGGCTTCTGGGACTCAAGGTGAATATTGAACGACTCACTTTTTACTCCGAGTTTGGTGTGAGTTATTGACCTATGTATGTGGTTAATTACTGACAACATCATATGTATCTTTGATAAGTTTTCCTATTTTCTCTATTTCTCTTATGTAGGTACCCCTATTACCCCCTGATGAAGCTTGTGTATACCAATTGAAATGTGTTGGGGAGCTGTGGCAAAGAAAGTCTCTTAGAATGCTTTATTTGTACTAATTTGTTACTTGCCTAGAAATTAGGGGTAAACATTCTATGGATGTACATTACAAAACCAGATTATCTATGTGAACATGTTTTTATTGAGTGATTTTATGAGTATAATGTTTGTACAATAAAAAGTGACTTCTTTTTTATTTAGTGTTGTGATTTTGGCTGCATTAAAGTCCCATGGGAGACAATTTTTTGGGGGATTTAGTCAAGGGACGTGGCAGCCTTTGACTCATGGGTCGTCCACCTATCTGGCCTGCACTCCGTAGATTAAACTTTACTACTGCTCTCTGCTGCGATTGAAGTCTTTTCAGGTTTTATTGCTCCAAATTCACAGGAACAGAGGTTTAAGGTTAGGTTTTCAGTAGCAACAAGGGCTTCCAGGCTCCGTTAGTCCAAGAAAGTTCAAGGATTCTTTCGAAGCAGACATCTATCCCCCCTCCAGCAGACATCCAACGGGCTCTTCCACCTTTGAGGACACACCCTCCATGACCAAGCAGGGCCGCTTGAAAAATTCTGTGCTACGCCCCATAGGACTCAGGCCCACACAGCAAAAAGACTTTGCACACATCCTCCCCAGGCCAAAGCTGGGGGGGGGGGGGGGGAGTGCCACTCCCCAAGCTTTTATTGCCTCTCTCAGCATGCACCACTGATTGGAAACTACCAGAGGTAGTCAAGCCGGGACATAAAGACTCAATAGCACAAGATGTCCAAGAACTATGACCCTAAGTGCCAGTGACACCTAGTGGCAGCAGTAGGGTACTGCAGCAATTCCAACACATGGGGAGAAGCCAAATGAGAAAGCTACAAATTGTCCCAGGCAAACTACTACCCAGGAAAGGCAAATTTACTGAACACCCTGGAAATACAGGATGGCTACATTTGCTTGCAGGTGATTGGATGATGGAAGTCAGTAGAGCTTCACTTCATTCATTAACTAAAAACTCCCCTGCAAAGTGAAATTTCCCTTTAAAGCAGCACATTAGTGTCCTCCCTGTGTCTCAAAGTAGGACTAAATTGTTAAGCTCAACTCCAGGCAGAAAAAAATTATTCGTTGCAATTGGGCTGTGCCCGAACTTCAAGGGTTAGTAGCTTATTTTGTCTTGAGGAGAGGAGAAAAAGTTTTACTAAAAGCCTGGTACACACAGGATGAAAATATTCTTGTTCAGCAGGAACCATTTAACTTTCTGTCCATGTTGAAGTGGTCTGTTCAACAGAAGGCAGTTTAAAGACCGGCGTTCGATCAGTGCTTGCAACCAATGGGTCAAAGGGGTTGATTTACCAAAGGCAAAGAGACTGTACACTTTGCAAAGTGCAGTTGCTCCAGAGATTTGTAAATGATGAAAAGCCTCACTTTGCAAAGAATACCCAATGATGTGCAAGGAAAATTAAAAAAAATATATATATATACATTTTTGTTGGACATGATTGGATGATGGCAGTCAGCAGTGCTTCGGCTCTTTTACTAAGCTTTGGAGCAACTGCACTTGCAGGGTGCAACTGCACTTTGCAAAGTGCACAGTCTATATGACTTTAGTAAAACAACCCCAATGGCTGCAAATGCTGATCAGTAAATTCTGGCGGGGGATGAATTGGTCCCTCTGTCAGAATACAATGTCTCAGTGGGAGAGATCCCTACAACAATATTGTTTATGTTGATGTAGGGATCTGCCTTTTTTTTTTCTTTTAACCTGCTTGCTAGTTGAGCAAAAAAAAAAAGAAAACTATGTATGTGCACCCAGCTTTACCCAATCCTCCACTCCCCCGGTAGACAGCACCCCCCCCCCCCCCACAATCTGGCAGTGGACTGTCCCTCAGCATCCTCATATCCAGTGCAGGGTTATGGACCCAGCTCTGGTATTGATGATGTCAGAACCTTAGACCGCGGGGGGTGTAGAATCTGTGGGGCCAGCCTGTGGGGAGGAGCATAGGATCTGCAATGTGATGAGCAACTAAGGCTGGCCATAGATAATACAATTGTCTTTCCTTCTACCAAGGGTTTCCAGCTTGATTCCCTCATCAAGACGATCAGTGTTGATCGGGGAATGCCTCCCGCTGCACTATTGAATTTGGCCAGCAGGGGGCGCGAGGAGCATTCCCAGCCGGCAGAACACAAATGTTACTGCCAGCGGCTATAGTCACTGGCAGTAACTGTATGTAGAAAAATCTATCATGCTGGCTGTACCCCAACTTGGGTACAATTAATTAGCCTGCTCATACATGGGTCAAATTCAGCCGGTCCCTGCTGAACCGGCAGAATTTCGATCAATGTATGGCCAGCTTAACCCTTACAGTGTGGACAAGCCCTGCTGCAAGGGATTATTTTTTATTTTTTTTTGCCCAGAATTGGGCTTTAAAGCGGTTTGTTATTAACTCTGCTGTTAGAAGCGACACTATATTGTCAAAAGTATTGGGACGCCTGCCAATAATCCGTAGGGTTCAGTATTGAGTTGGCCCACCCTTTGCAGCTATAACAGCTTCAACTCTTCTGGGAAGGCTGTCCACAAGGTTTAGGAGTGTGTCTATGGGAATGTTTTACCATTCTTCCAGAAGTGCATTTGTTAGGTCAGGCACTGATGTTGGAGAGAAACTGCCTGGCTTGCAGTCTGTGCTCTAATTTATCCCAATCGGGTTGAGGTCAGGACTCTGTGTTGGCCAGTCATGTTCCTCCACCCCAAACTCCCTCATTTATGTCTTTATGGACCTTGCTTTGTGCACTGGTCCAAATAATTTGGTGGAGGGGGATTATGGTGTGGGGTTGTTTTCCAGGGATCGGGCTTGGCCCCTTAGTTCCAGAGAAGGGAACTCTTAAGGTGTCAGCATACCAAAACATTTTGGACAATTTCATGCTCCCAACTTTGTGGTAACAGTTTGGGAATGGCCTCTTCCTGCTTCAACGTGACTGCGCACCAGTGCACAAAGCAAGGTCCATAAAGACATAGATGAGTGAGTTTGGGGTGGAGGAACTTGACTGGCCTGCACAGAGTCTTGACCTCAACCTGATAGAACACCTTTGGAATGAATTAGAGCGGAGACTGCGAGCCAGGCCTTCTTGTCCAACATCAGTGCCTGACCTCACAAATGCGCTTCTGGAAGAATAGTCAAACATTCCCATAGACACACTCCTAAACCTTGTGGACAGCTTTCCCAGAAGAGTTGAAGCTGTTATAGCTGCAAAGGGTGGGACAACTCAATATTGAACCCTACAGACTAAGACTGGGATGCCGCTAAAGTTCATGTGCGTGTAGAGGCAGGCGTCCCAATACTTTTGACAATATAGTGTATATGAGTTTTTTTTTTTTTCTGTCTAGAACAAAGTTCCTCTTTAGTAATTTCGGGCTTAGGAAAAGAAAAAGAGTGGCTAGTTAGACAATTTTATGTGAAATGGAATTTTACTACAATTTTAATTAAACAAAAGAACCAATGACATGGAGTAATATCAAAGCAGAGTGATGTGACTTTCTTCTGGTGAAATAGAATGTGGGATATAGGTGCCGCAGGTGACAGCTGCACACATGATAGACATAGCTGTAGGGTTCAGCGGCTATATCATTACACAGATTTTATGATGCAGCTGCCCACAATCATCTGTATATATATATATATATACCGCACGGTACAGAAATAGTCCTCGTATTTAGTATCATTCCCCCCCAGCTCTTGCTATAGCTGTGTAATCGGATTACCAGATCATCACAATTACCTGACTATGCAGAAATTGTGCTATATTAGTTATATCATTTCAATATCAGAGGTACAAAGTCATTCTGGAGATGCAAAGCGGCTCCAATCTCCAACGCAACTCCGGTCAGCTCATAAGAAAGGAGAACAGCAGGGCAAAGCACAAGGCCCGACTGTGATTATGCAATGTGAAAAGCTGTGTACCCAATATGTACGTTTGTTTATTGAAAGTATTGCTTAAAAAAGACGTACCCTTTAGGTATTCATCCCTTGTTGTGAATTTGTCATTTAAATGTTAAGATGTATATTTAAAAAGATCATTTTGATATAAATAATATGATCGACGTGGGGTAATGTTTTAAAAACCATAATTCTAAGTATAATTTGTAAGGATATATGCACATGGGGAGAGGCACATATGCTTATTACCAGTGCTTTTTTTCAGCAGGAACGTGGGGGAACACAGTTCCGGCACCTCCAACAGTGAATGTATGTAATAGCAAGGGGTGCTGAGGTGTGCTGGAGGATCTACTGATGCTGGCTGCTGGGGGATCTATTGTTCCTGGAGGGGATCTATTTTTAAATGGCGGAGGTCTTTTATTGTTGCTGGGGGGGGGGCATATGTTGCTGGTGGGGTCAGTTGTTGCTACAGGGATCTAATGAGGGAGTGGTCTATTGTTGCTGGCTGTTGGGGGTCTATTGTTGCTGTAGGGCATCAATTTTTCCATGGCAGTCTATTGTTGCTGGGGAGGTCTATTGTTGCTGGTGGGAGAACTATTATTGTTGGTTGGGCTTATGTTGCTGGGGGATCAATTGTTGCTGGAAAGGATCTACTGTTCAGGGAGTGGTCTATTGTTGCTTGCTGCTGGAGAGTCTGTTGATGCTGGGCTGATGCTGGGAAATCTGTTGTTGCTGCCGGGGTCTCTTGTTGCTTGGGGGGGTCTGTTGTTTCTGGGGGAATCTATTGTTGCTGGAAAGGGTCTATTGCTGCTGGCAGCAGGGGATCTACTTTAACTTTACTGCTTTTCTTGTTATTATTAATAAATTCCATACAAATTTCTTATGGGCACAAAATGATACTTGGTTCTGTATTCTCTAAAAGGGGTGGTACTGGGAGGTTGGCAGGGGGTAGAACCAAGGAATGTTGCTCAGAGGTGGGTAGGATATACGAGAAGTGACTCAGAAGGTAGGAGTTCCTGCACCTATTCTCTGTGAAAAAAAAGCCCTGCTTATTACATACCCAAGCTCTGCTTCCTGCTTTGCAGTACTACACAACGCTTGTGTTTTACTTCTCCTTCTCACAATGCAAGTGTATAGGGGTTGATTTACTAAAGGCAAGTAGACTATTTAGTAAATACTTTCTTTAGCTCTGTGTATACAAAGGAGCATGGGCAAGCTCATTGCCATAACGGGGGTGGTAGTGTCACAGTCCAAAATGATCCACAATGGCTCAAAAGTGATATGGTCCAGAGATATTTAGACAGAATAAAGGTGGATAAAGCGCCTGGACCAGATGGCATTCACCAATGGATCCTAAAAGAATTGAGCGCTGTAATTTCAAAGCCTTTGTTTCAAATTTTTAGGGACTCGTTAAGGACTGGAATAGTACCAATGGATTGGCGTAGGGCCAATGTGGGGCCTATATTTAAAAAGGGATCAAAGTCTTTACCAAGAAACTAAGGACCTTTACCAAGTTTAACTTCTATGGTCGAGAAGATACTGGAGAGTATAATAAAAGACCACATAGAAGAGT
The DNA here is from genome assembly GCF_965119305.1 of Pelophylax lessonae. Classification (NCBI taxonomy): domain Eukaryota; kingdom Metazoa; phylum Chordata; class Amphibia; order Anura; family Ranidae; genus Pelophylax; species Pelophylax lessonae. Next base: position 49,061,263 of record NC_138768.1, on the reverse strand, counting down.
TCTTGCTGGAAAAAAATATTTTAAGCAATAGACAGCATGGATTCATGAAAGACAGAAGTTGTCAAACAAACCTGATTTCTTTTTATGAGGAGGTAAGTAAAACCTTGGACAGAGGCTTGTGGATGTAGTATACTTGGATTTTGCATAAGCGTTTAGCACAGTTCCCCACACACGGCTAATGTGTAAGGTAAAGTCTATCGTAGGGGTCTTCAAACTATGGCACTCCAGTTGTTCAGGAACTACAATTCCCATCATGCCTAGTCATGTCTGTGAATGTCAGAGTTTTAAAATGCCTCATGGGATGTGTAGTTCCGCAACAGCTGGAGGGCCATAGTTTGAGGATCCCTGATCTACAGGCTTGGAAAGATCAGTTTGTAAATGGATAGAAAGCTGGTTGTTTTTTTATAATAAATTGAACTATATAGACTTGTGTCCTTTTTCAACCTGACTAACTATGTAACTATGCACTTTTCAAATGCAGTTGCACTTTTTAATTTTGTAATTTTCTTTGCATGTAACTGGAGTATTTTTTGCAAAGTGAAGCTACACCTCAACTACTAAGCTTTGGCAAATCCCTTACAGAGTGCAATTGCATTTGCAAAGCGCGCCGTCTATTTGCTTTAGTAAATCAACCCCAATAAGTTGGTGCATTAAAAGCAAAGCTCTCCTATGTTTGATTGATATTTTATCAAAGAAGTCATTGTAGTAGCTAATCTACTCCACCTTTACCAGCCAATCCTAAACTGCCCAAACACAGAGCAAATTTCTTTCCTGCAACCACAGGTGTTGACAGGGGAATTACTCCCACCGAGTCATTGTATTCTTCCTGCTGAACCGGCCGAGATTCGAACCGTCTATGGCCAGCCCTAAAAGTTCTACACACCTTGCAGCTTTCTGAGATGGGTAAGAGGGTGGTTTTGCAGCACAAAGAATGTAGGCAAAAGTTTGAATTCACTGTTATCTTTTTTTTTTATACAAAAAATGTATCTAACAAATACAGTATTGAACAATCAAAAAAACAAAAATATTGTATTAAACAATTGCACACTGACAGCTCTAGGATGTAGAGGCATCTGCACTTCATGTACCTCGCGACCAGGCCGTGGATCTCCGTAATGCAGATTCAGATTCGTCTGCTACTGGAAACTGACCCCAAGGAAGGGAGCCAGAACTTCGACAACCCTCGCCACAGGAGGACCTGTCACCTTTATCAGGTACCACACTTAACGACTGGTTGCTTCGTGTCTTGAACTGTGGTTACTCTTAGCAACTCCACTCCTCTTCCTTGTTTTGCCGAGTTAACACTTTTGTAGTGGTGTTATTTTATACCCCGTTGAGCTTTACAAACCCTGGTTCTTTTAATACACCAGCATCCACATGCACCCTTTGAATAGCTTCAGACCAGGCCCAGTACAGTTGATGCAACTTTACCTAAAAGTTCTTTAGTAATACAGTCCAATATGAACAGAGTCCATTTCCTAACTCTAACTACAACTGAATGGCTGCCCAGGCATACCTCTACAAGGTAGTAGTCCATTATGGTGCTCTCCAGATGCTGGTTAACCTCTGGATCTCCCATGTCTCTGATGGACTGCAAGGAACAGCAGTCCTCTTTCACCAAAGGTGCAGTCAAGTGTGTACCAAGAGGCTCAGAGCCTTTTCTGTGAAGAAGCTAGAGATTATATCTTTAGGCTTGTCTGTGTCTTCTTTGCATGCAGCAGCTCTCTATGTGCAGGGCCTCCCCCCTTTTATTTACAGCTCAGGGGAGAGGGCAGAGCTCAGAAAGACTGGGAATGGCAGAGACAGGTTTAACCCCTTCCTAGCCTGGGCAGCCTATCTCACTTGCTAACAGAAAACATTTCCTGTGTGGGCAATCTGCCTACAGACCGAAAGGGGATAATTATTAATTAGCTATAGATTCTGACTCTCTCACGACCGCAGACATTCACCACACATTTGACTCACCGCAAATAAGAAATTAAGCCATGTAATGATTGGGTGAAGTAACATTAGGGCAGTTTAAATGTGTCTGGAAGCAGTGACTCATTGGCTGACGAAATACAACAAACAATGGGGAACTTGGCTACTAACCATGTCTTATGGCACTTTTTTTATACTGTGTCAGGTCCGGACTCCCGACTCCCTGACATGCCACATCTGGCATGTCATTTTTTTGGGGGGGGGGGCGGGTACCTAGTTTTCACAGGTACCAGCTTCCACTTCCGCTCGGGCCGCCTAGGCGGCTCGAGCGGAAGTTCTCCTCTCCCCCTCCGTCCATGCAATCTTCTGGCACATGTCGCAGGTCCCAGAAGATTGCCTGGCCAGTCACGATGCACAGCACGACTTGCGCATGCACAGTGCACACCAGGCTGTGAAGCTGCAAGCTGTCACAGCCGGGTGCCCACAGTAGAGATACCGGGGCCACGGGGAGGAGACGGAGAGATCCGAGGCTCCCCCCCCCGGCCACATCGCTGGACCGTGGGACAGGAGAGCGTGTATTTACTAAAAGTCAACAGATACACTTTTTGTAGCTGCTGACTTTTAATAAACACAAAAGCCAGTGGAACTCCGCTTTAAGGGAGATGCATCAACATATTTTCAGTTTACCACTATATTTGTACAGTGGAAATGCTAATTGCATACATGCTTTCTTATTCCAGGCCTTCTTGTTTTATACAAGACAAAACCACATTGCTCTGAACAGTGGAACCAACAGATGATTGGAAACGTCCATCAGGTCCACAGGCTGTGATGATCTCTCCAAACACCATGGAATACAATATCAAGCAGAAGGACAGCCGGCAACTCTGTGAATCTTCTAATATTTTATTGGCACATCTCAGTGAGTAAAAGACAAGGTGGCTAACGCGTTTCGGCAATAAGCCTTGATCACAGCACACACAGCATATGAAAAAACATTTATATATATACACACACATCTAATTGAAGACTCCATCCCCGCACTAATAAATTAACAATTAAGTCAAGTGCTGGACTGACCACCTTCTTGTTTCATATTTTAGCTTTCAGAGCAGGTAGAACCGCACTGGTAGTTTTTAAAACACGAGCTGGTAAGTTTTATTCCAGCACAGCCTGTAACACCAACACTAACCTTCATTGTTAACCTTAGACTAACATTTACTAAAACCCTAACCCTCCCTGTACCACTAAGCCTTCTGATAACCCTAAAGCTAACCTTCCCTGAGACTCTAACACTAACCCTCACTGAGACCCTAACACTAACCCTCTCTGAGACCCTAACACTACCCCTGACTGAGATCCTAACACTAACCCTCCCTGTAACTCTAACACTAACCCTCCCTGAGACCCTAACACTAACCCTTCCTGAGACCCTTACACTAACCCTTCCTGAGACCCTTACACTAACCCTTCCTGAGACCCTAACACTAACCCTCCCTGAGGCCTGAACACTAACCCTCCCTGAGACCCTCAACACTAACCCTCCCTGAGGCCATATTACTAACCCCACCTGAGGCCCTAACACTAACCCTCCCTGAGGCCATAGTACTAACCCTCTCTGAGGCCCTAACACTAACCCTCCCTGAGGCCATAGTACTAACCCTCTCTGAGGCCCTAACACTAACCCTCTCTGAGGCCATAGTACTAACCCTCTTTGAGGCCCTAACACTATCCCTCCCTGAGGCCCTAACATTACCTCTCCCTGAGGCCATAAGATTAACCCTCCCTAAGACCCTAACACTAACCCTCCCTGAGACCCTAACACTAACCCTCCCTGAGACCCTAACACTAACCCTAACTGAGACCCTAAAACTAATCCTCCCTGTGGCCCTAACACTAACCCTCCCTGAGGCCCAAACACTAACCCTCCCTGAGTCCCCAACACTGACCCTACCTGAGGCCATAACACTACCCTTCCCTGAGACCCTAACACTAACCCTCACTGTAACTCCAAAAATTAACCCTTCCTGAAACCCTAACACTAACCCTCCCTGAAACCCTTACATTAAACCTCCCTGAGGCCCTAACACTAACTCTCCCTGAGGCCCTAACACTAACCTTCTCTGATACCCTAACACTAAACCTCACTGTAACTCAAAATACTAACCCTCTAAGAGACCCTTACACTAACTCTCTCCAAGACCCTAACACTAACCCTCACTGTAACTCCAAACACTAACCCTCTCTGAGACCCTAAGACTAACCCTCCTTGAGAACCTTACACTAAACCTCCCTGAGACCCTAACACTAGCCCTTACAGTAACTCTGAACACTAACCCTCCCTGAGGTCCTAACACTAACCCTCCCTAAGACCCTTACACTAACACTCCCTGAGACCCTAACACTAGCCCTCACTGTAACTCCAAACACTAACCCTCCCTGAGACCCTAACACTAGCCCTCCCTGAGTCCCTAAACTAACCTTCCCTGAGGCCCTAACACTAACCCTCCCTGAGTCCCCAACACTGACCCTACCTGAGGCCATAACACTAACCTTCCCTGAGACCCTAACACTAACCCTCACTATAACCCCAAAAATTAACCCTCCCTGAGACCCTAACACTAACCCTCCCTGAAACCCTTACATTAACCCTCCCTGAGGCCCTAACACTAACTCTCCCTGAGGCCCTAACACTAACCCTCCCTGATACCCTAACACTAAACCTCACTGTAACTCAAAATACTAACCCTCTCAGAGACCCTTACACTAACTCTCTCCAAGACCCTAATACTAACCCTCACTGTAACTCCAAACACTAACCCTCTCTGAGACCCTAAGACTAACCCTCCTTGAGAACCTTACACTAAACCTCCCTGAGACCCTAACACTAGCCCTTACAGTAACTCTAAACTCTAACCCTCCCTGAGGTCCTAACCCTCCCTAAGACCCTTACACTAACACTCCTTGAGACCCTAACACTAGCCCTCACTGTAACTCCAAACACTAACCCTCCCTGAGACCCTAACACTAGCCCTTCCTGAGTCCTTAAACTAACCTTCCCTGAGGCCCTAACACTAACCCTCCCTGAGTTCCCAACACGGACCCTACCTGAGGCCATAACACTAACCTTCCCGGAGACCCTAACACTAACCCTCACTTTAACTCCAAAAATTAACCCTCCCTGAGACCCTAACACTAACCTTCCCTGAGACCCTTACATTATCGCTCCATGAGGCCCTAACACTGACCCTCCCTGAGACCCTAACACTAAACCTCACTGTATCTCAAAATGCTAACCCTCCCTGAGACCCTAACACTAACCCTCTCAGAGACCCTTACACTAACCTTCCCTAAGACCCTAACACTAACACTACCTGAGACCCTAACACTAACCCTCACTGTAACTTCAAACACTAACCCTCCCTGAGGTACTAACACTAACCCTCCCCGAGACCCTTAAACTAACCCTCTCTGAGACCCTAACACTAGCCCTCACTGTAATTCCAAATACTAACCCTCCCTGAGTCCCTAACACTAACCCTCCCTGAAACCATAACACTAACCCTCCCTGAGGCCCTTACACTAAACCTCCCTGAGACCCTAACACTAGCCCTCACTGTAACTGCAAACACTAACCCTCCCTGAGACCCTAACGCTAACCCTCCCTGAGGCCCTAACACTAACTCTCCATGGGAGCCTAACACCAACCCTTACTGTAACTCTAAACACTAACCCTCCCTGAGACCCTAACATTAACCCTTCCTGAGACCCTAACACTAACCCTCCCCAAGGCCCTAACACTAACCCTCCCTGAGGCCCTAACACTTAACCTCCCTGAGTCCCTTACACTAACCCTCCCTGAGACCCTAACACTAGCCCTCACTGTAACTCCAATCACTAACCCTCCCTGAGGCCATAACATTAACCCTCCCTGAGGCCCTAACACTAACCCTCCCTGAAGCCCTAATATTAGACCTCTCTGAGGCCCTAACAATAAACCTCTCTGAGACCCTAACACTAACCCTCCCTGAGGCCCTTACACTAACCCTCCCTGAGACACTAACACTAACCCTCACTCTAACTCCAAACACTAACCCTCTCTGAGGCCATAACACTAACCCTCCCTGAGGCCCTAATATTAACCCTCTCTGAGACCCTAACACTAACCCTCCTTGAGGCTCTAACACTAACCCTTCCTGTAACCCTAACTCTAAACCTCAGTATATCCCTAATACTAACATTAATGGGGTATTAAACTCAAAAGCAAACATTTATTATATTGAAGCTTACCAATTCTTAGTTGTGAAGGCTGCATTGGTTTTCATTTTTAGGCTTACTTTCTTCTATTTTCATCCGATGATCCATCCAGTAAATCTGTTATTTTTCAAAAGAACAAGCTCTCCAGTAGAATGTATCAGTTACAGCTATGAGACAAACCATTTACCACTACCAGGTGTGCTTACAATAATCAGATGTTATTTATTTATTTATGTACAACATTTATCCCAAAAGGAAATTATGGTTTGCTGTAACTAATTATAAAGTGTTAGCTTGAGTTTGGCTTCAATCTGTTAGTGTATTTAAATCTGATAATACATCTAACACTCCTCTCCCCCAAGACTGACGATGCTGCTGTCTAAAGGTGCCCCCTGTGCTCTTTAATCCAGCGTGGGGGCACTCTAATATAGGAGGTGTCCTACTAGGCAAATCAAGTAAAAACAGAGGGGGAAAAAAGCCTATAAATGGAAACTAATGCAGCCACCAAATCTAATGATTGGTAAGCTGGAATATTTTACATTTATGGTTTGGGTTCAATACCACTTTATCCTATGATCATCAAGAGCTTTGTGCAATGGTCATTTCATGGATAGAGATGTATAGAACTGTTCGCCGGCGAACAGTTCCCGGCGAACTTAGCATGTTCGCGTTCGCCGCTGCCGGCGAACATATGCGATGTTCGGTCCGCCCCCCATAAGACATCATTGAGGCAAACTTTGACCCTGAACTTTACAGTCAGCAGACACATTTCCAGCCAATCAGCGTACCTCCCTCCCACACCCTCCCACCTCCTATAAATAAGCAAAGGCAGCATCCATCTTAGATCATTCTGAAGCAGTGTGTGTAGTGAGAGTAGGGAGAGCTGCTGCTGCTGCTGCTGCTGTTAAGCTAGGGACAGTTAGTCAGTGTTCCTGGTCTTGCAGTGTTCTTGGTCCACTACTGCTGTAATATCAGCACCCCAAAAAGCCCTTCTAAGGGCTGGTATTTGTGTTTTTTTTTTTTTTTATATATATATATATATATATATATATATATATATATATACCTAGCGTCCCCAAAAGCCCTTTTAAGGGCTGGTAATTGAGTTGTTTCTTCATATATATATATATCTATATCTATCTAGTGTCCCCAAAAGCCCTTTTAAGGGCTGGTAATTGAGGATTTTTTTATTTATATATATACATATATATATATATATATATAGTGTCCCCAAAAGCCCTTTCAAGGGCTGGTAAGGTAATAGATTTTTTTCTTTATATATATATATATATATATATATATATATCTATTGTACACTGCAGTTGCCTGCCCGCTGTGTGTGAGAGGCCACAGACCTACCACAGACTGTACTGTGTGCACACCACACTCATTTCGGGTGGCACAGGCACAGTACCTGGCATTTTAAAAAATATTTTTTTTTCCTCTGTCATAATTGCAGTGAGTGCTGTGTCAGGTCCACAGAGTGCACTGTACCCACTGCAGTGCACTGCCCACCACTGATATATATACGTTGGCACAGCATCTTGTTGCAATAAATTGAAAAAAAAAATATTTTTTATTATTGCAGTTGCCTGGGCTGCCAGTGACTGTCAGGTCCACAGAGTGTACTGTGCCCACTGCAGTGCCACTGTGTGCCCACCCACCACTGATATATAAGGTGGCACAGCAGCTTGCAAAGTAAAAAAAATATATATATTTTTTTAAATTGCAGTTGCCTGGGTGCCAGTGACTGCTGTCAGGTCCACAGAGAGTGTACTGTGCCACTGCCCACCCACCACTGATATATAAGGTGGCACAGCAGCTTGCAAAGTAAAATAAAATATATTTTTTTAAATTGCAGTTGCCTGGGTGCCAGTGACTGCTGTCAGGTCCACAGAGAGTGTACTGTGCCACTGCCCACCCACCACTGATATATAAGGTGGCACAGCAGCTTGCAAAGTAAAATAAAATATATTTTTTTAAAATTGCAGTTGCCTGGGTGCCAGTGACTGCTGTCAGGTCCACAGAGAGTGTACTGTGCCACTGCCCACCCACCACTGATATATAAGGTGGCACAGCAGCTTGCAAAGTAAAAAAAAATATATATTTTTTTAAATTGCAGTTGCCTGGGTGCCAGTGACTGCTGTCAGGTCCACAGAGAGTGTACTGTGCCACTGCCCACCCACCACTGATATATAAAGTGGCACAGCAGCTTGCAAAGTAAAAAAATATATATATATTTTTTAAATTGCAGTTGCCTGGGTGCCAGTGACTGCTGTCAGGTCCACAGAGAGTGTACTGTGCCACTGCCCACCCACCACTGATATATAAAGTGGCACAGCAGCTTGCAAAGTAAAAAAAATATATATATATTTTTTAAATTGCAGTTGCCTGGGTGCCAGTGACTGCTGCCAGGTCCACAGAGAGTGTACTGTGCCACTGCCCACCCACCACTGATATATATGCCTGCAAGAGAAAAAGCCAGCCGCAGAGAAGCCGTATTCCTGAAAATATAAGAAAAATGCTTTTTTTTAGGGGTTCTGGACATGCTACAGAGCTGAAACTTGACAGGTACACTTTTTAGACCCCCCAGACACTAAATACAAAAAATGACATGCCTGCCTAAAAAAATGCCCGATAAATGCCTGCAAGAGAAAAAGACAGCCGCAGAGAAGCCGTATTCCTGAAAATATAAGAAAAATGCTGTTTTTTAGGGGTTCTGGACATGCTACAGAGCTGAAACTTGACAGGTACACTTTTTAGACCCCCCAGACACTAAATACAAAAAATGACATGCCTGCCTAAAAAAATGCCCGATAAATGCCTGCAAGAGAAAAAGCCAGCCGCAGAGAAGCCGTATTCCTGAAAATATAAGAAAAATGCTTTTTTTTAGGGGTTCTGGACATGCTACAGAGCTGAAACTTGACAGGTACACTTTTTAGACCCCCCAGACACTAAATACAAAAAATGACATGCCTGCCTAAAAAAATGCCCGATAAATGCCTGCAAGAGAAAAAGACAGCCGCAGAGAAGCCGTATTCCTGAAAATATAAGAAAAATGCTGTTTTTTAGGGGTTCTGGACATGCTACAGAGCTGAAACTTGACAGGTACACTTTTTAGACCCCCCAGACACTAAATACAAAAAATGACATGCCTGCCTAAAAAAATGCCCGATAAATGCCTGCAAGAGAAAAAGACAGCCGCAGAGAAGCCGTATTCCTGAAAATATAAGAAAAATGCTGTTTTTTAGGGGTTCTGGACATGCTACAGAGCTGAAACTTGACAGGTACACTTTTTAGACCCCCCAGACACTAAATACAAAAAATGACATGCCTGCCTAAAAAAATGCCCGATAAATGCCTGCAAGAGAAAAAGACAGCCGCGGAGAAGCCGTATTCCTGAAAATATAAGAAAAATGCTGTTTTTTAGGGGTTCTGGACATGCTACAGAGCTGAAACTTGACAGGTACACTTTTTAGACCCCCCCAGACACTAAATACAAAAAATGACATACCTGCCTAAAAAAATGCCCGATAAATGCCTGCAAGAGAAAAAGACAGCCGCAGAGAAGCCGTATTACTGAAAATATAAGAAAAATGCTGTTTTTTAGGGGTTCTGGACATGCTACAGAGCTGAAACTTCACAGGTACACTTTTTAGACCCCCCAGACACTAAATACAAAAAATGACATGCCTGCCTAAAAAAATGCCCGCTAAATGCCTGCAAGAGAAAAAGCCAGCCGCAGAGAAGCCATATTCCTGAAAATATAAGAAAAATGCTGTTTTTTAGGGGTTCTGGACATGCTACAGAGCTGAAAATTGACAGGTACACTTTTTAGACCCCCCAGACACTAAATACAAAAAATGACATGCCTGCCTAAAAAAATGCCCGATAAATGCCTGCAAGAGAAAAAGCCAGCCGCAGAGAAGCCATATTCCTGAAAATATAAGAAAAATGCTGTTTTTTAGGGGTTCTGGACATGCTACAGAGCTGAAACTTCACAGGTACACTTTTTAGACCCCCCAGATGCTAAATCCAAAGAAATTTTTTATTTTTATTTTTTTTTAATTTTTCCAATAATTGGCTCTCTATCAAAAAATTATAATTTTTAAGAACTTTTTTTTGCGTGATCCCTCTCCGGCATGCCACAGTCCAGGTGTTAGTCCCCTTGAAACAACTTTTCCATCACTATTGTGGCCAGAAAGAGTCCCTGTGTGTTTTAAAATTCGCCTGCCTATTGAAGTCTATGGCGGTTCGCCCGGTTCGCCGGTTCGCGAACATTTGCCGATGTTCGCGTTCGCCGTTCGCGAACGGCGAATTTTAGGTTCGCGACATCACTATTCATGGACACTAAAATTATTATTTACCATGTACCCAGAATTAATGTTACTGTACTATGCAGGACTCTTTTCCTCCACAAGATGGCAGCAGTGGATATTTCTTTATTGTTGGGACTGAACTTAGACTGCAGACTGCTGGGAAATGTAGTTTGGACAGAGAGCAGAGACAATTACTATTGATAGGAAAGGACTACTGTACCCAAGGGGATCTGGGAGCAGGAGGAGCGGACAGGGAGGGGTATAAAAAGAAAAGCCCAGAAAGGGAGAGAGGGGAGTTGGATTTTGCCACCAGCTGCAGAGCTGCAGAGGAGTGAGAAGTGCTGTTTGTGATTCACTGGGGGAAAAGTAGCTGGCAGGCCGGTTCTGTGCTGAGAGCTGCTATATCCCTGCACAGACTGCTGGACTAAGCTAGGCAAAGTCTGCACTGTTGGCCGCTCCGGTGCTAGCCTAAACCATCAACCCGTGATCCAGACTGCCGCTGTCAGGCCTGCTGCAGGAGCGAGAGAAGCATCCTACTGCTACTGTCTACATTCTCCTTCCCGCCAGACAACTTAAGGACACCAAAGGGAGACCCCCCCCCCCACATCCGAGCTAGTCCCCAAGGATATCCCAAGGCAGAGTGGTGAGAGGGTCTCAGACTCTACTGTTCCTCTTTCAAGGAATTTGTGCTTTCTATCCAGTACACACGACTGCCCTAGCATTCTGCTGTTTAGCTGAATTTGGCCCAAATTGACTCTCTTTTCTGCTTCATCATACACCTAGCTGAAATTATAACTACTCACGCCATAGACTTATCTTATTCATGTGCGCCAACATCTTCAAGGGCCCCAACTTAGCTGGCAGAAGAGTGCCAAGGACTGTATTTAGGTTACTTGACCCTGAGACTGCACATGATCTTGCCTCATTTACCACAAGCTTAGGCTAAGTCCCTCATTGTGAGAGCCCGAAGTGACTTAGTCTATATCCAAAGGAATGTCACTTACTGTGGCTCATCTTATGAGGAGAGCTATAGTTTATGCTGCTGGAGTTACAGTATATATTGGGATTTAAAATCACTGCAAGGAACTCTGGTTGTGTTTTCCATTGCTGTGCTTTCTGTTCAGACCTGTACAGACCTGAGAGCGAAAGGGTTAAAATTTGATTGATTTTTAAAAATGATAAAATCACTCCCGATCACATTCATTTTGCACATGGCCACAACAGACAAACTGCTATTTCTTCAGAATAACAAAAGGTAGGAATCTGCAACAAAGTTTGTTATAATCCTTGTAATGTACAGAGATCACCCAGAGGGGAATGTTTTTTCCTCCACAAAAGTGGAGTTACTCTTTAACACCTTCTCGCCCAGCCGATAGCAGAATGACGGCCGGGCGGTGGCTTTACAATCCTGACTGGATGTCATATGATGTCCTTCACGTGCACCATTCGTGCGTCACTGATCAGGGTAAAGAGCCGATTATGTAGGCTCTTTACCATTTGATTCGCTGTGTCCAATCACAGCCAGTCACATGTAATAGCCAGCATTTCCTTTCCTCAGTGCTGTCAATGTCTGAGGAAAGGAAAGCAGATAACCGGCTTTCCAGTTATGGGGACATTTACACTGATAATCAGTGCCCTGATTATCAGTACAGCCCCATCAGTGCCAATAAGTGCAGCATATCAGCACCCATCAGTGCAGCATATCAGTGCCCATCAGTGCAGCATATCAGCAATCATCAGTGCAGCATATCACTGCCTATTAGTGCAGCATATCAGTGCCCATCAGTTCAGCATATCAGTGCCCATCAGTGCAGCATATCAGTGCCCATCAGTGCAGCATATCAGCACCCATCAGTGCTGCATATCAGTGCCCATCAGTGCAGCATATCAGTGCTCATTAGTGCAGTATATCAGTGCCCATCAGTTCAGCATATCAGTGCCCATCAGTGCAGAATATCAGTGCCCATCAGTTCAGCATATCAGTGCCCATTAGTGCAGCATATAAGTGGAGCATATCAGTGCCCAGCAGTGCAGCATATCAGTGCCCAGTAGTCCATCATATCAGTGCCTATTAGTGCAGTATATCGGTGCCCATCAGTGCAGCAAATCACTGCCCACTAGTGCAGCATATCAGTGCCCACCAGTGCAGCATATCAGTGCCCATCAGTGCAGCATATCAGTGCCTATTAGTGCAGCATATCAGTGCCCATCAGTACAGCATATCAGTGCCCATTAGTGCAGCATATCAGTGCCCAGCAGTGCAGCATATTAGTGCCTCTTATCAGTTCCCATCAGTGCTGCTTATCAGTTCCTATCAGTGCCACCTTATCAGTGCAGCCTCGTCATTGCCCATCAATGCAGTCTATCAGTGCCCTGTCATCAATGCTCATCACTGCCGCCTATTAGTGCCCATCAGTGCCGCATTTTAGTGCCACATATCAGTGCAGCCTCATCCATGAATCCTCATCAGTCCCCATCAGTGCAGCATATCAATGCCCACCAGTTCAGCCTCATCAGTGCAAATCAGTAAAGGGGAAGATTTACTTAAATACAACATTATATAACAGAAACTAAGAAAAAACTTTCAGTTTTTTTTCCTTATTTTAGCAAAAAATTTTAAAAAAGATAAAAAATTCATATGGGTACAGTTTTGCATGACCGTGCAATTGTCATTCAAAGTGTGAGAGCGCAGAAAGGTGAAAATTGGCCTGGGCAGGAAGGGGGTAAAAGTGCCCAGTATTGAAGTGGCTGAGTAGTAGATGTGCTTGGATTCTTTTTTTAAGAACAAGGATATTGTAGATTAGTGTCACTTTAATTTTACACCTAGCTCTTTACAATGCCAGATAGCTATTGCCGCTAAAAGTGTCTCCTGCCGGTGATCCTTACACTCCCAGCTGAGATTTGGCATGCCACGATTTCAGCCCTGCCATGAAAGGATTTGACTAATGTATGATGTCATTATGGGTGTGTCTGTTACTGAGGAAGTATAAAGGTGAGCAGAGTAGGAGACTGTCACCAGCCTTGGACACAATTAAGCAAGAAAAATGCTTAATATAGGGCCTTTAATCCCTACACATGAGCTGTCAGCACAAAGCAATAGCAACATGATCACAGCTTAGGGTAATATTAATGATGCGAGTACAGAACCCCGTGTTCCCGGCTGCATTAATATTCTGGCAGTGTAGGAGGAGACCTGTCGTCTATCTACCCACCAGAGCCGTGTTGTGTCTGCTACGCAGTGATGTCACAATGCACAGCTCTGAGGATGCAGTCACATTCATTAAATGTATCACTGGAGGAGAGAACTGCATCAGGAAGGTAACCCTGGCAACAACTCGGTGACCTTGGAGGCACATATTCCTTCGCAGCACAGATTGCAAGCTCCTCCGTAGGAGTAACATTTGCATAGTTGTGGATGTTTTAAAATAACTTGATGCCGGAATGATGCATCTAACCCCAGCTTATGGAACGCTGTCTTGTTGAGGGCCACGAAATCAATGTTTAACCACTTAAGTCCCGGAAGATTTTACCCCCTTCCTGACCAGGGCCTATTTTGCGATTTGGCACTGCGTGAATTTAACGGACAATTGCGCGGTCGTGTGACGCTGTACTCAAATGAAATCGACGTCCTTTTTTTCCCACAAACAGAGCTTTCTTTTGGTGGTATTTGATCACCTGTGCGATTTTTTGATCATGCGTTATAAACAAAAAAATAGCGACAATTTTGCAAAAATAATATTTTTCACATTTTTTTATATGAAATTCCCCCCCCCCCCCCCAAAAAAAATGTAAAAATCTAAATTTTTTAACATTTTAGGCCAATTTGTTTACTGCTACATATGTTTGGTAAAAAAAAAAATCGCAAAAAGCGTATTTTGATTGGTTTGCACAAAAGTTATTGCGTTTACTAACTAAGGGAAAGATTTTTGTAATTTTTATTGTTTTTTTTTTTTAAACGAGTAATGGCGGCGATCTGCGATTTTTTTTTTGCGGGACCGAGACATTTCGGCGGACAGATCGGACCCTTGACTGACATTTTTGACACTTTTGGGGGTACCAGTGACATTACTACATTAATCAGTGCTATAAATATGCACTGTTAGTGTAAAAATGACACTGGCAGGGAAGAGGTTAACTTTATTGGAGAGGGAGGGGTTAAGTGTGTCCCTAGGGGTGTGATTCTAACTGTGATTGGATGTGGCTGTGTGTGTAACAGCACAGATCAATGGTCCTACATAGCAGGACCGTATGATCTGTGCTTTTACACAGGGAAGAATGACAGGCGGCTTTGTTTACATTAGCCGCCTGCCTTTCTCCCTCTCCACCCGACGATCGCGAGTGACCGGCGGACATCGGGTCCACCAGTCACACGCACGGGCTGCTTAGGGAACGAGCGGGGGCGGGAGCGCGCCTCCGGCGGCGCGTGCTCGCCCCCTATTGGCTCCCAGGCTAGTGACGTACTGGTACGTCACTTTGCCTGGGAGGGGCTGACCGCTGCTGTATATAGTCGGGCGGCGGTCGGCAAGTGGTTAACCAATTCTTATATAGGTGATCTTAAAGCAGTATTAAACCCAAAAGCAAACATTTATTATATTGCAGCTTACCAATTCTTAGATGTGATGGCTGCATTAGTTTCCTTTTTTTAAGGCTTTCTTTCTCCTAGCTTCATCTGGTGACCCAGCCAGCATGTTTGTTGTTTTCCTACAAGCTCGCCAGCAGAATGTATAATTTTACATTGACCGGACGAACCATTTAACACTGGCAGTGATGAATAAAATGATCAGCTTTTATTTATTCATGTAAAAGGCAAAAAAAAAATAAAAATATTTGCTGTAAACTGATTATAAATTGTGAGCTGGAGTTTGGCTTCAGTTTGTTAGCAGATTTAACCACTTCCCAATTGCCCTATAGCCGATTGATGGCTACAGCGTAGTCGTCCAGTTCTGGGAGGGTGAAATATGATGTCCTCCTGTGAACGGCTGTGCTTCAGCACGTTCTGTGATTCTTAGGATCACAGATTGGGGTAAAGGGCCAATCACAGCAGCCCTTTAACAAGTGATCAGCTGTGTCCAATCACAGCTGATCACAATGTAAACACATGTTGGTTATCAGCATTCCTTTCCTCAGGCTGTTGGAGGTGAGCTGATAACCGGCTTGTGTGAAAGGGACATCTACATTGATAATCAGGGCTCTGATTATCAGTGCAGTCCCAACAGTGTCCATCAGTGCTGCCAATAAGTGCTCATCAGTTCTGCCAATCAGTGCCCTTCAATGCCACCTATCTGTGCCCATCAATGCCAACTATCAGTGCAGCCTCATTGGTTCTCATCAGTGCTGCCTATCAGTGCTCATCAGTGCTGCCAATCAGTGCCCTTCAGTGTCATCTATCTGTGCCCATCAATGCCAACTATCAGTGCAGCCTCATTGGTGCTCATCAATGCTGCCTATCAGCGCCCATCAGTGCAGCCCCATTAGCGCACATCAGTGAAGGCAAAAAATTACCTGTTTGCTAAATTTTATTGCAAACTATGAAACTTTTTTTTTTTCAGAAATTTGTGGTCTTTTTTAAGTTTATTCAGCAAAAAATTCAAAACCCAGCGGTGATTAAATACCACCAAAAGAAAGTTTTATTTGTGTGAAAAAAATTATAAAAATGTCATATGGGTACAGTGTTGCATGACCGCACAATTGTCATTCAAAGTGCGACAGCGCTGAAAGCTGAAAATTGTCCTGGGCAGGAAGGGGGTAAAAGTGCCCAAATCATTTGGTGGAGGGGGGATTATGGTGTGGGGTTGTTTTTCAGGGGTTGGGCTTGGCCCCTTAGTTCCAGTGAAGAGAATTCTTAGGGCGTCAGCATACCAAGACATTTTGGACAATTTCATGCTCCCAAATTTGTAGGAACAGTTTGTGGATGGCCCCTTCCTGTTCCAACATGACTGCGCACCAGTCCACAAAGCAAGATCCATAAAGACATGGATGAGCGAGTTTGGGGTGGAGGAACTTGACTGGCCTGCACAGAGTCCTGACCTCAACCCGATAGAATACCTTTGGGATGAATTAGAGCGGAGTCTGCGAGCCATGCGTTCTCTTCAATATCAGTGCCTGACCTCACAAATGTGCTTCTCATAGACACACTCCTAAACCTTGTGGACAGC
Organism: Pelophylax lessonae; assembly: GCF_965119305.1. Classification (NCBI taxonomy): domain Eukaryota; kingdom Metazoa; phylum Chordata; class Amphibia; order Anura; family Ranidae; genus Pelophylax; species Pelophylax lessonae. Next base: position 49,044,612 of record NC_138768.1, on the reverse strand, counting down.
CTTCCCAGAAGAGTTGAAGCTGTTATAGCTGCAAAGGGTGGACCAACTCAATATTGAACCCTACGGAGTAAGACTGGGATTCCATTAAAGTTCATGTGTGCGTAAAGGCAGGCGTCGCAATACTTTTGATAATATAGTGTGTGTGTGTGCGTGGGTGCGTGGGTGCGTGCGTGTGTGCGTATATATATATATATATATCCTGACAATTTACATACCATATGTGTACATCAATTCCTGCCCTCAAGGAGCTTACACTCTAATGGCGCTTTTCCACTGCATGGAACCGAACGGTTTCGGCTCGCTTTTGTGCTTTTCCACTGCTGGTACCGCATGGTACGGTGTAGGAACGGTTCGGTACGGCACGGCGGCGCTTTTCCACTACATGGAACCGAACGGTACGGCTCTCTAAAAAAGTACCACCTCGATTGTGGTTCCAAGAGGTACCATACCGGTACCATATCCCACAATCCTTTGCATGCAGTCACTACTAGCCACTGATTGGTCAGAGAATCGTTGTTATCCTACCCACTTAACTTTAGTACTACTTTAGTGGAAAGCAAACCATACCGTACCGAACCGTTCCAATACCGTACCATGCGGTACCAGCAGTGGAAAAGCAAACCGGGCCAAGCAGGGCCAAGTAGAGCCGAGCCGGTACTTGCAGTGGAAAAGTGCCATAAGGGCCCTAGCTTACATGCACGCGCATATATACTAAGGTGAACTTGGAAACTAGCCAATTAACCTATCAGTATGTCTTTGGGGTGTGGAAGGAAACTGGTAGATATTGTTTAATTCCGTTTTGGATTAGTTTGTTTAAGTGGAGTTCCACCCAAAAGTGGAACTTCCGCTCATTTGCTTCCTCCCCCCTTCCGGTGCCACATTTGGTAACTTTCAGGAGTGAGGGGGTACCCTTCCCTACTTCCGGGAGACATCGCCACGGCGCCGTCCACCAGAAGTTCCAACCTCCTTCTCCCTCTCCCTCCGCCGAGCCTATGAGAATGCGCAGCACACTTTGTGCATGCGCAGTAGGGAACCAGCTGTGAAGCCAAAAGGCTTCATTGCAAGTTTCCCTTAGAAGCAATGGCGGCAGCAGCACCCGCCAGTCAGGCTGGGGTGCTGAGACCGCAGGATCCCTGGACAGGGAAGTGTCTATATATATTGAAAGTCAGCAGCTACAGTATTTGTAGCTGCTGACTTTTAATTTTTTTTTCTCCAGGCAGAACTTCTCTTTAACGTAATCATTTTGTTTTGTCATATTAGTTACGTTAGAATGATTCGTTTTCAGAATTAGTTTCGTATATTTGGATTCGTTTCTTATATTTATTGTTCTGAAACTATTGGTATTTCACAAGTTATTTTGGAAAATTGGCTGCATTAGTTTGAACGTGTTTATTCTTTTTTTTTGGGATATTACCTATGCACTCTGTTTGGGTTGGATGGAGGTGAATTCATCTGAATCTCTGAATCATGAATCTCTGAATCATTCAATCACTAACAGAACAAAATTAACCACTTCAACTCCGGAAGATTTTACCCCCTTCATGACCAGGCCATTTGCACTATTTTAACTGGCTGGCACTGTAATGCAACGCTGTACCCAATCAAAATTTGTACCATTTTTTTCCCCACACAGATAGAGCTTTCTTTTGGTGGTATTTGATCACCACTGCCGTTTTTTTTTTTTTTGCAATATAAATGAAAAAAGGTCAAACATTTAAAAAAAAAAAAAAACAATTTTTTCTACTTTCTGCTATAAAACATATCCAATAAAAAAATTCTTTATAAATTTAGGGCAAAATGTGTTCTTAAACATGTTTTTGATATAAAAAAAAAATTCCATCAGGGTATATTGATTGGTTTGTGTGAAAGTTTTAGCATCTACAAACTATGGAATATATACTGAAATTTTTATTTTGTAACCTCTTGGTGCGGACGCATGCAAATATGCGGCCTCTCTGCGGGTGGGCCTTGGTGCCGAGTGGCCGCATATTTATGATAAATATTGCAAAAACAGCTGTGCCAAGAGAGTGCGCCCTGTCTTTAGGACACCATACCTCTCCTATACCTTTGAAAGCAAATTAAATAAAAAAAACTAATAATAAATTTTGCTCCTATGCTTTTATAAAAAAAAAGAAAAAAAATTGTTTACTTCCACCCTAGACATGAAGTGATGTCATGAAATTGCTCTGGTCCCTCTAGATCAGGGGTTGCAAATTCAATTTTATCAGTAAATGCATCAGCAGTGTGGTTGCCCTCAAAGGGCCAGTTGTATCTGGGGTGCACTACGTATGAGTGCTGAGTTCAGTAGTACGTTATATACAGAGTTAAGAACTCAGGATTATGCTATGTACAGAGTGCAGGGCTCAGAAGTGCACTGTATACAGAGTACAGGGTCCATAGGTGTGCTATGCACAGAGTGCAGGGTTCAGAATTGCATTATGTACAGAGTGCAGGGGTCAGGAAATCACTATGCACAGAGTGCAGGGCTCGCTCAGGAGTGCACTATGCACAGAGTGCAGGACTCAGGAGCGCGTTGCGTAAAGAGTGCAGGGCTCAGAAGTGCGCTGTGTACAGAGTACAGGGTCCATAATTGTGCTATGCACAGAGTGCAGGGTTCAGGAGTGCGTTATGTACGGAGTGCACGACTCAGGAGTGCACTATGCACAGAGTGCAGGGCTCAGGAGTGCTATGCACAGAGTGCAGGGTTCAGGAGTGCACTATGCACAGAGTGCAGGGTTCAGGTGTGTGCTGTGTACAGAGTGCAGGGTTTAGGGGTGCCCAGTGTGCAACCCCAACCCCCCTCCCTGAAGCTTCCTCGCATCTCTTTCTCTTACCTTGCCTGGCTCTAATGCCTCCCTGTGTAGACAGCTCTGCTTCACCTTCCAGGTAGCAGGAGCAGAGGGTAAAAGCTGGAGGTGGCAGAATAGAGTTACGGCTGCAAAACTGGGTGCAAGGGCCAAAGGACAAGGCCAGATTTGACCCGCAGGACTTGTGTCTGACATATGTATAGCAGGTTTTCCAGGCATTGGGCATGATGTGGGTCTGCCATTGTTACCGGTTACCTCCCCAGCCCATGTGAGCTGAGACCCTGGGTGTGAGAACTGAGACATTGACAACTCCGGCATCTTTGTTTGGTTGTTTTATTGGATTTTTAGGGGACGAGAGAATGGAATGAGTGGGATACTCCTTTGGCTCGACTATGTACAATTCTGGGACTTTTATAGCAAAAATGCCCTTTAGTGCTGACTTGACGCCAGCCAACGCTTACTGGCGCTTTGAACACACTGTATCTCTGACAGCTGTGCTGGAACTCTGACTTAAGTCCAGAAGATCCAAGACTGTAGAATATTGCACTTCTGACACTACTTGACCTCAAAAGTCACTGACTACTCCCTCCTGCCGGACACTGGCTTGAGGTAGCTTGTTGTGAAATCCTGAAATCCCCCAAACTGCAGGCGCCCCCTTTAACTCTTCAGGGTCCCCTGACTAGGCACCCCCTCTGTCACTTGAGGGTCCTCTACCTAGGTACCCCCTTTACAGCTAGCTGACACTTGGATCCTAGAACCTTCTTCAGAGTGGTCCCCACTGACACTAGGAAGACCCCCAGGGGCAATCCTCAGTAATCACGACCTGTGTAGGCTTTCCTGGGACTGGACCCCTCTTTCTCTCCGCTGGTTCTTGGCACACCGGATCCCCGCAGCTCAACTCAGCATCCTCTGGATTCTCAGACAGCACCCCGAGACATCCACTTCCTAAAACAGCAGGAGAGGCAGCAGTTCTCTCCTTCCT